>NC_043758.1:8747218-9047218 GCF_902148845.1 Salarias fasciatus | reverse complement strand
TTGACCTAAAGTTCACATCAGTTTTTACAAGGCTCTGCTGTCGTACCCAGCAGATTGATACAGCACACTCAGTTACGCTGTGGGATCAAAGTGTTTGGAACGTGCAGGAGTATTGTTATCTTACACGCTCTGGTTGTGTGGCCACTATCCGCAGTTTGACCCTTTCACAACTCAACACGAGATAACATTATGCACTGCAAACTTTATTAATCCTCATATTCACTTGTATAAATGTGTTTTTTTTTTTTTTTGTTCTGACCCTTTAATGGAGTTCACTTATTGTTTCCCATTGATTTTAATAAGACCCAAAGCCCCTCACAATGTCAAAATCACCCATTCACACGTCAGTGGAGGCAACTGTCGTGCAAGGCGCTCAGTCCATCGACTGGGAGTGGTTCGAGGTTCAGCTCAAGGACATTTGGGTACATGGACAGATCGGGGATCCAGAGAGATGACCTGCTCTACCACCCGAGCCATCGCCACTCCAAAACTTCACCAAGGCCTCTCGCTATTTGAAGAGGGGTCATTGGGTTGTGAAGCTTTTTTTTTAATCAATGAATTGAATAACGCAATTTAAGTTACGTTTTTTTCTGGATCCTTTACGAGGACATTATTTGTGGACAGGCTGCCACGGTATTGTCATGAATGGGAAATGGACTACACTCATATAACGCATTTTTACACTGGTTGAGCAGAGCCCAAAGCGTTTTACTGCAGTTCACATTCACGTTCCTGGCCTCATGGAGCCCCAGCGTGGCGAAGAAGGCCCCTTTCACACCAACAAAGTCTTGAAATCCATATTGTGAGAGAAGTATGTGCGTCTGAGGGTCTTTGGCCGGAACGTTGCGTGCGAAGTGGACAGAAATGGACCTGACTTTGGACGGGTCGAGGACGTCCGTGATGTCCAGTTGTTCAATGTCCTTCTGTCCAAATGGGCGGAGAAAAAACCACAGCCTGGCCCAGCTGGCCTTCTTCACAGCTCGGTCTATCAATGACATTGTTACATCCCTCCTCAGCGTGTGGAACCTCGAGGTGTCACAGGAAGTTTGCGTCCGTATGGTGGGCCGAGCTTTGTCTTTATCAGGAAGGTCACGGAGTAACTCACGGAAACTGTCAACCACATTGTTCAGGAGCTCTAATGTCGTGACTGTGAGCAGCTCTTTTCGCAGCAGCCTGGAGTCTGGTGCCTTTTCATCTGCTGAGAGCACAGTCATGAGCTGCCCGGGTCCTGACGAGGAGGCGCAAATACGATCATATCACTCCCGTACTAAAGTCCCTCCACTGGCTGCCCATTCAATACCGTATACACTACAAACTCTGTCTCCTCACTTACCAATGCATTCATGGAACCGCCCCTGCTTCCCAACAAGGAATACAAGGAACACACCATGATGCATTATTAGGGAATCTAAACCAGCCAATACGTGATATGCAATACTTTTTACTTTCTAAAATAAAAACTTACATTTTTAAAAAAACTGTAGCCTTTCTAATTGGCAAATTTCACATTTGAATTGGACATTATATGATGTTAAAGTGAAAGCTCCAATATAATGACAGAACAACTCTACTGAATTGAAGAGTGCAGCAAATTGTTCAATATCGGTTGAAAATTAAATATTCACTGAAATGTCAGCTTTGGAGTCATCTAACATTTAATGGGCTCACATGAAAAAATTAACAGTTTGAACATAAACCCCCATAAAATCCATAACCACATTTATTCTCTGCAGACATCCCCTGAACTGCTGAAGCGATCCAGACGTCAGTGTTAAGTGGCGGTCAGCTTGACAGTACCTGCTGTCTGATGCTTTAGTGGTGACTCAACAGCTGAAACGGGAACAGAACCTGCGAGCTTTTCATCTGATGAGGTAAAAACAGAAAACAGGTGGCAAAAATTATAGACTGCAGTATTTCCAGGACTACGGCGGTCAGCCTGCTGACAGAAAATTGACAGATCACAGCTCATACCACCAGTTTGAGGCATCAAATTAACCTTTATACGAAGCGATCATTCTCTCTGGCGTGGGTTCTAATCTCCTTGAACGGCTTTCCTCTCAGGTTTTTGTCACATCTGTGAGAGATTAACTGTCCCAGTCAGATGCTCTCTCTGCTGTTTTAATATCAAAAGATTGATAGAAAGTGACATTTCATGTTGCGCTCAGAACCGAGTGTGAAAATACAAATCAGATGACTCCTGCAGAAAGTGCTTGTTGCTACATCCGTTCTTCATAAGAGGGAGAAAGCACCCTGCAAGTTTTAAAGTTAATCTTATCATACTCAGCATTGAATAAACCCATGAGTCATAGATATCAGGAGATATTTGTAATCTGCTCTAGCAACATGTTTTGGGGCTGTACAGCAACCATATTCACTACTTTATTGTTTTCAGAGCTTTTCTCTGTAACCCCGTTGGGCCTTCCACGGACTCCAGCAGGATTTCTTGTCATCTCGGTGGTGATGAAGGGGGTTAAATACACGAGAAACCTAATGTCACTGCATACTCTCTCTATTATCGTTAACACCGTCAAATGCTCTCAAAGCTTACATGCTCAAGAACGCACATGAGAAAGCGTTCCTCCCACTCCTCCGCTCCGTTGTTCACGATAAGTTCCCTAATAAGCTTTTCCAAGTGGTGGAATATCCCACCTCCTTTCAAAGTTGTTTCAGATGTTTGGAAATTTATTGTTTCAATTGAAGACATGTCTTTGGGCTTACGATCGCCATGTGTCTGCATTAGTGCAAATTTACAAATTCCAAGGGTTAAGCCACCCTGCCAGCATGGTGACAGACAGGATACGCTGCAGCACAGCGAAATGCTTATCATTTTATTGTTTTAGTGTGTTTCACTTTCCCAGGATTGCTTAATTCTTCCAAGAGTGATTTATTGACTTTTAAAACAGAGGTCATGTGAAACGACTTGTGGCCAGCCACCTTTTGCTTTTCTTTTTATTTATCTCTCGCTAAACAAACCAGTTTTATTCGACAACAATGTGGTGAATGGATTTCACATATATAGCTCATTTTTAGCATCACTCAAGCGCTCTTGAATCCTATGTGATCTGTCACATCAGCTTTTCACACACGCTGTGACAAAACATACCGGTATGCCACTGGATGCAGGCTCGAGTTGAGTGTCTTGCTCAAGGACACTTCGACACAGGGATTAGAGGATGACGGTCTGTGTCACAGCTGGATCATAAAAGTGTCGCGGCTCATATCCTTATGAGAAAGTTTGCAACTTTTATAGCCATGTAGGATTTATGACAGTGCTGTTTCTGCCAGGTGAAATTAACTGAACCATTGTGGTGTAAATTCAGTCATCCATGAACTGAAACAAAGAGACGGATAAATCTGCAGTTTCCACAGAGATGAACATCTCTAAAACCTTGTTCCTCAGTTGTTTCACCTCGATATGTCCATTAAGGTCTCCGCCTTCTCACCAAACGTCACATCATAAAATATAAGCAAAGTCGGAATATTTAACAGCCAGTTGATCTTCCTCTGGATGCCTTGTGGGAAGGTCCTCGCATCAGTTTCCCCACAAACCAGACGACTGAGCTTCCAGACGTGAGAACCATGAGAAGAGATAAGATTTCTCATGTAGGGCTTCACGCACCGCGACCTCAGTGCACCTGCTCCATAGTTTAATTTACCTTCTTCATCTGTCTCAGAGCCAAGATGAGGCCTGACTGCTCAGGGTGCAGATCGTCCAGCAGCTGCTGCATCCTGCTCACGATCAAACTTACTAAAACCATCGAGAGGAGATTCAGTCAACTGGGTACAAGTGACTTGAGGTAATTTGATGGTCTCCAGTGTTTGCTGAGCGGCGCTAAAACATGATGTCAGGACTATTATCTTATTGAAGTATGTCAATATTTACTCTTGGTTTCTCAGGGTAGATAGCTCCTCTCTCATCGCTGAAAGTCGTCCAGCTCCCCCCGATCATCTCCCTCAGTTGATGTTCCCACTCTTTTTAATGTCCCGTCTGGCTTTCTGTTCAAGTTTGTTCCACTTATAGTGTCAATGACTTCTTTTCAAGAAGCTGTGAGATGTGGTTTGAAGATTTACAGAACTGCACAGCACATAGCCACATATTTAGCCTTTGCATGCACAAATATGAGAATGTTTGATAACTTGGATAAACCCTGTTGCCTCACTGATCCACAAATATGAAACTGTCAAATTCACATTCTGTCACTTGGAATTTTGGGAAAGTAACAGATTTACAGTAAATGTCATCCGCTTTTTTAATTCTTGCATGCTACAGTCCAATCGATGTTCTAATTGACTATTTAACAAAATGGGGAGGAAGTGGCTTTTCCAGCTGTGCTTGATAAATTCTGGTCGTTGTTATGCTGAGATGAATGGTGTCATTGATTTGTTTTGTTACAGTTGTACTGGCTGCTGCAGATTCAACCACAAAAACCTCTCAAGTAGCGTAAAACATCGGTCCCGAGCAGTCGATTTGTTAACACGCATTCATACATGTACGTGTACATAACTAATCCCTATTCAGAGAAACATTTTGCAGAGCAAAATACGATTTGCCAACACAAGGTTCGCTTTGAGATCAAAAGTCTAGTCGTTGCTAAGAAAGCATGAGAATGAAAACAGAATCCATCGGCCATGTGGCCGTCTCATGTTTGAGATGTGTCAGCGCTGGTGCGCTTGCTGGGTCTGCCTGTATTTGTTCTTGACAATTTTTTGGCTTGTTTGTTCAACCACAGTTACAAGCCTCCCCGCTCTTTGGCTCGGTCTCATTTTGTTTTATTTGTCAAATTTATTAGTTTTTAAGATTGATATTTATTGAAACAAGGCACTTCGTGTGAAAGGTTTCCAACGGATATCATGTTTCAGTGTCGATGTCAGAATGTGATTTTAATAAAATTCTTAATATTTTCAAATATTCAATTCGTGTTTCACACCAAACATTGGGCCAGATATAAGGCATTCTTTGGCCCACTGCTTGGTGGATGCTGGTTTTCATAGTTTTCAGCCGCTCGTGATTGAAAATGTTTGGTTTTACGAAGAGAGATTAAATGTGTGAGGACAGTGTGACGTTGTCACCAAAATTTATTGTATTGAAACTTAGAACCTGTCTTCCAGAGTTTTTCTAGGATGGAAGGGGAAGCTTATAGACGTTACATAATGAATGAAAATGAACCCAAAATTGCATAAGTCCATAAACTGTTGTCAGAAAACTATCTCATTAAAATAAGAAAACCATGTCGTTATAACAAGAAAACTACCTCATTAAAACAAGATACAGCTCAGAAAATGTTTATTGTGGCAGTTCTGTGTTTCTGAAATGTGCAACTCTTTTTTTGTATTTGATCATTTATAAATAAGGTCCTTAAAGCGACACTAAGGAACTTTTCAACCATAATAAAACATTTTAATATCTTTTGTGATGATACATGACTTACAACTAGTTTAGTGCCCCCTCTGTCACGGGCTGAGGGCGTCAGTATTGCTTTCACTTGGACTAAGCAGCTGTGAGGAGGGTGGTAGGAACCCTGCACACTGAAAAACTCCAAATGTGCGTCACATCATGATATAACATTGTTTAACAACCATTAGATTCATTACCGCTATCCGTCCTTCACACAGCCACTGGAAACAAATGTAGGCAAGTTCAGTCCCACAGCATGCCACCGGGAGCAGCATTTTACGACGCCACGCGCTAGTCCTCATGGGAACTGTAATATTCATTCATGCAAAACACTACTGCTTTTGTCGACTGGCGCCGCCAAAATCAACAAAAACTTGAAAGTTCCTATGGTGCGTTCACACCGGACGCGTTGCAAGCGTCACGGGCGTCACTGACGCCTCAAAGTTTACGCGTGTAAAGTGTGGAATTCGACGCGTGTTCATCTACACACGATGCTTGCAACGCTCGTGACGCGCGGCAGCTCATTGGCGGGAGTGGGAGGAGCTTCTGTGTCCTGTCTTCATGTTGACAATGGTGGATCCCATCGAGACACTGGCTTGGCTTTATTTAATAAAGAAAGCCAGAAAACGGCGTCGTCGGGCGCCTGTGTGACGTTTTTGGTTTCATCCCATCCTGCAGCGGCGTTCGCAATTTGGCGAATTTCACCATTTGCTGCAGGAGCTGCGTGAGGATGAGGTTCGCTTTCAGCGGTACTTCCGCCTCTCCCAGCCCAGTTTGACGACCTTCTGGCCCGCATCAGCGCTCAGAGTGCTCGTCTGTGATTGGATGACGCTCTGCGTTGACGCTTCCAAAGTTTAATTTTCCCAACTTCAGGCGTTGACGCCTGCGACGCGCGTCGCCAACACTCGAAAAGCTCGAAAAGCGACGCTCGAAAAGCACCTGACGTGCGTTAGGTCCGTGAAGCTCATCCACCATAGACTGTGAATGTAAAAGCAACGCCCGTGACGCTTGCAACGCGTCCGGTGTGAACGCACCATTAGTGTCGCTTTAGGATCTAAGGTGTTTGTCAAAGTTCACAGGGGAGCGTAAAGCCTTTTCTCTTCCAAGATTAAATAAAATTTAGGGACACAGTAGTTTTTTTTTTTTTTCCATTTTGGCAGTTTCTTTCATTCTTATGTGAGTGATATTAAGCTTGTCTGCCCCCCACTGTGGTTCGACTGTCATTCCCATCCAGCAAAAATGTTGTTGTACCGGGTTTCTCAGAAAAGCGGTTGTGAACCACTGCCACAGAAATGCAGGTGGTATAATTTCAGCTGGTTTGTCATCAGTTTACTGTCAGATGAACTCAGAAAATAAGAGGCAGAGGTAACAGAGGAGGATTTAATGGATATAACAGAAAACTGGAGTAAGAATTTTTTTTTTTTATTATTTGGAGAAAACTGTATGGTGTGGCTACTCTGACAGATTCATACTTGGCAAAAGATGAAGTCTGAATCTGTGTTTTCCATTTGTAAAGCTGTTTGAGAGCAGGTGTTGTCATTCTGGGCTTATATTTTTGGCTTTCGGGGAAGGAGGATTGAAAACATGGTGCAACATGTCAAGAGACTATAGTCGGATTTAATGTAAAAAAATAACATCCACTAGAAAAATGTGCTACAAAAAAGG
The DNA here is from genome assembly GCF_902148845.1 of Salarias fasciatus. Classification (NCBI taxonomy): domain Eukaryota; kingdom Metazoa; phylum Chordata; class Actinopteri; order Blenniiformes; family Blenniidae; genus Salarias; species Salarias fasciatus. Next base: position 9,040,158 of record NC_043758.1, on the reverse strand, counting down.
TAATTAGTCCATTTTTAGAAGAAATATAATGCTGTTGACTTTAAATAGCAGTTCCTGTGAACTGGTAGTAACCGCAGGGTTTATAGGGACTGGTTTTGTAAAGGGTTCGTTATGTATCGTGACATAGTTGCACAAAAATATATTTATTTTTTCTGGCTAGATCAACAAAAGATGTCTTTGCCTAGCTTTTACCTCATTTGACTGATTAGTTCCCACTTAGTAATGTTTATATTTTGTCTCCGTTTTGACAGAAGGCATTATTGAGCTTTGTTCCAATGTGACGTTTAGAATTTAAGTTCTCGTCTCTGAGATCATAAAGACCATCTGAAGCGTGTTTTACTTTGACACAGGAATTTTAAGCTGAGTGCGGCAAAGATGATATAAAGTGACTTAGTATTTCAGTTTGCGTTATGTATTTTCTGGCGGTTAAACCACTCGACCAGATGAGCAGGTTACATGGCTTTCTACAAGATGGTCACAAATTGCGTAATGAAAGCAGAGGTTTTATTTATCGACGGCTTCTGCGGCGTGTCAAATTATTGTTTTATGGTTATTTTCAAAACAAAAATCAACCAGTTTCCATGGAACATTTTTTCTCTGCCGTGCCAAGTTTAAATCTCATGTGATGAAACGCGATGTGCCGTCATCTGTCAGCCAACAATCCTTCAAGTCCTCACGGCCTGTCAGAGCTGAGCACCACTGACAGACCGAACTGCAGAGGCGAAAGGTGCCGATTACAGCAGACGTAAAGCAGTTGAACTGCACCGGTGATAACACGCCGGGTATGCGAGAAAGCATGGCAGGGGCAGCGCAGCCGGCCAAAAAATTAATTCGATGAGTCTGACGAAGTGGAACGTAACCCGTGTTTCAAGTTCACAGTGAACCTGTGCACTTTAAACCCCAATGTTATGTTACGCTACTTAATTTCTACTTACATGGATTAATACAATAAGCATCTAGTCAGCTGTTTTTTTATTTATTTATTTTTTTAAGGAGGGTTGTTGCAGAAAGATGTGCTTTTTTTTTAACCCTTCCTGCTACAACTGAGATTCGAAACCAGGTCCCCCTTCATCATATTTAAACTCATGTAGATTTAAGCACGGTGCTAAATATAGTAAACATTTAAAAACAATCGTTCAAATTTAGTTAGTTTTCATTTGCAATTTAGTTTGCAGTTTATCAGCTCAACTTTCCTTTAACTGCAGGTTTCAACACTTCTTCTAACTTTGGATTTATTCACAAGACAAAAGTTCCAGGTTTCCGATCAAAGCCGTAAATATCAGGCAGCAGAATCCTGTTGTCTACCGTCCCCTTTCCGTGCCAAGAAATTCCTTCTTTTTGTCCGAGTTCATCGATTCCTTCATGGTTAATTGGTTCCTTGCATATTTACCCAGTTGCATTCTTTTATTCCCTACAATGAGAGACACAAAACTTTTCCTTAGTGTTTATTTCACAACATGCCAGAGACGGTTTTATTTTATCCACAATATGCCTGTCAGACAGTATTTGTTGAAGGAGGCAGTGCCAGCAAATGAGTCAGCTGAGTTCCACCAGTGACTTTGAGACAAGCTATTAAGTGATTTACTGACCCTCTGGTAGATATTAACTCGACACAAAATCCCTGTGTTCTTATTTCAAAATATGGCGGCGTTCAAGCAACGCCAATGTCACGCTAAGCTCCCAGAGAACTGTCACTTACGGAGCTTCTCTTACGGGATGAGGCCGCGTGCAGACTCCACAAGAGGAAACTTTAGAGCGCTTCGAGAAATTGAAGGAGATCATTCAATTTAGGCCTTCTGAAAGAACCTAAAGAATGATTAAAACCGATGAAAGCATCCTGGTTAACGCTCTCGCTAACGGGTTTCCCGCTGGGTTTTCTGGTGGGACTTCAGTTTCCTCTTGCAGTCCAAAAACATGTTCCTGGGGTTAATTGATAACTATAAATTGTTTGTAGGTGTAAAGATTGACAAGCTGAACAGTGTAGAGAAAGTAGAGAAAATGTTTCTGAATCAAATGAACTCAAAACGTCTGTCACCAGCTTTTATGACGCTCTTTAATTTGTGATCTTTTAGTTCCAAGGTCTTGGTGGGAGTTGTTGAAATCCTCTAGTGTGAAGCAGCCACTCGCTGCCTGCAGGTTTGGCTCTGCTCATGTGGGAGGGCACATCCAGAACTAAAAAGAGCTCATTCAAGGTTTTTGTCCTTAATCATTGATTTTAAAGCTATAATTAGACTCCCACTGCCTCTTAAGTCCAAGGTCGTTTGAGGCCAATACCTCTTTATTTAGTCCTCATCTCGTCATTCACGTGTAACTTGAACAGCAGAAAGATAAATAATCTAATGAAAAAAACATTAAAAGGAACAAGGAGTGCTTATTGCTTCACATTCAGGTAATCATTCATTCGCTGTTGTGTTCGAAGTCCAGGAATAGCTTTCATGAATAAATGCTATTGATAAATGGGCATTTTACTTGAAAGCAAACTTTAGATTTCTTGGTTGAACTAAAGCTTTGGCCAGTGATTGAAAACCTTCCTGATCAAACTTTAATTTAACAGCTTCGACAAAGTCATGAGTGTGTGTGGTGGCACCGGTGTGTATGTATGATCCACTGACACGGTCGCAGCGTGTGACAGTAGCCAGATACGAGCCGAGGCCCAGCGCCGCTCCAGGCCACCCGGCTCTACTTAGATAAGATAAAAACAGGCACAGCAGCCACCACCGCCGAGGCGCTCTGCTTGCCAAGGCTTTTCTGCAGGCACGGATAATTGTGTTCCAGCCGTGTACCCACTGATAATAGACGACTCCAAAGCTGGTATCCATTAATACTGCATACTTGCTGCCTTTTCGCCTCAGTGCTGATTGTCTTAGTCAAACAGGACAGTTGCCAGTTGTCAAAAATCAATGATCAAGAAAGCATCCAGCTGGAAGGAGACAGTGATGACAGGAGTAATCACATCTACACCGAAACCCTGCATCTGCATCCTGGATGTGATTCTGGAAATGACTTAAGTTTGCGTGATTTCCCAACAATATATTTAGAAGTGGTCTTGTTTAATGACACATACAGTACTTCAGTTCACCAGACTGTGGCAGTTTGAAGGCCTGCTTGCTGTCGCAGTAATGGACTTTAATGTCTCTTGATAATAACCTGCCTTCAGATAAGTTGTTTGTCAACATTTTGTATTTTTTCATTTAAACCAGACACGTTTCTCTCTTCCTGGTGTTTTCAAACTGAGAATCCCAACATGGCTTTATTTCTGAAGAGAATTTTCCCTAAAATGATGTGGTAATCTGTTTCTATGGATCCTGCCACGTCTTGTAACTCGACCGTCAGGGGTAGCATAAACTTTGTAACTCTCATTGAAAACAGAATGAAGGAACGACATCCTCGTGGATCCGTATGATCAAGTGACAGTACCTGCAACTGGCAACAAAGCACAGAATAAAGTGAAGTAAGTAGATTTTGATGAGATTCAAAGATAATATGACCTTCTTTGCCTTAGAAATGAATCAAAACTAAATCATAAGAGGTCGTGATCGCATTCCCAACCACTGGAAAGACCACTTTGACACAAGACAAAATAAAAAGATTGATGCAGGTGAACTTTAAGATGAATATACTTTTCTATTTACACTAGTATCTCAAATTGCACTCAAGAATGTAGGTATTTTATTGATCTTGTCAGCCAGGAGTCACGGTGTATACTATACATGACTGTCACTGTTCTGGAGCCACTGATGTGCTTTGAAGCAACATCATTGTACTTTAATTTATTAGATTGTGTGTTGGTAGCTTAGGCCAGGGTTTAATCAGTTCGACGCACTACCACACAGACCCGCCTGCAAACAGCTGCAAGTGAACAACGCCATGTGTGCTATGTTTTTGAATTAGTCAACAGTAACCTCACAAAACATGACAATGAACTTTTCAGGGTCTGAAGAAGAATGTGACAACAGACAGTAAATTCAAAAAACAAAGAAGAAGAAGAAGAAGAAGAAGAAAAAAAAACTGGCACATCCCGGGCACATCTTAGTTCACATTTTCCTTGCGTCATTCCCTCCCAGGCGAACACAGCTGCTGCAGAACAAGAGAACAAGAGGCACTTCAGGAAAGCTGGACGACTCCAGAAAGATGTGGAGGGGCTGTTTTTGTTTCTCTGGTGCCTGCATTCTGACCGAGCTGGCATTCCTTTTTTTTTAATTAGCTTACATACAGAACAATAATGCCAAACCCTTCCTGAGCCCGTAGAGGTGACGTATCACGGACATTACGCTGAGGTTTTGCCCCATTAAGCATCCATATTTTCATGCCAAGAACCACATCCAGAAACGAACAGGCAAGCATATAGCCGCGAGAACGTGGGAGCAGTGCAACAATGTGCTGCAGGGACTGTCAGGAAGAGGCATGTTCTGCTGAGCAGTTCCATTAGGAAACGTTCACTCCTGAGCTTATTTCTTTGACTTCCACCCTGAACGCACAGAGGCGACTCCTGTCCAAACTGTAATGCAATGGGTGTTGACTGAATTGTGTGCTTGAGGAAGAATTTTTTTTTCTGCAGGAGGGGACTTCTAGAGAAAATTGTGCAGCAGTTAGAAATGAAATTAGAAACAGTTAGGGATTATTAGTCAAACTTGATTCTGGGTTGAAAATGCTCTCTGTCCTTCTGGTACTTTTACATGACATTATTTCATCATTGAAAAACCAGTAAAAACACTGTCAGACTTGATGAATAAAAAAATACATTTAGAAATTATTAGTAAATGACATTTATGTCCCAGTGAAAGATCGACGTTAAGGGACCGAAATTTACTAATAACCTGATCAGAGCAGTTTCTTCTGTAACCATAACTGAAGTCTTTGCTTAGAGTTGCTTGAAGAAATATAATTGGGGTGGTTTTTCTTAGGCAATCATACATTGCAAGTGCATGATTTTGTATGCAGATAACAATCAAACACTCATTGCTATTATATTTAAGTGCACTGTGTCACTTTGCCATCACAGATGTTCCTTTGAATGTGGAATCTGAGAACGTCTGCCAATATGTGACTGTCAGTGTGATAATGAGAGCTTTAGTCTGCAGAACCTTGGACGAAGACACAATTTTGACAATATAATAGCTGTTAAATGAATTGGAACAGAATATCAAATGAGTCTAGACTGAGATAATTATCATTTTCTGTGACTTCATGATATTTTGTGCGTCCTGTACGTGTGGGTACAAAAAGCTGGGCTTCATTCAGGCCTGACGTCATTACATTGACATGTATTCCTCAGTAGCAGATTTCAGACGTGCTGCATCTCTGATCGAAAGTAAATCAAAGGAAAGGTGTCGAGGCACGTTGACTCAAGATGCCGTTGGTTCGATAGGAGCTCATTTTATTGGCGCAGGAAAAATCAAAAACTTCAAAACTCTTGGAATCACAGGAGCAAACGGAGGAAAGCTACCAGCACAGAACACAGATGAGCTAAACCCAAGCTCACACAGACGACGCCTTACAAACACCTCAGCCAGCAGGTGAAGACTATCACACACTCAGACGCAGGTGACTCACATCAGGGCAGGAAGCAGCAATCAGACATGCGGAGGGGGAGTCGAGGAGCCTGAAACCAGTCAGAATATCAACATAACGCAAGAATCAAAATATGTTCCAAGACTAAAGGTGGGATTGAAAAAAAAAAGATCTTTGGGAAAGAATTTAAATGCAGCATCTCAACTTTAAGAAACCTGAGAGATTAATTTTTTTTTCTTTATTTATTTATTTTGCAAAGCTTTAGAAAATCTGCCCTGGAATGGTTCTGCTGAAGACTTCATTGTAAGGAGACCGAGCTATCACAGCATCAATTTAAAATTAATAAGTTAAAATATCACAAATAACTCAACTTGAGAGAAGATGCAAGAAATCTGCAAGACCAATAATTCCCTCACCCTGCACCCAACTTTCTTAGCTCAGCACCTGTAGACATGCAACACATCGACCACCTCTTCTGTAATTTGAGAGGCCTTTGTGACGGTGCATTTTATTCCAATCATCTTTGAATGTCGCTTTATTTGATATTTGCAGACTGAAATGAACACGCTCTGCGCTGGTACACTCATGACTTGGTCTCCTGGTAAACCGAGGTGTCACCAGGGTCGTGACGTGTTGGGAAGGAGAGACGAGAATAACATCTGTATCATGAAAAAATTAGTTTTTTTTAAATGCAAACTGACAACATTGTTTTGAAAATCAATCCACAAAGACAATCGGTCCAGTTTGCACTATTCTACAATTTATACAGTGCATCCTCTTATCAAACGACAAGTAAATTTTGCACTGCTGCTACTCGGGAATGACTGACACGGCCTCAAATGATCTTTCGTCTGCATATTTTTACAGTGCTAAGTGGAAGAAGTGAGGATTATCACAAAACTGAAGCAGTTCACTGAAATCTGTGGCACCTCTGATGATTTGGAGGCTTTAAAAGGCATATTGTTGGCAAATCCCTTTAAAAACTATTTACTCTGGCTTTGCTGGAGAGTATAAATCACATGACTGTCATTGTTAAAGCAGTAGTGTTTTTGGATTTCTGAATTTCCTTCACTTCGCTGTGTGAAAAGATGAAGTAATTTAACCCTCGTTCAAAGTCCTTGTCTCTGTAGAATGACTGTCTGAGGATAAGATGAACTTGCTGCACCCCATCCTTGCTCCACCATCAGTTCAACAAGTGAAATCAGTTGAGAGCCTCTTAAACATCATTAAGTAGTTAGCTTGTTTGATATAAAAACACTGATATCGCAAAAATGCTGAATTCAGCAGAGTGTATAAACAAATTTGTTTAAATAAACTCTTTTATTTAAAGTTGAAGCATGAAGGGCATTCCAGTTTGATTATTCCCTATACCTTAAAAGGACAAAGTATTTTAGGTTTCTAAATACCATTTATCTGTTCGGTAATGTCTGTAATGCTTTTTGAAGGTGGATGGCCAACTTTGGCTGTGTTGATACTGGATTCTGCCTGAAATGATTCAGTGTGCTGTTATCGCTCATTAAATGCTATTATCTTCTTTTTTTTTCTCCATTTGATGTATCTTTTTACAATTGACACTGATTTATTGCAAAGCATTACACTTCAGAAGCATGCGGTTTGTGAAGTCAGTTAAAAATTATCAAGTTTCCCTGGGAATAAGATTCCGGTGCCTAAAATTTCATTTGGTGTTTTTCTTTTACAGAATATCATATTAAATCACTTGTAGTACAGTAGTGTTTTCATAAGCCGGATCCCGCTGAGAGTGAAGATCAAGGTTTAGTGCGCTGATGTTTAAGTGGATTTAAGTCGAATCCTTCGAACCAGAGCTTTTATAGAGCGGAGATAACCGCCATCACCTCATGCTGGTTCTACGTTTCGTTTGATGAAAATTATTCTGAGTGTTTAGAAAGTCGTACGAATAGAAGGCCAAACAGACAACAATGTTTATTTCAGTATTTGTACTCAGACCAAGGACAGTTTGAGTTATGAGTAAATACCCTGGACGGATACTGGGAAATTCTTATTTCTGTTCAGCTTCATTTCTGCTTCATCTCCAAGTAGTGAGGCTTTGGCCGACACATTTTTCCACATGAAGATCTTTTTAGCACTCTCACACTAAAAGGATTCTGGTAGAATTCTGAGTATGGGACCTTTCTGTGTGACATATCCATTTTCTCTTTGCATGTTCCCGGGTTTTGTCCGAGTGCTGCGGTGCTGCGTTAAACCGGTTGGAAAAGCCAGCTTAACCATCAGACAGCCCCTCTGCTACCTGCTACAGTGCAGCCTGACAGCTGACCGCCTCCTGCTCCAGGTGGCACTTTTAAAACCGATGTCAGGATGTGAATGTTAGTGACAGGGAACTGAACTGTGCATGAAGAGAAAACAACCATAGATGATGAACTATGAAGCCATTTCAATTTTCTTTTGAAGTTATTCCACTGATCAACAGCCATAATTTGCAGATCCTCTTGTATTTATCATTGATTTTTTGGTTAATGGAGGAAAGTGTGTCCAAAACGACTTCTCACACTCATCCTTAAATGGAAACTGTTGCTTGCTTCTGAATACCATGTTGTTGTTTTTGTGTTTTTCCTCTTTTCTGTCCAGTGGATACGTCTGATTTAAAATAAATGTTTTAGTTGAAGTAAATCAGCAGGAACATCTCTGTTGTGGATTTATCAACCTGTCTTTGTTTTGCATTCCTTCTTTCCTTCTAGAAATAGAAACAGAGCAGCTTTTACATTCCTCGGCACTAAAGCCTGATCCTTTGGAATCTCTTGGCATGCCCTTTCCAGTTGTTTTTGCTATCTGGTGTCCTGCACAAACGTGTGTTTCTCTCCATGGGAATACTTATGATTTTGTACATTTTCTAAACTGCTGTATCTTGAAGCACTTCACACAGTTGCAGATCAATAGACAGCAAAAGAGGAGGGGAAACACAGAGATATGATCATGAATGCAACCAGATTTCTTCGAACACTTAATGGAAGAGTCGGGTAATAAATGTCATGACTCTCTTTATAACAATTCAATGTGTTCTCCTGAAGCCTGTGACCTACTTTCTCCTGGTGTGAGAACCTGCTGCCTTATCTGCGGATTGGGTGAGTTTGTCCGGCTTTCCTCCAGGAATATTTGTGAAAATCCACTTGATTCGTGTTCACACACTATGTAAAATATAGTACTTTGTACTTATCGCATGTGAACTCCCTTCTCCGCAGCGCGGAGCCGACCCCAACGGTTCCGTTATGGGGGACATAAGGAAGTTATAACAATGTTAAGGAAGTGTGTTAGTGGGCCTGTCGGAAATGAGCGCCGCTGCACTTAATTGAGCCCTGAGACGCGAGGCTCAACCAACTGCAACCCTTTTCACTCATTGGCATTTTGTGTGCATGTAACTTTGATCTTAGCTTGGAGAAGTTGGTGACCTGCATGGGAATGAGGATCATTTCAGGCCCACGTAATTGGTTTTCCCATGTCGAAGCCTCAGCCATAACAGCATGTTGTTAACAGGTCGCTTAATGGTTGCGGTATTCCGCCATGTCTCTCTCTGGACTGCGTCTGACACGATGAAAAGCTGTTTCAACGACTTTTTATACTGCCCATGAATTCCTCTACCGCCAATCTCTCTCGCTGAGAAGTGGCACATTGCCCGCTGCTTTTTCTTTTTTTTTTTTTTTTTTTTTTGCCCTTCAGTCCCAAAGAAAGCCTGAGAAATTCTCTGATAAGGCAAAAATGAAACATTCTGGAAACACATGAGCATCACTTTTTTTCTGCCAGCAATGTCTGTTGTGTTCCTTTGTTTTCAATGATTAAAAAGAAAAAAGAGAAAACTTTCTCAGAGTAATCTTTTTAATCAGTATTTTCAGACATTGCACTAAAGTCAGTGAGGTTCATCGGTCAATACTTCCATCCATCTTCCAAAAGGCTCGGTTCAGCCGAGAGTCCCTGAAGGTATGGCTCACCCTGGACTCGTCACCAGTCCGTCCCAGGACAAACAGACGGCCGCTGACACTGTTAATCAAACTATTTAGGTTTGCTAATCGACCTCAAAGGCATAATGTTTCTGTGGGAAGAAATCCCCCGGAATGAATATGTATACTGAGGTTTTCTTCACTGTTTTGAGAAACAAACATTGCTTTTAAGTGATGTCAACTTCATATGGTGGTCTTCTATCGGTACGTAATCTTTAGTGACAACTTGCGTTGATCCGATGTTGCTATTTCGATGCTGTTGGGATTGTAAATCAAAGGCTTGGCACGGACTTTCACATTACAAATTCACAAATGATCCTCCAAATTTTGTGAACGTACCACTGCAAATTGGGTTGAACTCTGCTGCTTTGATACAGACTTGATTTTTAGATTGTAAACAATACTCTTCTGTCAATGCTTTAGTCATGCTCGATGGATGTTGTGATTTTTGGATTTATTTGTCTTGCATGCCCCACTGAACAGCTAACGATTATCATTCTAACAAATCTTTGCTTTAATTTTACACCATGTGGAGGCTTCAACGTATGAACTGGCAGAACCGTGCCGTGAACCTCATTTTCCACACACACACACTGATAAAGAATCAATAAATGGGGGCTCAAATGTTTTTACCCAAGGGCTTGAAAAGCTCTCTTAGAGTTGTTGTCTTCAGGATTTTGATGCCAAACATGAGTCACCCAGCTTTCTAGTCTGGCCTTTACCAGAACTCTACAGTTTTCCCTTGGTGCCTGGGTTTGGATCTGATGCTTGCTGGAATCTGCTTCATTTTCGGAGCAGCGCTCGCTGCAGAGCAGCAACATCTGGAGTGTGGTCTGCATGTGTGCATCACTGTTTGGAGGTCGGCCAGTCTACATGTGTGTGTTTTGGTGACACTACAGGCATCAGCAGGATGAAGTTTATATGGCACCAGGACAGTCTTTAACTACCATCGCTGATGTTATTTTATTTCATTTTATTTTGCTCTGTGGTGTCACACAACACAAAAATCTGAGCATGTTTGCAGAAATGATTTGTAGCTTAATCAATGTGGATGGCTTTTTCCTTTTGTTGTTTTAGTGCGTGCATAAAACAAACTCATGTAAGCTGACCTGGAACCCATCTGCATTGTGTCAGCTGTAGGTTAATACAAGTTTGTCATACCGCAGTGCTTATGCTGGATCCACCACACTCAACTGATCTTCTTATTCCTGCGCTTATTGCATGATGACGACACCACGGCTGATCCAGTGCAGCAGCGCGGAGCAACATGTAAGCACTTACTCCATGAACAATGGTTCATTGTACCGATGGTACGCCATGTGTAGACTGTTAAACTGTGATTTTCCCCATGCTCCAAAAAAAAAAAAAAAATCCACAACAAAAACAGCCTCATCTGTATCAGCATATTTTATTATTCGAACCATAGGCCATTGTATTCAGTGGGATCGTTTCAGTGAGGATGCCATCAGTTAAGGTAACGTGTTCCTGTCGAGGGAACAGATGTTGGGGTCATTACATGTGACAAAACACACATGTGGTCATACTTACCAGGGAGAAAGGGAGAGTGCGACTAGCTAGAGCGACTCTTTCTGCAATTTGCATATGAGTGAAAAGCCGGACTGTGTAAACACGCTGAGAACTGAAATCACCGCCGAGTGGAACCAACTCGCCGTAATGTTTCACAGTTTTTTTCCCCGCAGCTTTTTATGAGTTGAAAAGCTTTTCTGTTTTCGGCTACTTTGGGGCTTTTATGACCTGTCAATGTTTGGTTAAAAGAATACTTCCCCACTTCTGCACATTAACTAAACATTGAACAATAACAAAATACGCAGCAGTTTACTCAGAGCTCGGCGGTTCACTGCACAGGACACATCAGTGTTTCATCTGAAGCTGAGTCTCCTGCTGTGTTTAATACTGAACCACATCCTGCTGCAGTTCCTGCTTTCACCTGTAAAATGGAGTTGGAGAGGATCTGTTATCAGAACTGCATAAACAACGGCATTCACATTGCGAAGCAGCCGATTCAGAGCGTTCTGTTATCTAAGATTGATGGTGAAGAAACGCTCGTCTGTTCTGCTGCCATGTTATTGTGGAGAGAAGAAAACAGGAAGGAGCACTAAGTACGCTCTATGACATGCTGAATTTAAAGTGTCGAATGGAAACAGTGGCACGCTGATGTGCATTTGTGCACAGAAAGTGTGAACGTGTGGAAATGCAAATTAAATATAAGCAATGTGTGGTTCGAGTGCATTAGTTTGACAAAACTTTCTCATTTCTACAACTTGGATCGAATAACCTTTAGTCAGAAGTGTGATATGTGATAGAGTGTTCACTGTGTTCAGTTTGGAAAGCATCCATTTGTCCATAAAGCTGACCTTCTTTTAACCATCTAATTTGTTTTCTATCATCAGCTCAAGCACCCTTCCTCCAAAACACGACTCCAGAAAAGCTTGGAAGCAACAGACTCGTAAACAGAAAGGAGGCTCGCAGATGTTATGAAATCTCCGCCGTCTTTGAAAACACAGCGCGGCGATGTGCTGAGCGCTATAGCTGGCGCTGAGGTGGCTGCCAAGAAGGGGTAACTTGGTCATTTACTTTCAATCTGAGCAGTAATAGGCATGCTAAAGGATAAAGCTCCCACTGTCTCGGAATTTAATATACTGACTTACATTCTGAGTGAGTTGATATGGTTCATTTCTCTACCAAAGCCAAAAGTCAAAGCGAATTATATTTTGATACTTTGCCAGCAGGGCCTGAATCTGCAGAGCCTTTAAAGGAAGAGTCTTGTCTAATCCTTCCCTACAAGAGCCTGTTCCAGGATGAAAATCTGAACATATTGGCATGTTGGGCAATGTAAAGTGACACAAATAGGATCCAAGCTCCCACAGAGATTTAGGTCCATGAGACAAATCACCCCGTTGAGCTTAATGCTGCCTGGCTCATAGGCAGTAGGTATGATCATCCACCGACCTTGGACTGATGAAAGGAAACCTTGAATTTGTTACAGCTTGTCAACTATCTTTTTCCACGCATCGACACACCTGCTGAAATGATACGAGCTGTTGTGAAACAAACATTTGTATTGAATTTAAAGTAAATGCTCCATAAATGATCTGTCTCTGTTTAGTTTTTTGCTGAGAAAAAAAAAGCAGTAACCCAACAACAACACAAAACTAGGCTGAAACAAATGATTCACCACATTTTTTAATCATGACTGAAGCAACACAGTTCAACAGAAGACATGCTATTGTAGTGGCTATTAATTACTTTGATTACCGATCAGTGATCCATGATTTCATTTTCAACTGGACAAAGTAAAAACACAGACAGCTTGTCAAACCAGGAACCAACAATTTATACTTTAATTAATATCGTTTTTTGCCGCATGTTCTGTCCTGATCCTTCGCCCAAGTCTATGTTCAAACTCAGCGTTTTTGGCAAAAACACCCACCAGCTCAGCCCAAAGGAGGACTCCAGACATGAGCTAAAATCGACATTTAGTCTTGCAAATAAATTGAGAAAAACACTGCTCCCATCCAGAATACACTTCAGATTCCCAAGCACACGAGCCAGCCGGGGTCTGGAAAGAACAGTACCATGCAAAGAGCAGCATTAGGTCAGTGCCCCTCCGATGTTTGGATTGTAATTAATGGTTCGATGCAATCATAAAACTTGAGACCAGTTCTGATGGTTCTGTGTTTTTGCTTTGCATCAATGGTTTGGGGCTTATTTCAGATTCTGAGGTTGTTGGTGTCATGTGTTGTGATTGATTTACTGAAGAAATGGATCCTTCCATTCATCACAGAAATGAGTAAATCACTGTTTGGTCGAGGAGTATAGATTGTGTTTTCCTATGAATGACATGATTCACACTGTCAAAAATTGTTTAATCTCGTTCAAACATTTCAGCGGGCCTAAAAACAAAATACTTCTGCCAAGGTTATAATTTTGTTTAGAATGCTGCACCGACGGCGTGTGTTTACATCCTGCCATGTGACGTATGCTCAAGCATTTCTGTCATAACTCCAGAAGGTCTGAATGTAATGTCCAACAAAGCCAGGATTTTACATTTCCATCATATAGCCAGGGCTCCTCGACTTTTGTGATTTCCAACATGAGTCATAGGTACATTGGTTTTTATGCATTTGATTTAGCTTTTATACTCCCTCTGGGAGATTTTTATATATATTAAAAAAAAGAAAGAAAGAAACACCCGACTTGGTGATTTCCTAATGCTATAAAAATGCAACCATTAAAATGACTGATATGTAGAAATAATTGGGGAAACAATGGCTGTATACTGGACAAAGGACTTCAGAAGCGTTTTGGCATTGAACCTAAAAATAAAATTAATGGCACGACAAAGGATTGTTACAGCAAACGCATCAAATGCAGAGGAGATGCTTGGGCACGAATGGAAATAATTTCTACTTGGCTTCAAAACTTCAAGCTTATCCGTTGTTGTGTGACTACTTCATAAGTCAAATGAAAATATGCTGTGCGTCCAGTCTGGGCGAACTCTAACAGCTGATATTGTTAGCATAGCTGACCCGACTTCAGTGAAATCAGCGCGGGGGAATATGAACACTAATGGTGGACGTCACCGCGATGAAGGATACTGTGTGTCTTGGAAAGCAGAAGCCATTAGCATGCGCTCAACAGCCCAATCTGTCAGGTTCGTGTCTGAGAGAGTAACGACTCTGGCTGCGGCTCTCGCCAGTAAAAAAGCACGTTTTCTCAGCCTCTATCACTGGAAATCCCAAATATGTGTCCCAAGGTAGAGCGAGGAGATGGACAGCGGCGGCCATGTTGGCGGTGAGGTGCTTCACAGGTGACGGATGAACGCAGTGAAGAGGGTGTTGATGGTGCACTGTACAAAACAGTCAGTAAAGGAGTTGGCCTAAACAGATTTAAAAGAGGAGAGTCAACTAGTCTTTCTCTGTGGCATCCATCCAGTCTCAGTATGAAGGAGATAATTTGAGGATTCATCTCTTCGCACGCTGCAGCTCCCGTTAAAGGCGTGTTGGCCGGACCGATTGTGAAAGCAGGGCTTGGAGACTTGGTGTGTTTCGTGAAGATGTGTCTTACAAGAGTTCAGGCTTAACCCTCAACCCATCTGAGGCTCTGTCTTTTATTAACATGACCTGCAGTGCCAATTATCCAGACGAACAGGCTGAAAGATTGCGCAGAGCATTGACCTGATGTTTCTCGGGGGTTTGTTGCTTGATGTCATCTGTGTGTGATGCAGAAAAGCTTTTCTCATTCCTTCAGCGGAGCCATGTGACTGCCCTCCTCACACGGATCGCCTTGCACAGTGCAGCCGCTCCTTCCAGCCTCGCTCTTATCGTCCGTGGACACACGCTGATAGTTGCCGTGCTGTTGTTGTCCCTCTTTGTCAAAACGTTCCGGATCACTCGCTTCGGAGAACGTTTGTTCCTGCTGGTGTTAAAAAGTAATGAGTTGAGAATTAGAGACTCAAAAGAGCAGGTAATTATCTGGGGATGTGATTTGCTCGTCCTCAGTCTCTGTCTTGCCTGTTCCAGATAAGTGTGCTCGGTATCCATGCAAATGCTTGGCAGACAGTTCAATCCCTTCTGGATGGGCTTTAGGAGGGGGGTCTCTCTCTCTCTCCCTGGTTCTCCCTCTCTCTCCCTGTTTCCTCTGTGGATGTGTGTGTCTCTTTCCCTCGCTCTCTCTCTTTCCTTGCTGGCAGCAGTGACTGTACTGTTGGCAAGAGTGACCAGAATAAAAACAGCAACACCAGACATAGAGGAGGAAAAAAAGCAAAGTGATCCACTGAACCAGAGTCGTTGCCCTCTCTTAATTACATTGACTTCCATATCTTCCCCCCCTCTTTTTTAATTTTTTTTTTTCACCACTCTCTGAGACTTCAGCTCGGGGTAATTAGATAGAAGAGAATAAAACCAGCTGATCGGGAGAGGGGTGGTGCATTTTGGAGCGAGATGGCTAACAGAAACTTTCTGTTGCTCTTCTGTGGACTCTTCCTCTTAGCACTGATTCAGCCCTCTCTTCAAGGAGGTAAGTGTGTGCTGCAGACCAACTGAGCCACAATCTTAACAAGCTTGATATAATCATAATAATAAAAGAACAATGTGTTGGTGCTTTTTGGCTAAGAGGTATCAATGAATACATTTAAGATGAAACATTTTGCATGGTCAATAAACAATATTGATCTGTTCACTCTGTTGCAATATTGATATCTGTTGTTGTGGATTTATTTAATGTTGCTTTTGCCTAATTTGCATTTGCAGCAGTTTATATTTACCTCCTTAGTTTCACTTTATATTAAAATGCATTTTCTGCAGTTTTGCACAATCTATATTACTTCATGACCACTTTGCAACATAAGTTCATAATTTAATTGATTTAAATGATGGATTTGAGGTTCAGCAGTGTCTATAGAGCCTAATGTCTGTGACCCAGCAGTTTACAATACTTGAAGTTTGAGAGAAAAACATATGTCCTAATATTGCTGCCTGTCATGTGTGCAATTTAAATGTCCATGACAACTTATCTGAGTAGTGTCTGCATTTTAAATTCATTTCATTCATTAAAAGTGGCTTTTAGTTGCTCATAAATCACAAAAGTGTTTACATGGCTGAGGATCCTTTTTGGAAAACTGTCAGGAAGAGACTATTGCAGCTGCTCCGACTTTCTTCGCAGGAAAAAAAATCCCCACATAGTTTATTTCATCCCTGATGGGTGGACAGAAATGCGGTACACCGAAAGCCTTGTGCAGACTGCAGGAACTCGTTTCGGCACCTTATCTGCCTCAGACAGCGGGAGAAAGGCTGAGAATATGCCTTTCCTCCCGCCATCACTCAGCGAGCCAGTTTACTTCTTCTCCCTGGTCTGCGGTGCTTTGATTGGTTCTCGCTCTGCCTTGGCTGAGCCTCTCTTGACTCATTCAGCACAAACATGTTTTGCATATGGAGGTATGGTATTCTCCATTTCTCCACTGATTTATTTGCCAAAAACACACAGTTGTTTATGTTCCTTATCTTCCGGTGTGCAAGTGACCTTTCAGACACAATAAAGCTGTGTGGTTAGATTCTTTTTATGCTGCACTTTATTTATTTTTTTTCAGTTTCCCTTCAGGATCAGTGACGATAATTATGACATCTGGTTTTGCCAGGCCAGTGATTCTGTTATTTAAAATCATTTTCTGTTTCAAAGCACATCTGCCATTTACTCCCTGTGCCAACCTGCACTCAGCTGCGATTGTGAGCTGCTTTGAGGCAAAGCATATTGTAGGTATTGCAGCCAACAAATATCAATCCTGGCTTCAGATCACAACTTTGATGTCAAGAGCGAACGTTGATATCGTATATCTTTGAGGAGTTCAAGCAAGTTTTGTGTGTCGGTGTGCACAAACCTGAGCCAAACCCTGTGGACACTGTTCCAGTGTAAATTAAAAGTGGGTAACATGAACCTTATTAGCACCCGATCCAGCCATTTGCCCCTCACGCTGTAGGGTTTTTCACCTGAGTTATGATGGGTCAAACAGCTGTCTGCATACTTTCAGTCAACAACTGAGTAATGGTTGTAAAAGAAACACCTGGGAAGGAGTTTGTTAATAAATATTCCCACTGTCAGGCTACTTTTTTAACCACGTGGAGGATTTATGATATATTTGTTGTCTCCCATGCGTGCTGAAGGAAGCAGACTTGCTTTACCTTCTTACAAATGAACCTGTATTCCAAATAGAGTTGGCTCGTTTTGTTAAAAACTAAATTTCTATGGTCATGGTTTCTTTTTGTTTCTAAAGTAGGTGACTCATTGAGATCCATGGCCATAGCTGTACTTTGTAAACCTTTAGTGTGTCAAACATAAGGCCTGTGGGCCAAAAATGGCCCTCCAGAGGCCCCAATTCGGCCCTTGAAACCATGGATAGAGCTTCCGTGACGTCACCCATAGAGTTCCATAATCCCGTTCTGAAGACTTCAGCGAGTCCAGCAGGACGTCTCCATATCGAACATTTGAAACTGGATGTAAATGTGATTGGTCCAGCCCGTCATGTGACCGCATCACTTGGACAGAGGAGGCGCTGTGATAGGGCGATTTATGCAAAACTTTAACTCGTAATATAAAATCAACAGATGATTTATGTGAAAATCAGAGTCTGGTGAAGCAGCACGGTTATAGAAAATAGTGATAGAGGCCAAAACATGTTCTGAAAACGGGGGCTTTATATGTTTATTTGCACTTTGCATTTTTGAATGGGTTTCAATGAAACCAGCATCATTGCCCCCTGCTAGAATAACCCCGGAATTACATCTTTTTTGCACTTCCGCATTATTTTCATGTTTTATGAGCGGAGGTTGGTGCCTGCTTGAAACCACCAAGAAAATAGTGAAAATTAGAAAGAAAAAAAAAAAGTTTGTTTTTTGACAAAGTTAGGTGAGATACTCTTTGTTTTCGAGGATTCCTACCAGAACAGACAGTTCTTTGTGTTCTTTGTGCCCTTCCGCCGGGCGGAACTTGACTCAGATCTCATTTGTTCTTTCATAGTCTCAGGGAGGTTGTGTGATGTTTTCTTTAGTGATACAAGAAGCTTGTTGCTTCATTTGGCAGCAGCTCGACTTAACCCCGAGGAATTTAGAGCATTAATCAATGACGCTCACCTCATTTTTTGGCCGGGTTCAGTGAAATCAGTACAGATTAGACAGCACGCATTGATCAACACGACTTGTGGATTTCAGCAACGCTCTGGTGTTGATGTTAGAATTTCCTTGAAAATTCAAACACGTGGTGCTTCTTTCCTCAGTGGTAGATTGTGTGGTGAGCAGTGAGAAAGGTTGAATGTCAGTCTGGTGAATTAATGTGACATATCGGCATCGCTTTTTGAAGAACTGTCTGAATAAGACGCAGATGCTCCTTTTGACTGAAGTTTTCTTCGGCTTGCTCTGGATCTACAAAAGCATTTTAGTTTGTTGATTTTGAGCAGTATGTTGTAATTTGCACTGAAGTGTCTCCATTTAGTAGTTTGAATTGAAGCTGCTCACAAGCACCAACCAGAAGGGTTGTTATTGTTTAAAAAAAAAAATTGTCCATGTATCTTACAAATCCTGTGAAAGTGTTTGAGAAAATTGGATTTCTTTTCATCTTTTTTCCAAAAAGTGATTTCACATGACAGCATTTTCTATTGCAGGGAAGTCTTTCCTTACAAACTCTCAGGCAGGTCGCAAACTTGTTCATTATCACAAATTTCAACAGTTTGAACTGTTGTCATAATCGTAGCAGAGGCTTGAGATGAATTGTTTCAACACTCACATTTCCCTTGTCTCTCTCACTACACATAATTTATTCATACCTTTGAATGTGATTGCTGCAATGCAGTTCTTCCATGAAGAGATTTTCTGATCTGCAGTCCATGAGGTGTGGTCTTCAGTCCTGTCACAAGTGAAAATCAGTTAAACATGAAATAAATCCAAATAGTTGTTCCGTGATTTTGCAACAAATCCAATTTCTGTTTTTATTTTTTTTTTTTCCCATTTCAGTAACTTTATTGAGACACATAAAGTGAGGTTACTGATCGATGCAATTACTTTTCAAAGAATAGTTAATGTTCTGTAGGATCTTTACTGTCCATGCATGAATAAAGGTAGGGTCATACAGTCACTGCTGTTTTATATTATGTCCTGCATAAAGACAAGTGAAATCATACATTCACTCCATTAAAGAAATATTAAAACTTGAATAAAAAAAAAATGACCGTAAAAACGTCTTTTCAGGAGTGGCTGCCTCACCTCCTCACTGCTTTTCAGCACTGCAGGGAACAAATACCAGCGTGTAGCTGTGGTCTTCAAACGTCAGCCCGAGCATCTCCCAGTCAGATGTTTGGTCTGCAGGTAGCCTGCGCCAAGCGCTCAACAAAGAAGCACATTAAGTCAGATGATTCATTCCAGCCAGTCAGTCCGAAACCCGCACCAGGCTGCGAGCCGCTGGGAGCAACTGGCTCCTGTCAGGAATTTCTCATCTGCTCCCAAATTCATCTTTGTTTAGAAACATGACAGTGTGAGCGCTACATTAAAATATATATTTTTTTATGTTAGTCTCAGGCAGGCAATCAAAACAGAGATAAAATAATAATTAGTTTGATAACTTTACATCAGTTTGATCATCATAAAAACAGACCAGAGGCACATGGCTCACTGTCAGAAGCGCTCAAAGCCCATTTTAACACTGCCTGCATGTCGGATTGACCGTGGAGAGTTTGTTCTTTTACACATAAATCACAGATTTTACACTT
The DNA here is from genome assembly GCF_902148845.1 of Salarias fasciatus. Taxonomy (NCBI): domain Eukaryota; kingdom Metazoa; phylum Chordata; class Actinopteri; order Blenniiformes; family Blenniidae; genus Salarias; species Salarias fasciatus. The sequence goes on along the minus strand of NC_043758.1, from coordinate 9,020,406 downwards.
GTCAGATAAAACCATCACGAAAATCTCTTCATAAATGTGATTGAGGATTCTCACTCTGTCATGTCTCTTCTCTCCGTGCAGCAGATGCTAAACCGCAGTGTGTAAAGACATTTACAGAAAACATGCACCTTCTTCAAATTCTGCACAGAGTATTACTCATGAGTTGACACAGTCCAGCAACATTTTTTTTAAATATTTTTTTTAAATTTCTTTTCAGAAATGCACAGTAAACCATTCTAAACAGCATTGCTCCATACACATTATGAATTTACAGTAACTAGAATGAAAAACAATAAAATATTCATGTCTTTAATAGATGAATAAAACAACATTTTCAATGAGTAGGAAGTGACAGACAGTGAATTTTTGGAGACTCTGACATTCCACTTGTAAATATCTTACATCCTGCATGCATGATCGCCCTAATCGGTTGCTGGGATTGAGCCATAACGCGATCTGTTTCTTCCACTGGCGTTTACATGGTCGATGGCAACCTTCAGCCACAGTGCCATGTTCGGTTCAACTCTTAGTACTTTTACAGGAGAGCCCACAGCTGTCTCAAGTCATTTCTTTTTTTTTATTTCAAAGGTTTCTGCTTTCCTAATCTCATAATGATCCCCTGTCATCTTCCAGTGGAAGAGCTTCACACAACATGCAGAAAAGTGAACCCTGACAGGATTTGAAGGAGCTTTGATGAGTTTACGAAAACTCTCCTGTTGATTTTGCTTCTTGGAAGTGACACTGAGATCAGGTTGGGCAAGGGCAGAAAGGCAAAATCAAGTGGCGTCAGGATAAGGTGGATTTTCCATTTGGCATTAAAAGAAATATATATATAGATGCTTGTGACATTTCCCTCCTCCTCCGTCCAGCCAGTGGAAAAAAGACAATGCAAGAGGTGAGTGATGATAGGCCAGCTGTCACATGTCTGATAACGGGAGGACGTCAGGGTGCCAGGAACCACAGCGTTTCCTGTGCTGCCCCGTCGCTCTGGCTGCAGTAGAAGTGCTTTCCATTAAAGAAAGAAGCAAACCTTCCCTTCGGGGATGGCGGTTTTGGATGCACATGAACACCATTGTTAGTTCTCCAAACATTTTTTTTTTTGTGAACTCCATTGAAAGTGATGGAAAAAGTGGTGCGGAGTGGAGTTGTGTAAATATGAGGTTGATAAAGTCCTGTAAAAACATTACAGAGTAGTTTTTTCCTCTGGACTCCAGTACTTACCTAACGCTGTCCTGTAATCATGAATCATTCCTGTGGAGGAAATAGCATCTCTGTTTGTGAGCTTCCATGTCGTGTACGTACTCACATGAGCTTGTTTTGCATGCCTGAGCATTAGACAAATTGTAAAGTCAAGTCCAAAGCCCAATTTATTAAACAACCACCGCGAAGGGTCAAAGAAATGTCGCATTACTCAACATCTCGTTGCAAATGGAGCAAATCGAAGCGCTTTCTAATCGCTCGGCGAAACGATAGAAGCTGCTGCTACGACAGGAGGGACGACGGAAACCCCCATCACTGGCTTTAGCTTAATTTGATAACAAGACAATGTCTGACGTACAGTTTCCTGACCGATAAATTATTCAGGCATGATTTAAGCTGTTTTGTCGAAGCCAGTATAAAATTTTCTTTTGCGGCTACTATAAATTCAGAAGAATTCCTCGATCGCGTCGGTGTTCTTTGCAGGCTTCGTCGTCTGTGTGTTGCTTATACGTGGTCTCAAATAAATGGCCTCACCAGCTTAACAGCTCATAAATATGTCAGTTTTTACTTTCAAGCAGGACACGGGATTATTTGAAAGTGAAGATACAACTGGCTGGACGCCGTCCTTCCCACTTGTTAGCTTTCGTCGAGTGAACTACGTCATTTGATCAACATTCAAAACAAAAGAATTAAAGGAACCAAAACACATGTGTTTTATATGAACTTCATTTTTTTTTATCTTCGACTCGGTTCTTTTCACACATTGTTCTCTTTTTGTTGTATAAATAGAAATTTAAATCCTTTGGAAATCAAATTCTGGAAATTTGTTCACACCTACGCTGCTTTGACAGATGTTGAACCGGGACTTTCTGAGAGTGTGAATTTGTTATCAAATTTTTTTTTTTCATCCTGTGCTTGTCGTCCTTTAATCAGGCCATTAGATATACAGCTTTATCCAAATTAGGGTTTGAGGTTGCTGGAGCCAATCCCGACTCTGGGCATCCAGTATATCACAAAGCAAATACAGAGAGACGATCACACTTCAGCGTCAATTAGAATCATGAATTACCCTCAACTTCATGTTTTTAGACCGTGGGAGAAAACTGGACCACAAAAAAAGATAGTTTAGCAGATTTGAAAACTGAATCAAGACATTGCATCTACCTCACTTTGGCACTACAATATCAGTTCAAAAGTTCTTCCTTCTGGAAGGCAATAGTTCACGCTGGTAATTTCCTAATGATTAATATGCAAAGCACTGCAGGAAATGTCGGCGCTCCACTCCAGACCATGAGGCTTACATATCCGTTAACTCATGACTTATTTTCCTCCTGCTGCCGCTTTACTGACAAGCCATCCATCTGCAGTCTAAAGGTTGGATCATATTCAAGTCCGCAACGGAAAAGCAATAAATTAAAATTATTGTCAGGATTCCTGGGAGTATATATTCATCCTTTTTTCACGCAATTCACTGTAAATGGAAAAGTTTTGAAAAAGAAGCTTGTTGTTTGGTTGCAATAACCGTGATCATTAAATTAATCACTAAACCTAAGAAAACAATATGCGCTAATTAAAATAACATCACCTAATTAGTATCGTGTACATATGACTGTATTTCAAGCAGTCATAATGCAGGAAATGTTCCATAAAGCAGTTGAATTAGCAGTAACAGACATTTAAGGTTTTTACTTTTCTCAGACTATATTAAAACTCTTGACTGGAGTCAACAAAGGAACGATCTGACCCCTGGTACTCTGCATCTGCATGTCAGTCTCATCCTCCCATCACCAGGAATACTGACGCTAGATGACCACAACTGAGACAGTCTCCAACAGGCCTTCAGGCAGGTCAGGTCACTGTGCAGGGGTCACAGCGGGGCCTCGTCTGGATGCATGCTCCTCGTGAACCTGTTGCACTCTGTGGCACAGATGGGACTCTCACCAAAAGGAAAAGTGGAGCAGACAAAAAGTCCCTCTTGCTTCACTTGCAGTGGCGAGACAGGAAATCCTCCTTTTGATTCTGAAGTGTTCAAGTAGAGTTGAGAACAATCAGTCAACCGTCATGCGGTCTGTGCACCTGAGATCTGTGCCAATGGGCAAACCAACAGAAACACGCATGAAGAAAACACATATTTCAAACTGATTCCGTAGATTTACTCCTGTACGGATGTTTTCCAGTTGAGTTTAGAGACATTCAACACCTTTTGTCCGTTCAGTTGTGTTTGATCCAAAAGCATAACTGCTCGTAAGATTCTTTCCATTTACACTGCAGCTGAAAACATTAGAGAATTAGACTTGGTCACACCAGTCTGGAGGAAGGTTTTTCCACACTACACTTTTAAGATTTCTTCTCCTCCTTTATCATTTTCTGTTGAGTGCACCTCTCGGACAGGTCTCCCATGAAAAAGAAGCTGTTCTCAGTGAGATTTTCTTTTAAAATAATGATTCAATATTGAAATTCTTTTCTAAAATCTATCATTTTTTGTGCAGTGCAGTTTCCGAGAGTTTAAGTATAGTTCTGCTGTCATGACTCGCTTGGATATAAAGACTCACTGGCGTCTCAGCAGATTTCAAACCTGCAGCAAAGACTTTCAGACAGTTGTGTCAATGCAGTTCTTTTTAATATTAAACAGTCCAAATATTGTTTTAATGTATGTTATACCTTCACAATCAATGTAATATTGTTCTACAAGTATACTTTATGTTTTTTTTTTTAGATATTCTCTTGAATCCAATCAATCAGTCACAACTTGCTCACTGTAGCAGTATGTCGACCCAGACATCTTAGATATTTGCTATTTGGTAATTTTTGTGTGTTTGCTGTTTTGAAGTGTTATTCAGCTCCTATACTGGACAGTAAAACCTTGTAAAGTTCTACTCATGAAGGCCACATTCGATAGACAGAACTGAGAGTTGATATTTCTATAATAAACAGATGAATGTGTTTGACATGTGGTTTAGATTAATTGGCCTCCCAACACATGTAAGAGCTATTAAATACAATCATTGTGGTCTCACACACCCATAGTCTGTTTCATATTGTGTCTTTGAGAAAAAGACCAGGTTTCCCCCTCAAAAAAATAACTTTTCACTTTCAATCTTTGCTCAGTGGTCCCATTAGGTTGAGCCGTTAGTTATTCCAGAACAACAGCGGTCTTTTTTTTTTTTTTTTAACTGCCTTGCTTTTGGTCCTGTTGTTGTTTCTTGCCCTCGTGAGGCCTCGGCGTCTGGGATCCAGAACGATCGTCTCAGGAGTTACTCTGGGATGCAGCCAGAGATCTGGCGAGAAGTAAAGCTAGAGGGAGGTGACTGGAGGTTAGGGGTGTCTGTAGTTTCAGCCATTTTTTTTTTTTTTTCCCTTTCAGTGGAGGCCTCCAAATGCAGTACCTCATCAGTATGAAAACAATTCAGATTTGGTCCTCATCAAACTTCTCACTCTGGCAGGGGCTGCTACGTTCACGTTTCACTGTACGCCCTATCACTTCTGCGAACCGGTGCAGATGTGTATACCAAGGACAGACTTCAGTCCTGCTGTCTGGGTCACAGATGATGAATGTGTTTGGGAATGTTTGCCTAGTAAATGGGGTCATTGTTTAGCAATGCTGTTAGAAGCTTTGCAATAAAAAAAGAGAAGAAAAAAAAACATTGATGCTCGTGAACTAGTTGGCCGTAGTTCCAGTGCATGTCACACACGTTTTTGATAGAGGATGGCGACCTTTTTACTTCTCCTGATGTGTGTTCCAGGTGTGTATGTACCACCCGGAGCTGGGGTTGGACCGGGAGGCGCCGGACCAGGAACTGGATTTTTTTTCGGTGAGAAAGCATCTGCCTGGACGGTTGATCAAAAGAGATCCAACTCTATCACGAAAAAAGCAAAATCTGTTTACATTTACCTGAATTAGGCTAGGTAAATGAAACTACTGGGGAGCACAAGCTACAAAGCAACAAATGACATCCTGCTTAAGAACTCTCAAACACAACACAAGACCAAATCCCTTGTAGTGATTTGAGTTCAGGCTCGTGAATGTTCCCCACATGTCGCAAACATCAACATGAATGGAGACCAACACAACACAGCTGAATGTTGTAAAGATGCTTGATTAGCAAACAAACAATGAATTCAATGAGAGCAAAACGCTTTGCAGCTCTGTGTGGCTCAGTTTGTGTTGACCTCAGTGGCATCGTCCAACTTCTCTCTCCTGCGCTCAAACGCCGCATTTGTTACGTTTCCAACCAGATGGTGGGGTGAGCCAATGTCCTGTCAAACCGAAAGCTCGCATTTTAAACCATATGCACGTGCCAGCGTTGTGTAAAAGGCATTTTCGTAGCAGCCCGTGTGCTTACGTGTATATGCGGCAGCAGAACGCTCTCCTCAAGTCCCAGTTTCAGCCGGTGTGGAGAATCACTGAGCCAGAAACTGTCTATTATCTTGTTACATGTATTCACACCGTAAATCAATAGTCCAACTGTTGTTTTACTAGGAACTGTTGGAGAAGTCCCTCCGGGCTATAAATCAGCTAAAGCTGCAGGTGAGTTGAAGAACCGTCTGATTTATGATTTTATTTCAACTGTATAAAAATGCTTGGGGTGAAACTATCTGGGTTCTCATGAACTGGTGCATCTACAGCTGCAACAGAGAGACGGACACTGGAAATGCGATCACCTGTTACTGTGTAGCTTTATGTATTAATACTTCGTTGACGAAAGGGATTTTGTCATCGAAGCGGTGTCACTTTCTCAGATTTCAACTTGTTCACATGGACTTTGCCACAATTGGCCCTGATGCGCCGCCACAGATATTCTGTCTGCTGCTTGTCATTTCACACATGCACAGCAGATACTCTCATCACTACACACACACGACTTTAGCAGCAGGTCGCCAACCACTAACGGAGACCTGGCATGGCTTCATCTCCCATTTGCTGAACAAGTTTGGCTCTTGGAAGTATTTTTAGTCAGACGCACTGAGATCTGTCCTGTTTAGGTAACTGTTGGCCTTAATATCGGTTATTTGTCACCTGTATATTCATCCATCTTTTAAACCACTGGACATTGGAGATCCTTGGCAGGTGCTATAGTTGTTGAAGTTTCAGTTTCTTTACTTGTTTGCCGCTCATGTACAGGTGATACCACACTGTAGTCACTGAAAGGACGGAAAACTTTATTAGTTTCTTATTAATAACCAAGAGGCTACAGCTTTGCACTGAGCAACATTTGGCTGTAATTTTCATTCAGATAACAATAAGGTCATAAAGTCTGCACGGAATTATCTACAAATCATGAGCAAAGGAGAATATTACTGTAATTATTGAGCCTGTTTTGTGCGCTTTTAAATAATTGTGGAACTAAAAGAGCAAACTTGTGGCAGTTATAGAGCAGGCAGGGTTTAGCCTTATTCAGTATAGCTTGTAGAGATGTAATTTACCTCCAAATGTACAGTTAATATCAAATAATATGATAAGAGCTGCATTTTGCAGACGAGAAGCTGTACCTCATTTGTCCAAAAAATGGGTCACGACAAGGAAAAAACAACATGTTCAAAAGTAAAAGCAGACTGCACCACTGTTATTAAACTAATCATACTTTATTATTCCCCTTGGTGAAATTCCTTCTTTTTATGCAATAACCCATCCTAACTGCAGACTGAGGTATGACTCTCTGCACTTCCTCAGTGACCCACAGTGGTGAACTGTCTGCTGTCGGATTCAAACGAGCAAACTTCCGATCATAAATCCACTTCTTCAGCTTCTAGACCACCTCTGCCCGTGAGCGACAATCTCTGTACGCAGCTGTAGGAAGTAAAATAAATTAACTTGTTGCCTTTTCCCTGAAAATGACTGTCAAAAATAACTTGTTTGTCTTTATCTTTGATGCTAGTGACCCTCATTACATCTCTTTCCTGCCTGAACTGACAGTAGGAGGATATGGAGGTCGAGGTGTAGGGCCCGGCGGTCTGGTTCCAGGAGGCGTTGGACCCGGCGGTGTGGTTCCAGGAGGCGTTGGACCCGGCGGTGTGGTTCCAGGAGGCGTTGGACCCGGCGGTCTGGTTCCAGGAGGCGTTGGACCCGGCGGTCTGGTTCCAGGAGGACTTCCAGGAGGTATGGAGCTTGAAAAACCAAAAAAAGCACTTCTCAGACACTTTGGAGTAGCTTTAGCTGAATCAGTTCACCTCCATCTGCCTCAAAAAGCTACTGTCGTTCATATTCAAGTTATTTCAAGAGTGTCACTGATGTTCAATGGTCAGAGCGATGACCTTTGACCCTGAAAATCACAAATTAAAAGGTTGTATCTTTTCAAAGATGGATTTTAATTTGGGTAAAGGTGACTAAAAAATAAAACTTCATATCAGTAATATCAGAAAATATTACTTCTTAACCAGAAGGACAAAGGTTTGATTTTAAAATGCTTGTTGCTCTCTGTAGCTGGTATCTGATAGCTTTATATATTCCAAAGTGGCTGATTAAAGTAATATTTTACTTGGGAATATAGAATTTGAATTAAACATGAATAAAAAAAAATTAATAACGCTGTGTTTGTCTTCATCCAACAGGACAAGGTGGAAAACCCCTCAAACCAGGTATGTTGTAATATTTATGGACGTTACTGCTCCCCATGGAAAGTCCTACAGCATGTGAGCTAATTAAAATATATAGCAGTATTATGTTATTGCTGTTAAAAATAACACTTTAACGCAGTATTTTAAAGAATAGCAGATACTGTGTTGTTGTCCAGTTTACACTGAAGCAATATTGAAAGTGAGGCCTTTCACAACGTGGAACATTCCTCTGCCTGACACATGCAGTCGGAGCGGCTTGAGAGGAAGGAAACAGCTTATTGTTGAAGCTTTGGTAAAGTCGCTTAATGTATAGACTGCATTAACCATCAGAGCAGTGGCTCCAGGCTCCTTTTGATTGGTCGTCACTGAGTTTTTTTCTTATCACCTGTGTGTTGTTTTTTTTTTTATGATTAGTTTACACTGGCTTGACAGCTGTTGAGGACGTCCTGACTGGGTGGGACCGTTCAGAGATTCCACCTCCGCTGTGTTAAGAGTATGAGGGAGTGATGATTGGCAGAGTGCAAACAGCCATCAGCGCCTGCTAAACAATGGTGCCAGAGCACTGATTAATGTTATTGTAATGTTAGACCCTCACAATATCTGGAAACCTCCGTGTTGAAATTTACCACGGCCCTTCTCTCCGATACTGTACAGTAAATATTTTCCTTCACTGTATTTTAGTCTGCGCCGCATTGGTGCTGGAGCAGTGTTTAGCCATCGTTTAATTTCCCTAAGCACTGCTGATACAATCTCAGTCTACCTCTGTGTTTAGAGAGATAAGGAACCGAGCAATCGTCTTATAATGCTGATAACACATGGAGTGGGTTACAGAAGGGTCCCTGCGGAGGGCCACACCCCCGCCCTCTAACAAGAGTTACTGGAGAGCCGTTCTGTGTAAATGACCTAATATCCAGTATTTGGTGGAAGTTGACTTTGGCAAAGAACAGCAGAGAGTTGTTCAGGAAGTATTGCCCCAGCTTTTGTTTGCTCCTCTATCTGAGCAGGTATGCATGGCACAAATTAAATCAGTGAGAAAAGGGGAAGGAGGGAAGCGGACCATTTTTTTTATTGTTCCGTTGAGGGTCTTTTATTTTGTTTCTTTTTTTCTTTTTTTTTTTTTTGGTATTCCCTTCTCCAATCCAGACTAATCCAGACTCTGCTATGTGGAAAAAAATAGAGTGATTACTTTTGGGTCAGCTAAGGCTTTGCACATTTCTAAAATGAAAGGAGAGACTGAAATTCGTGGAGGAGCTGCGTTATGTTCAACTTCATGGCAGTTCAGTCCTCTTTAAAAATGTGCTTCCATCAACGCTTTCCCTTGCAGCTAAAATATGTTGCCCGTAAATGGTCCAAATCTGGAAATGAGAACTTTACACAAACCTTTTATTTTACAAAGTGTATATTGAAATTCAAAGAAAAATACAATTCTTTAAAACAAAAAAAAAAAGCATGTTATTTAATATCATGTTGCTAACTTGACAATCGGGCACTTATGCATGAGCTCACACACCTTGAAGGAGCCGCTGTGATTCGCTGCATCGTAGTGACACTGCATTCCTCAGGTATGCACCTTGCCTGGCCGGTAATGGAGAACAGCAGCTGGTTGTGTGAGTAGCGTGACTGCAGTGAATCGCAGCGCCGCTCATGCAAGACCTTGTAAATGTTACACTAATTGTAAAGCCTGTCAGCATCCAGCTTTGACGATACACCGAAAGCTGGGAAGAGGAACTCTCTCCTTATGAGCAGCTGTTGGACACTCTCTCCTTTCCTGTCTTCCCTAAAGCGAAGGCGGATTCAATCCTCCTCGTGTGACGATTGCCAAAACTTGGCCTTCATTGACTCGCTCCTTGTCAATATCAAGCAGTGTGAAGGAAGTTAACGAAAACCATAAAGGTTACTGTTTTCTCTGTTATTATGGTTTTATCCTGCCATTATAATGGTCTGTTTTAGCTTTTGGATGGATGTGTCTGTGCTTTTCTTGCCAGATTTCTCTTCAAAATTATTACAAACTGACGCTGATGGACAGCATGCTGTGTGTCTTACATTTCGGACGCTGTCTGAAACAGACAATAGTTTAATGTCACATGAGATTGACAGTAATGAAAACTGGCATGATCATCAGTCTATAAGCAACTGTTTTCAGTATTTCTTTGGTTAGAAGTATACAGTGAATAAATTAAGTGCTGTATTTATTTTATCAATGACATTCTTAAGATTAACTGGAAAGTAGAGTTTGACTTGTAGTGATTTGGTTTATATTTCCTCCCTTCATTTGGCTTCGAAACAAACCGCTCACTTTCTAATGGCTTATTTTTGCGGCAAAGTGGGATTAAACTACACACCTGATAAAAGCAGACACCGGGCGTAGCTCCTTTCAACAGAAGTTAGTGCAGAATGTTTAATTTACTGGACTTCAGACGTACATCTTCCAGCTTCCAGCCGTGAAGAAAGAATGATGGAAATGAGCCTCCTCCTAAGCTGAATGTTATGATGAAATTACAGTGCAATATACCTCAGCGATACAACCTGCAACCTACAACACGACCTTGGGAAAGGAAGATTTATTACTCAGCTATTTACTGCCAATTGTACGGGCCTGAAATCTTTTTAGATAAGTCCACAAAATTAACTGGCAGCTGAGTGCATATTCTCCTTACTGCTTACATCAACCTCACAGGGCTCCTAAATGCCACTAAAAACATTCTTCTAACTATAGTGAATTGAGTCCCAACAGTCATGTGCTTGCCTGGAAATTTCACAGTCTATATAATTAATGATGATGGATTACATTGGCAAGTGCAGAAACATTTCCAATACTGAGAAACACATTTCTGTGAGCTGTCTCTTACAAACTTTTTCAATTTGAACTCTTGTCACTGCTGTGACAGCAATCTCCCCAAACGGTAAGTTTATAGGTGTTGATTACAGAAAATACATCCAAGTGTTTGAGTGTTTGCAGCCTCTGGCTACGTTGCACTGATGAAAAGATGTAAAATTGATCACTGTTTCAAATCAAGTGAATTCTGAGATGCTCTCACACCTATTTCAGACTGCAAACTTGGCTCCGTTTGTTTCTTAAAATGCGTCCCATCAGTACTACTGCCTCTTTTCTGCTGCACAACCAGTCTGCTTCACAAGAGGAAGAGTGAGCAGTGGCAGGAAAAAGGAATGATAAGAGCCGGGGGGAATAAAGGAGCAGCAATAACTTAAACAAATTTGCCGTATATACGTCAAACACACAGATTGTCTTTCACCGAGCCGCGCCGACGGCTGTCTGAGCGTGTGCTCACGCACAAGAAGTGTGCATGAGTTTCTAAGAGTGAGGAGTCTGATGGATTGAGGTGGTGATGAAAGTGTTTAGAAGAGGAGCTCGGGGGAAAGTTTAGTCTCCTGGAGGACATATGCTTTTCATTACCGCGGCACAGACCTGTCCTCTGAGCTGTGAGAGACTGGACGCATCTGCATGCGAACGTGCGTAACCATGGGGGCTTCTAAACATGTTTGCGATCATCGCATGCACGCAATTACAAAAGTGACCGTGTGTGCACACAAACACACGTTTCCACACATAGATACCGGTATATGCTTATGGAGGTGAGAGATAAGGACCCAGACCAGCCAAGTCAAAGATCCACAGGTGTCCGTCGGCCTGACAGCCCGGTACGCCTGCGATTCATCTGATGTGCGACTGTGACTTTTACACTCGGAGTGTGTTTGGATGTCTTTGTACGGGTCACTTATTGCTATAAAATCGATGTTTGTGTTCCGATGGCATTCAATTAAAAGAGAGACCACATGTACATACAAACGCACGCTTCGGCACATAAACACTGATATGTATCCTGGCCGGGCTTCATTTGTCCCATACAGCGCTCGTTCGAGCACTGAGACTCACACAGCCGCACCTGCTCATTCAGACAGAAACTGCTCCTATTTTGATTCCTTTCATCTCTGTTGCACAAAGAAATGATATCAAGCTCTTGTAATTTTGGAAGCTGAACCGCCTTGAGAGGAAACTTTCAGTATGTTACTCTCACAATCAGCTCATGGAACGCAACGTCTCGTCGCTCACACCCAAAAGTTCTTCTCAGTTGATGTAACGTGTTGATTTGGTTCTAATCTTTAATATTTTCACTAATTGAGCTCAAGAATTAGCGAGACATCTGAGTAACAACTGATAAGGTTGGGCTTTCATTGGTGTCTAATCAGTCATGCATTATCCTTTCTCCCAGAGTGTTTTCTCCCACACAGCACTTCCACTATCACTAATCTCCTCACCTTTTTTTTTCCTTTTCTGTGATGAATGATGGTTTGGAAACCATCCTTTCTGTGGTGGAAAACGTTCAGAGCATCTGACAGCACAGTTCAAGTGCTGTTTATTTAGTGATAGTTCAATTTATCAAGGTTATTTCCTTCAGGGTATTTGAAGACATTTCACAGTTACACAAGCTGATTTCAGTCATTGATTCGAATCGATTAAAATCTGGCCCACTTGAATATCTTTGTTGTACATTTCTTGCTGGATACGCAGTAATGCTGCTGCTTATCATTCACAACAAGTCTGCCTGTCGTCCGCTCGAGGTGATTGGTTACATTTATATATTTATTATCTATTATCAACACACACTGAAGGAAAGGTTGACTGTTAAATATTCGTTTAAAGTGGGACGCAGCTTTAATGACAAAAGTAAACTGTAGTATAAACTGCTAAAAGTATCACCAACAAGGAATTTATTCTTACATCAGCTTCTTGTGTAAACCTTTTACTCCCAAATCAGTTTTAGTCTTTCATGAATATACTTGTATTTTGAAAAGATGTGAGTCACATAAAATTATCTCACCTCGGTGAAATGTCTCTCTTGGAGTTCTCAGTACTTATCAGGCTGGGCTTAATGTGCTCGGATGATAAATGACTTCAAGCTCTGGCTCTCCAGGCCTCAGATATCCCCATGCATTACTGCACAAAGCATAACTTCTATACACCCGCGGCGATTCTGCTGTCGATGACACAAACGATCTGTCTTGCTTTTCTTTGTAGAGCATCCCATTTATTTGTCATAGTGTGATGCCTCGCACGGCCATGCATCGGCCATACTTTGGCGGTGACAAGGGAACTTGGAAGATTGTTTTGAGGCTGTTACAGTGGATTTAACGTCAGCATTTCATTTGCATGTTTTGAGTCGGGCCGACCTGTCGAACACCAGACTGTTTTTTTTTTTGTTTTTTTTTTCCAGCCCTGAGTTGTCGGAGAGGTATTCAGTGGAATGGCAGCTCCATGCATGTGCAGACCATCTGGGAGAGGAAGCACACTTGTCCAACTTTACATACCATGGCCACAGGCTGCATTTGTTAACCTTTTTTTTTTTTTTTTTTACTGTACAATCTAATTTGCACAATTAGATTCTCCTGCACATGAAGCTCACTGATGAAAAATGAACAGTTTTTCAAAGCCTTGTTGTCTCTCCACATGTAATTGTGTTCTGCAGAAGACTTTTTATGTGTTTCTGTCCGGTTTGCAGTACATACTGTCAGCGTGTCCGTGCCAAGTCAAAATGGGCAGTGGTACGAACGCCAGGTTAGGGAAACTCTGCAGACATATCCAGGGGCTCAGTGTTGGCAGAGCAACTGTGAAATTCCTCCAGAAGTGGAGAAAAAGTAGAATCACAGCTCCTAACGCTTGCACAGGGACAAATGTTAGGTCAACTTGAAAGCTTATAGCCTGGCGTGTTCTGCTCTGCACGGCTCGCTGCATAAACAATGACATCAGGGGCGTAGTGGTTCTGGTCAAGCGCACGGCAGACACATGAATGGAGCTCGGATGTAAAGATGAAAATGATCTCTGCACAGACGTGTTGGAAATAAATCATGTGTTTGTGAAGCTGAGACACTCTCATAATCCCAGGCTGGAGAAGTCACAGAGTCGCAGACGTCCCTGAGAATGGCGGCCTTTTTTGACCTGATCGCTGCGTTTGTGATTCCTCTAATGAGCAAATTATAGCTTTTACAATTTAAGTGTGAGCGGATCCCTTCGGTTGGTGAGACCTGCAAAGGCTTGCTTTAGTTTCTCAGTGTAAATTGCACTCAATGAAATGAAGCTCTTTGTTTCGTGTGATTCCTATCACCCCCGATTAAAAGCTCACAGTGGCCACCCATACTTTGCAGCTCATGAGCGACCGTGCTAAAGTGATGCTTGTTACATTAATTTTGATCTGGATGCAGTTAAGATGTAAAAGAATGAGGCAAACTCAAACCTTTCCCTGTTTATTAGTGAGTCTGACAGTTTTTCACTTGGGGTCATTTGGCAAAAAAACGCAGGGCTCGGGCTTTGGGACTTCTCCTGATTCCATGTAAAAATAAATCAAAAACAATAAAAGGCCGGCCGCCAGAGTCGACTGGCTCACACGAGCCAGCCAGTTTCTGCATAATGGTGTGACTGTGTGAATACTTAATTAGTCCAACATGTAGCTTCTCTCAGCTCGGTGGCCGAGGCTGACGGAGCGACGCAGAGCATCGTGGGTCACATGAGATGCAGGGGGAGAGGAGGCGCTTCAGAGTGTCCACTTGTCTCACGCGATCTGGAATCACTGCAGCACCTCACATCATTGTACTCCCCCCCTCCAACGTTTTCTGCGTCACCTTGTAAGAATGCAATACATCCACCAACTTGGAGGAGCGAGCAGTGTGATAATTTGATACTGATAAAAATCTGGTGTCACGACAGTGAAGAGGATCATGATGAGTTTCGCACAGCCGGAGAACAGCATCAGCCTCCCAAACAGTAAAATATTGATTCTCAGTTAGCCACCAGGATGCCTTTGAAGGAGTCCACCTTCATAAAGTTTTCCATCATATGACTGAAAATGGCAGCGCGGTGTTGTTCAACAATAGTCCTACTGTGCACCCCCCATGTGGCTTCCTGCTCAGATAACAACATTAAAAAGTAATAGTCAAAATGCCCTCCCCTGGCTTTTCGGTAAATAAACATTTGTTCTTATAATGCTTTCCTGATTAAACATGAGCTCAAACAAAGAACACAATGAGAAGCAAGGCCCCAAAATTTAGTGGGCATTCCAGAGCTTTAGCTCCGAAGTCTGCTCTCCTCGCGTCTGCCTTCAGCTCCAGTGGACATCTGCCACAGAATTCTTTGCTTTCTTAAATTAATCCCTTCACCAAGCCCAGCTGGTTCACAAAGTAGGAAGAGAGGAGGGGAGAGAAGCAAGAAGGAAAGAAACAAACACCTTGTTCACTTGTAAATTTTAGATTCTCCTGGTTTCTGCCATTAACTCCTGAAGTCCAGTCTGACAGACTCCTCAGACACTCACACTCCTCACACCGGTTCAGAAAGACTGAGATTAAAATATATAGAATGGTGAAATATAGGCACCAGAAAGGGCCTGAAAGCTGAAAGAAACTGTTTTGATTATCATTTACTGTAGTCTTGTGGTTCTGTCACGGAGCTTTACCTTAACTAACCCCAATGCAGAGCGAGGAAGATGGCTCAGTGCAGAGATTCAGACCAGATATTTCTGCTCACACTGGCTCACATCCATGACGTGCACTGAATCTGAGGTTACAAACATGACCGTGGATTAACAGTAAAGCGCTTGTCATGGTGCAGCAGAATAGTGACGATGGTTTCTTGTTGAACTCTGTTTTTTTGTTATGAAAGACCTTTAGGTTTGCATCCTCTACTGAAGTCATTCTTTATCAATTCAAGACAAATGACCACTTTGAAAAACACATGATCATTCACTCACGCAGTGACACATTTCATCTCCACAACCAGCTTGTGCAACATACAGCTGTGGAAGCGAGCGACTGGAAACTGGCCGGGTACTCCATTCTTTTTTTATTGAATCTAAATTGAGGAAACTGTGATGCACTGCAGATCTGCATCACTAACCTTCCACTTTTCTTGGACCCCGGTCTTCCCTCCCGTGTGGTATTGGGTTTCTGACCCTTCCATCTTCTATTTAGAGTATTGACCTTTTGTAGGTTGCTTTTGTCCAAGGTCCACAGCCAGTTGGGGTTTCAAGTGGTCTCTCGAGCTCCCTACTTTGGCTTGGGGGTCACAGAGAAAATTAGGTACTACATTACGGCACAGACATCCTGCAGCTTGTGAGCAATCAACTAAATACTGGGAGCAGCACCAGGAAAGCACAATGATTTGATCACTGGGACTTGGTGTGCAGGCTTTTCAAATATGGTTCATGACAACAAACAACATTGGTGTAGACTTCCAATAATGTGTGAGCTAAGACAGGTCTATTTGTATGAGCTGACATGCTGTAATAATAGTCCAACAAAAGCATGCTTGTTTGAGCGAACAGAATGAAGTAAATATGGCCAAACAGAGAGCTTTTGTACTATAACTCTACCCACAAATTCCCAAGTACACAATCAGCACATGGATGCCAAACGGACAAAGGTACACTTTCTCTTAGCATGTTCTTTTGCTCTGACCCAGAAAACACACACCATCAGGGATGGAACTTTTGTTCTTGACTCAGAAGTGTTACATTCCTCAATATCTAATGATGTTATAACTACAGAAAATAACATTTTTATTCCCGACACACTTGGACTGAAATGCTCCCTGAAGGCTTCCTGTTGTGCAACTGTCTCTTGATCTTGAATAAGAGGGTTAAACTTGTTGGTTGACCCCGTGCACGACTGCCAGAGCCAGGCTGGGTGCACATCTGAGCACAGGTGGGCCAGAAGAAGAAGTCTCCATGACCCTGATAGTTTCACTCCATCTTCATATTTGTCAGTCTTGCTTGCTCAATCCGACAAACACAACCCTCAGACCAGCCAGTGAGGAATCGTTTTGTGGACTGGAAGCTCAAGATCGCAGCTGCATGGAGACGTCAAGCTGGTAGATCATTGAATGTTTTCAGAAAACACAATAGTGTGGTTTTCTTCCCCTACTTGTAGAACTCCTCTAGGGATTGAGGCAGATGGTTGTTCTTTTTGGATCAATCTTTTACCAGATGTTTCTTCTGGTTAAAATGCATTTTGATTTTAATGTCAACTTGTAGAAACTATCCTTACAATGTTCTACTGCTTTTTGTTCCTTGTTCTCACTGAGAAGTGCAAGACAAAGAAGAAATAATCCTAATTTCAACATAATAATGCTGGATTAGCCTGGTTTGTATCAGAATTGATGACCCTTGCTATTACACTGAGGTTTGTCTGAGGATGAGCTGACCAATCGATGAGGATCGAGCTGAAATCTTTGACGGAGAAGTCGGGCGCTGCGCTGAGCTGAGCTCCTGGACTTGCGTTGCATGCTCTGCTTGTTTGCCAAACCCTTGGCAAGGCCAGTGCCCGTATTTGTTTTGTCTGGGTCTTGTAACTCAACTCCCAGTCTTTCAGCCCACCTCTCCAGGCGCATTCTTCCTCCTCGTCAGTATCATTACCTGCTCTCTGCAGTTTACTGGACCGACTCCAGGCTCTCGCCCTCCTCTCCCATCTCCTTCTCAGTTTGTTTCCCAAGCTTGGTTGTTTTCCCCCCATGATTTACATCTTATACAAGTATCGATGAAAATAAATTCCTTGGTGGACTCGTTTGTTGGCAGCATTAAAATTTCCTCAGGTTTCAAAAACAATCATCACTCCGACTTGTAGGTCTCCGATTAATAAACTTTTTCAGTTTTCTTCAATTCAAACGAAAGAAATACATCTCTGACAATAATGTTTCTAACACAGTCCCAAACAGTAATTCCATATGTTAACATGATAAAATGTGCATTAATCACTTTGGCAGTTATCTGGAGTGGCTAAAGTTCAACTTGATGGATCTGAATGTGAATAGCAAGAACATCTTTTTCACATTTGCTTGAATTAGTTTTGGTCTGGCGCGCAAAAGTTATGCAGAGATTTCTTAATGTATTAAATTCCCCCCTTTTCGGTTTTAACTGGACATTTTTGTCACTATGAAAGCAGAATGGTAGTTTTGTCCTTTCCATGCCAGACACGAACTTCAAGGAATATACACTTTGGTATAAAAGTCTTTTCCAGTTATGAGTCATGTAATGGCACTGGGGGAAAAAATGCAATTTTTGAGGTTCATAACCGAGATGGAACAGACAGAGACTGATTTAATATTATCAAAAGTTATTCTGAACTCTGGTTTTCTTGTTTTGGGATAACCAGCAGTTATCAATTGTTGAGCAGGTGTTGAGTGTTTTATTTCAATTCTCCTCACTCTCCACACTGTTTTTCCCTATTTTTCTCATATTTTTGTTCTTGCCAACGAGCAGAAACTGAAGCTGGGGTTTTACTTTATTCTTGCATCAAATCAAGCCAAGAGTTTTTACCCCGAACAGATTATTTTGGGGCTTTTAGTCCCAGGAAGAACAGAGTGCTCCCACCACTGTTTATACCACCGCATAACCAGATAGCGAAATGTTTCTCCTGCTGCTTCTGTCATGTGTCTCAATCACTGGTCAACTTCTGTCCCCTTGAGTGCATTTCTTGGCTCTGGAGTCACACGCGTAAATGTTTTCAATCAGATATAATTCTGTACACATTCTGCTATGTCTCGTGCCTCAGAGTTTATTTTTCCAGCATATACTGACACTGTTTCTGCAGATCCTGGAATATGTTTTCTTGAAAGTTTGAGTGATTACTTATTTTTGTTGTAGGATAATTACGGCCATAGAGATCACAAGTAAACCATTTGAGGACCAGGGAAGAAGATTTAGTTGTTTTTCTTTCTCTCTCTCTTTCTCTCTCTTGTTTGTTTTGTTATGCTTTCCTCCATCTCCAAATATCAAACCCTGCACTTCGTTGTCCTTTACAGGTTATGGCAATCTAGGAGCAGGAGGTTATGGCGTCAGTCTTGGAGCTGGAGGTTATGGCGGAGGTGGCCTGGGGGCTGGAGGCCTTGGAGGAGGTGAGTGTGTGTGTTAAAAAAAAAAAGACTGGTGTGTGTGTGTATGTGTGTCTTCATATCTTGTCGGGCCTGGAAACCGGGGTGCCTTGTGGGGTGAGACGTTCCTGAAGGGGCGTCATCCCGATGGTTTGCAGCTCTTTGAGGGTCGAGATGTGGTTCTTAGGCTAAAGTTGCTACTGGGTTGGTATTACGGTTTGGCAACGCTTAAGGTTAAATTAAGAGATTAGACACTGAGCATCCTTCCTTGCAAGAATTATTAATCAAAATTTGTACTTCTTCGTATGTGTGGGTTGTGTGCATGTTACCAGTGTTCACTCATTTATTTCCTTTGACCTCTTGCACAATTCAGGGGCTTATGGTGGATATGGTGGAGGCTCCGCAGGCTTCTTCCCAGGAGCTGGACAGAAAGCTGCCAAAAGAGGTAGTGTGCATGGCAAAAGAGTTTGGTGTGTAACTGTAACATCAGTTTCATATCAAGTAAGACATCATATCCATTTTTCATCAACTTCCAAACAAGCTTTTAAAGTCACTGCCAATGCAGAAGACTCGGTGAGAGCAGTGGAAACTGGGGGTCATCAAACAACATGATGGATTATTGCTTGTTGGAACCAGGCAGTGATTATGTTTCATTTGCTTGTTTTGATATGTTTGTTTTGATTCCTGCAGAGATATTACGAGTCAGTTTAAGTCCTGGAGGTCAAAGTCTGAAAATATCGCTAATTCCTGGACTAAATAAGCTTCCAGCAATGTTGTAATCGAGGCAGGGCGGCCCTGTTGGGCTTTTTAAGGTGTAGCATCATCTCCCTCTGATGTAAAAAAAAATACTTTAGTGTTATTGATTGCAAATTACACAGTATTGATCTCATCCATGTTAACCGTAACACTAGAAGTTTCATTTCACTCAGACTGAGAGGTCACTGGTCTGCTTGGTTCTTGAAGTGACTTGCTCAGACAAATTCAGATATATAAAAAAGAGAGTTTTATTTTTTTTGTCTGCTGATGTTCCTTTATGTTTTTTTCTGAATTTTGCCATGACAAACATCTGAGTCGATGGTTCTCCTTCCAGCAGGTGCAGGAGGCCCTCTGCTACCACAAGGAGGTGAGCACATTTTTGGCTGCTGACGGACTTCAAACTGAGCCGAACACAGACTGAAGGATACTTGTCTAGCTCTGCATGCCTGCATGTTAAGAGAAAGCCAAACCGAATGTTTTGAATTAATGGTAGCTCTGCATGAAAACACTGTTCTGGCAAAGACCACCTTTTTTTTTTTTTTTTTTTTTATCATGTACTTGCAAACATTTGAGAGTCTGAACATCAGCAGGGCCCCGGATGACCTTAAGGTCTGCGCTGTGTGCATATGCATATGATTTGCTTTGAAATAGAAGGACTGGTTGAATATGAACTGAGGAGGGATCAATCACAGCTGGGACTGCACTGCGGCACAGAGCCCACTCTGAAGTATTGGTTGGCAATGACGGGCCTCGAGTCTCCACATTCAGCCTGTGCTGTTTTCATGTTCTTCCTTCCTTCTGGCAAGAGAGAGCTCTGCTTTATCTGTTTCAAACTTTTTGCTTACCAATTCTGCCAGAACACATACTTAGGGGCAGTGCGCAATGTCTGTCCGGCAAAGTATGGAGGAGTTTTAAGATTAAAAATGAAAAGGGGTTTGAGCAAATAAATGAGAGTGTTTTGTTCTGCCGCCAAGGCCCCTTAAAAGTGAAGCTGACAGCTCATTTCCTGCATGATGGGATAGCCAAAGAAATGAGGCATTTGATGAGGTAAAGAAAATGCCATGCGTGCTGTCCGCCTCCTCTGATTATAGTAAAATTCGGCCAGTCAACATTGCATTTGGTCATGGCTGCTGACAGGCTTGAAGGGTCACATTAGCTTCTCCTTAACCAGCCTGTTACTGCTTGTCAATAGCACAGAGCCCTCTAGTGGCCAGCAGTCACACACCCTGGAGTGTGTTATAGCTGAAAATGGAAGAGTTTTTTTTTTTTTTTTTTTTTCATTTCTCAGAAATAGCCCTTGTTGTGTTGTAACAACTGTCTGTCTGATGTGTCCTGCTCCAAACATGCTTCCCTGAACCAGAGCTTCTCTTATGTGTGTTCAAATTCAGCTTTGGTTTTGTGTCCAAAATATTTTATTCCTGCATACGTTGTGCTCCAACAGGGGCCGGGGGAACAGGGATCGGGCCTGGAGGTGCAGGGACTGGAGCTGCAGTGCCTGCTGGAGGCAAGAAACACACAACACATCATTTTTACTATTTCCCTTTCATTTATTTATTTAATCATTTTCATAAGTGCCGCTTTGGAAAGACAAAATTGGCTCTTTTTCAGGCAAACTGGAGTTGATTTCTCTGAGAAACAGCCAGTTTTGCGGTCCAAACCCAGTACTTTTCCTCTTGTAATAAATAAAAATAAATACTGTGGGCCGTGTACAAAAGTCCTCTGCAGTCATAAATCACAGTCAGATGATTTTGAACTCGGCACCTTTGCAGAGATGTATGTGTCTGTGTTTTTCACACTGCGTGATTGTCAAATTCGATTCAGTGAGCTAACTAGCTTTTAATGTGTTTCTTTCTCTATTTTTTCCCCCCCTCTTTAGTACCTGTTATTCCTCAGACGGGCCTTCCAGGAGGAGCCGGTGGTGCTGCAGGAAAGAAAGCTGCCAAAGTGCCAGGTTTTGTAGACTCAACAATAAACTCTCGAGCTGAAGGCAGACAGGATGCCGTTCATGAAGCAGCAGAGCCACATAGAGTAAAGTTTCCATTGCATGTGGCATGTGGTAGGTGTCTGGCACGGCAGGAGGAACTTTTATAAATACAGCAAATATTTGCATAGCAATCTCGCTGTTTACTAAGAATTAAAAAGGTAGGTGAGATGCGTGACTGCAACTTGTAATACCGACCTTCTTTGTTTAGAATTGCAGGAATTAAAATCAACTTCTTGTGCAATTTTAACCAAAGCACGATATTTTTTAAAGGGAAGCAGTTTTCGTGTTTTTGCAGAGGAAAAAGAAAAAAAAGACATGAGATGAAAAGGAGTTTTGTCTGGATAAATATGTTTTGTGTTCATTTAAAAGGTCAGCCTCTCCACTTGAAAGGTTTTTACTGATAATATATAATACGAACAGCAGATCAATTCGCTTTGAAACAGCTGGAACCTCATATAGGAATTACCCTATTATAATCAGGATTACTGCCAATTATTTCATCTGCTGTAGCAAAATCAAAAGCAGGTGAAGGTCTGAAATACGGCACTGACGCTTTAATTTGTTGAGATGGAGCCGATGAAAGCAGTGCCTTTAAAGTAAATATCAAAATAAACCACAGAAACATTAAATCCACTAAATCTTTTCTGGAAACTGTTTTGTTTCATTTTAACTCAGTCTGTTAAAACAAGCAGACACGTTTGTCCTCTCATTGGCTGTGACAGGAGTGGGCGTGCCTGGACTTTATCAAGGTGGACTGGTGCCAGGACAAGGTTGGTTTAGCTCAGAGATTCGATTCCAGACTGTGTTTGCCACCACCCATGTCTCCGGGTTGCAGTTTCCTGGTCTCTTATGACTCCCTCAGGGTTTGGCGGTCGTGGAGTTTTGCCTGGGGTGGCCACAGGGACTGACCTGAATCCCAAATCAAGTAAGACTGAGTGATTGGTATCGACACATGGTTGGTGCATGGTGGTCAATTATTAATGAATGTCACATAGCAGGTAAACAAAGTTATGAAGTCAGATATAGTGAAAAGAGGACGTTATTTTGTGGCAAAGACGTTAAAACAACGGTAAAAACGAACTTATTCACCTTTTAATAGTGCATTTCCAGGATAATGTTAACTTTGTGGTTAACCCTAATTTGCCCCTTTAATCAGTTTTTGAACTTTAAAATGTGTGTTTGTTTGTTTTTCATTCAGTTGGAGGAGGAGGAGGACAGGGAGGTCAGGGACCAGGTAACTTCTCAAAGAACATTATTTATTGCATTAAAAAAATCTTCTTTTTCCCGCTAATGTTGACATTATGTGATCAGGATTGACAGATATGTTCTTGGTTGCAGGAAGTCGTGGGTATGCTGGGTCACTGCAGCCAGGCGTGTTCCATGGATATCCACTCAAATCACCCAAAGCACAAGGTGCAAATGACCACTGTAATCCTACACTGTTTGCATTATGATGTGTTTAATGACTCACTTCTCTCTAGGCCTGATAACTAACACACTTCTATGAAATCCTCCGTTTTCTGTGGCGCTTTGGTTTTTCACTAATTGAATCCAGAAAACAGGTTGTCTACTATTTGTCCACCTACCAGCTTTCTGATGCCTTCGAAATCAGAAAAATATGTCTCATTTACTTCCAAACTAAAAAAAAAAATATGGAAAATGACTTTAAAGAGAAGGTGACAGTTTTATAAACTAAGCTTGCACTAGAAAGTATTTTTTCAGCACAAAAATCTTTTGGGTTGAATAAACATTTCTAAAAAGTTTTTGCAAATTTGTGATTGTTATTATATGATAATAGTATGATTATTGTAAACCAGGCCTGGTCAACAAATGTTTATAGACTGATGTGATTTTGCTTGTGCTTAATTTTGAAGAGAAATCAGCTTTTGGACCAGTGTCCTCAGCTTTACTCACAACAGAATTCTCAAACAAGCCTTGCTCACTGGTGTTTTTTGCTGTTTTTTTGTTTGTTGAAAATATTGTAATTGAGGCACAACATACTGCATGACTTATATATGACAAATAGCAAAAGAATAATTCTGTTTCTCTGCTCTCTGTACACTTTTGCCGTGATCAGACCTGCCAACCTGTACGCATTTTGCGTAGCAGGTACGCAATTTGACATCAAAATACGCTGGTACGCTCCGCCTCATTAAACTACGCAAAAAGCTGCAGACGTCTGTGAGCGCTGTTATAAATGCGGACCGTGGACGTTCTCATGTCTGACAACACGATGCAGCAGCAGGGCTCTGAAGTGTCACGCATTTCGGTGTGTTGTCACACATTCACGGCACACATTGTATTTGTCACGCTGAAAAAAAATACCGGTAAATTAGGCTGGTGCGCCGCAGCTCTGGAACCGGGAGGAAACACATGTGCTACCCTCGTAGTGCTGCGACGTTCAATGAACGTTTGAACGGCTCTTTCAAGTGAACGACGAGAGCCGGTTCACAGCTGTCTGAGAGTCGTTCCTTTGTGCAAATTGTCCTCGCTTCCTTCACGTGTCTCCTGAGTGTCTCCTGAGTCCAGCTGTCTCCGCTGCTTTCGTGTTAACGACCGAGTTTCACTTTTCCGCAGCAGTTCCAGTCACCTGAATGCAGCAGCTAACTAGCGGAGGAGGAGTGTCGCGAAACCGGAGCGGAGCCGGTGTTTTGGAATAACTGAGTCCCTTTTAACTGGCGACTGGGTTTCTTTCACGTCCCTTGTTGCTGATAGATGTTAAAAACCAGACAAAAAGTCGTGTCAGACCTTTTATGAGTCTGATTTCAACATCTGCGGCTACTAGCAGCAGCAGCAGGAAATGCTAAAGGAAGTCAGTCACCAGGTAACAAGGACACCAGTTCCATTGAAACACCGTATTCACGGCTTTATAAAGGTTTTAGTAATGGAACACACACGCGCACGCATGCGCACACACACAGCAAAAAATGCTTAGTTAAAGGACATGTAGCAGCATTTTGAAGCTCTTTTCTGGGGACAACGTGCACGGTCAGCCGCAATGTAATGTGTATCAGAAAAACATCTGTTTAATCTTTGCCAATAAACAAATTAAAGAACCACATGAGAACTTAAAACTGAACTTAAAACTGACAGCGGCCCCCCCCCGGTCGACAAATGCTCAGGCAAGTGGTACTCAAAAAATTTCACCAAGGTTGGCAGGTCTGCGTGATATTGGACTGTCAGGATCAAATATATCAAGAATTGGTTCTGACTCTGTCATGTGCATCACAACAAGAAGGACAATAGAGAAAGATTTGCATACTTTCAAGCTTTTTAGACTCTTTCATAGACTTCTTTACTGAATAGCTGTAGTTGTAGACATCTGTTCATAGACTTGTGCTGTTTAGACATGCTACATCGCCACAAGTGATCAAGAGTGCACACGCTTTCTCACATTCCTCTTCACAAGATTGTTAATTTTGTCTTCAGGAGGCTATGGAGCTAAAGCTGCTGGAAGCAAACTCCCCTTTGGTACAGATACTTTCTTTTATTTGCGCCTTTGTTTCATGTCTGTGGAAATGCACTGGTTCTTAAAGTGGCTTTATGACCTGTGTCTCAGGTTATGGGGGATTCGGTGCTGGTGGAGCCGGTCTTCCAGGAGGACAGGGTGGTCCTGGATCAGTCCCTGGATATCCTGTTGGAACTGGTATGTCTTTTCACCCATACATTCTTGAAAAATCTTTAAAAAAATATGAGATTTTAATAATTATTTCTGTATTTTCGTTCACAGGAGTAGGACCTGGAGGCATCTCACCTGCTCAGGCTAAAGCTGCCAAATATGGTAGTTTGATGTACTGTTCCTGCTGGTCAAGAAAATGTGATGATAGTAAATCATTTCTGCATATCTTAAATGAGTTCATGTTCTCTCCCGTAGGATTGGGTGGTCTTGGTGGTGTAGGAGGAGTTGGTGGTGTTGGTGGTGTAGGAGGAGTTGGTGGTGTAGGAGGGGTCGGTGGTGTTGGAGGTGTTGGAGGGGTCGGTGGTGTTGGAGGGGTCGGTGGTGTCGGTGGTGTTGGAGGAGTGTATCCAGGTCAGGTGCCCGGAGGTAAGATGTCTTGCAAAGGGTATGAAAAGCCCCTTTCACTTTGTTTGTTTCATGGAATAAAGCGTCGCACAGCAGAAAAAAAAAATTTGTGCAACTTTGTGAAGAAAAACAACAAGTATGTTGAGATTATCCCTTTAGGTTCAGTTGATTGAGCCTTAGTTTCCATCTGTCAATGTAATTTCAACACACATGTACAAACTAATTGCTTTGTCTTTCCATAAGTGTCATTACGTCACAGATTTATAGCACATTTGAGTTGAAATTCCCAGTTTTAATGCATTCAAACTGTTGAAATTATTGTTTTCTCCCATAGCTGCTTTCTGTTCATGTCGTTTATTCTAAACCTTTTTTTTTCCAACAGGTTATGGAGCAGCCAAAGCTGCTAAATATGGTGAGAATGTCTTAAATTCTTCAATTGCATTGTGACCAGTGTTGGGCAAGTTCTTCAAAAAAGTAACTGAGTTGGTATCTGAATGCAAATATTTTAAAAGTAACTAATTACTAGGCTAAGTGACTATTGCATTACTTAAAAAAAAAACATGTTTAAATACAGTTTGTCTAAGAATTTTGAACCCATATTAAGATGCATGTTCAACTATTTATTATGAAATTTAATGAAATAAATAGATGACTGACAGAAAACAATACAATAATCTAAATTATTCAAATGTTGCTGTGTGATAATATGAGACAAGACACCAATAAAACTGTAGATAGCATTTCTACAGTT
Organism: Salarias fasciatus; assembly: GCF_902148845.1. Classification (NCBI taxonomy): domain Eukaryota; kingdom Metazoa; phylum Chordata; class Actinopteri; order Blenniiformes; family Blenniidae; genus Salarias; species Salarias fasciatus. Next base: position 8,994,263 of record NC_043758.1, on the reverse strand, counting down.
GTAAAAGACTAAGAAAAAACAATAGATGTATGTCATTGGATGTCTGTGCTTCCATTCAAAAGCTGCCTTTGAATGATCATGGCTCTGTGGCTGTATCTCTGTCATGCCAAGTGATGCACTTTGCAACAATACACTTGATGGCGTCATGATTAATGAAATAAATAGACACTTCACAACATAAATTATCAACAGGAAACTTTACATTAATCTAAATGATTCAAATGTTGCTGTGTGATAATATTATACAAGACACCAATCAAATTTAATTTGTAACTTTAGATAGCGTTTCTACATCCGTTAACGTACATCTACTGACACAGATGTATGTCAATAGATATTTATACTTACATTTAAAAGTAGCCCTTGAGTGACCAGGTCTCTCTATGGCTGTATCTCTGTCATGTCAAGTGACACACTTTTGTACCAATACAGTTTTTTGTGTACTCAAACTTCTGTTAGGTCAGCTGGACTCTAGTGGAGGAAAAAAAAAAAACAAGCTTAAAGTGGTGAATTACTTTACTGTCAGTACTTGTCAGTAACAGCACTGTAATGCTGGCAAGAGTCACTGGTTAGATTACTTGTTACTGAAAATAGTTAACGCCATTTGTAACACTGCAAATTAATACATTACTTTTCAACAACCCATAAATTCACTTCTAAAATTAATCATGTGGTCAAGTCAGATCAAGCTTTTCTATTGGTCTTCCCTGGACAGGAGTCCCAGGAGGAGTCCCAGGAGGAGTACCTGGAGGAGTACCTGGAGGAGTCCCAGGTGGCTTCCCAGGAGGGGTACCAGGAGGAGTACCTGGAGGCTTCCCAGGAGGAGTCCCTGGAGGAGTACCTGGAGGCTTCCCAGGAGGGATACCAGGAGGAGTACCAGAGAGAGTCCCTGGAGCAGTCCCAGGAGGAGTCCCAGGAGGAGTACCTTTAGGTGGTTATTCCCCAGCAGCCAAAGCGGCGAAGTACGGTAAGATATAATATGATGTGGTTTTAATGTTGTTTTCACAATATTTCACATTGAAATCCCCATCACAGGTATGTAATCAAAAGCTTGTGTTGTTTTCTCGTCCCCCTGTTTGACTATACATGATAACTGTTTCATTAGGGGCAGGAGTGCTGGGTGGGGCAGGAGGACTCGGCGTACAAGGAGGAGGACGAGGAGCAACAGCAGGGCTGGGGGGACTAGGAGGAGGAGGCAGTGCCGCTGCTGCTGCTAAAGCAGCCAAATATGGTAAAGGGATCTGATTATGTCAACCAACTTCTAATCTGATTTACACCAAGAGGAGCATATTAAGACAAACTGGGTTTTTTTAAGGGGTAGGAGGACTCGGAGCTGGAGTACTCGGAGCTGGAGGACTTGGAACGGGAGGACTCCGAACGGGAGGACTAGGAGCTGGAGGACTCGGAACTGGAGGACTCGGAACTGGAGGACTCGGAGCTGGAGGACTTGGAGCTGGAGGACTAGGAGGAGCAGGACTAGGTGGACTCGGAGGGGCTGCTGCTGCTGCCAAAGCTGCCAAATATGGTAAATTCATCAACTTCATTTTACTCAAATAAAATGTCCAATTTGCACTCAGAGAAGGATTTTTAAGGCATAACTGATAACCACAGGAGTAGCAGGGCTTGGAGGAGCAGGAGGAACAGGTGGCCTTGGAGGACAAGGTCTAGGAGGAGCAGGTGGACTAGGAGGAGCAGGACTAGGAGGAGCAGGGGGACTTGGAGGAGCTGGACTAGGAGGGCTCGGAGGAGGTGCTGCTGCTGCAAAAGCTGCCAAATACGGTAAAACTATTTGATAGTATAATCAACTGAAAGAAAAATCAGATCGACAGGGACAAAGCCACATTTAACTAAAAAGGTCTTGAAAATACATTCGTGTTCCACAGGAGTTGGAGGTCTGGGAGGAGCAGCTGGTCTTGGAGGTCCTGGAGGACTCGGGGCGACAGGAGGACTGGGAGGGCTAGGAGGTGCTGCTGCTGCTGCCAAAGCTGCTAAATATGGTGGGTGTGATCATTTTTGTAATTATGACCGACTAAAAAGAAATGATCATTGATATTAACCATGCCACCTTCAGGGAAGGATGATCTTGAGATAAACTTGCTGTCAACAGGTGCAGGAGGACTTGGGGGAGCAGGAGGACTTGGGGGAGCTGGAGGATTTGGAGGTCTTGGTGGAGCAGGAGGACTCGGGGGTGGGGGAGGGCTCGGAGGACTAGGAGGTGCCGGAGGACTCAATGCTGCCAAAGCTGCTAAATACGGTAATTAAAGCTCAGAATTACGCATATGTCAGGAATCAATACTGTTCTTTTATATTGACGTGAAAGGACAGCAGGACAGTTCACATGTTACTGCATTTACACAGTGATCTGGTTTTCAGACCATTAGAATGCTGCACCACTGTGGATGACAGTACCTTTGTGTGTTCCACAGGTATTGGGGGTATAGGAGGCGCCGGAGGTCTCGGTGGAGCAGGACGAGGAGGAGCAGGACTGGGAGGAGCAGGACTAGGAGGAGCAGGAGGAGGAGGATACTCTGCTGCTGCTAAAGCTGCTAAATATGGTGACAACAATTCAATACAGGAAAGACACTATGTATAACCGCAGTGCAGATGAACATGCATCAATATGTGGTTTGTTTTTATTTGAAGGTCAAGGTGGTACAGGGGCAATTCCACTTGGAGGAGGAGGAGGAGGAGGAGGAAGAGGAGGAGGAGGAAGAGGTGGAGTTCCTGGTGGTGCATTTGTACCAGGATATGGATGTAAGCCCACCTCACTGACAGTACTTTGTCAAAAGCTAAATATTATGTTTTAATCTCACTTCTTTGGGCATGTTTCTGGTGCAGCTCTGGGTGCTGGTGCCAAACCACCAAAATATGGTGAGGATCAATTTTCACAATTTAAAACAGCATAATGCGGATTCACCTCCAAGAATTGATCACAATATGAGAAACTGTCCTGTGGGTGCCTTAACACAGAAACTAGACTCATTTATTGATCCAATTGGCAGGGGTCCCTGGAGCAGGAGCAGGGGGAGTTGGAGTCCCAGGGGGTTTTCCAGGGGGAGTCCAAGGAGGAGGAGGTCAGGTGCTGCCAGGTGGTGCCGGCTACGGTGGTGAGTTCTTAATAATGCCTTCAGCAGTTTATTATGTTCCAACAAACTCTAAATGGTGACATTTTCTGCATCCTTACAGGTTATGGAGCTGGTGCTGGAGCCAAACCCCCTAAATATGGTGGGTTTGTGTGTTACGTGTGTAATAAATCTTCATAAGATATATTTCAATAGCCTGGCATGCCATACTGTGTCTCCATGCTCAGGGATACATGGGGAAACAGTCTGGTACCGCGCCAATCGAATCTGACTTCTGCCCGGCAAACTTCTGCCGGGCCAATCACAGCCCACGAGAGGCGGGAGTTAGCGATGCGTCATATTATACACCCCTCAAAACAATCATGGCGGCAGCCGCAACACAGCGAGGTTTCATCACGGCTCTGTCTGGAGTTTTGAACGAACTGAATTTGGCGCTGAAACCACAGCGAGAATCTGCTCTGAAGGCTTTTCTTTCTAACCCCCAAATTCCACCGGACGCAAAAGCGCCGCGCCGCGTCCCAGAAGCGCTGGTGTTACGACGGATCACCAGAACGGCGGCGCGTGCCACGGCGCTGGTAATTCGCTAGGTTGCCGCTTCTAAATGGCGTGGCGCTGCGCCGCGCTCCCGGTGTGCCTTGACTTCAGGAACAAGACGCGACGCGTCGCTTAAGCGTCCAGTGGAATTTGGGGGTAAAACGGACGTAAAACTCCATGCCACGATTCCATGTTTTGGACTACAAAACGACTACAACGGAGCGCTGTGTACGTCGCATTGTCGTTGCGTCACAGCCTTGTTTCTTGGATTGGTTCTCTCCGCTCAATAGTCCCGCCTCTCGTCAGCCTGTTTGAAATGATGCCCCAATGGCGCGGTACCAGACTGTCTTGTGTGTAACACATAAAGTCAGTCTGGCATGCCAGGCTAATATTTCAATAAGACTAGCATTAACTTGAAGAACTTTGACGTTAGACTAGGAGTGGGCGGTATAAACAGTATAAACCGTATGCAATATAAATTTGGCCCTCGGTATGGATTTTGGTCATACCGCCCTACCGCAATAGCACATCATGTCCTCTAGGTGGCAGTAATGCAACTTTTTAGATGCCCGGTTCACCAAAGAAGAAGTACACAACAACAGCGATGGCGGTGAGCAGTGAACAGACAGAGGAAGAGCTTGTGAAAAAGATTGGTGCAACTTCTAAAACAGTGGTCTGTAACTGGCGGCCCGCTGGCTGAACATTAATATCTGGCCCGCCAGATGATTTTGAAAATCTGAGGCAGCTGCTTCACAGAGTCAGTAACACCATCCATTAACCTGTTAGTATCCAGCTCCTCCTAAACCTTCTTCATTACCTGCGAAACACCTTCAAACCCTCTGATTCAGTGAACAACCTGAGCCGTGCAGCTCCTGCTGCCTTCAGGGACACTTTGTAAAAGTAGCCTGCTGATAGACACCACCGGTGTCTCAGTCAGCTGTTAGCTTAGCTGTTAGCCACCGACGAACTGGGATCAGTTACAAAAAAAAAAAAAAAAAAAATGTCCTGACACCAAATCAAGTTGCCGACCCCTGATCTATAATCTGGACATGGTTTGGATTCAAAGTAACTAGACTTATGTTATTTAATATTTTAAAAACTACTTCCTGCTTCCCTGCTTTTACCATGTGCTATGGTAACCATCAAGAAACTGTTATGCTGTCATTTGTATATCAAATAATACCGTGATGTATACCGTCTACAGTGTAAGATTCAAATTATACCGTGACATCAATTTTAGGCCATATCGCCCACCCCTGTGTTAGACTGTCAGATGCCTTTTCTGTCATGGTCGGTGTGCAGTCAGACCCAAACACAGAGAGACAGAAACAAGATCAACGGTTGAACAGGTTTATTCGGTGCAGGAAAACCACAAGGGCTGCAGCCTGGCAGCAGTGTCACAGGTTGGCTCAAGGCGAGGTCGTGGCGTGGCGAGGTCGTGGCAAGGTTGTGGCGTGGCGAGGTTGTGGCGTGATGATACAAAGCAAGAAAGGGCAAGACAAGGCTAGATGTGACAAAAACCTCTCTCCTTGGCAGAGCAGCCGAATCCCTCTGCAGCAGCAAGGGAGTCTGGAAAGGGTAACGATCCAGCAAGGAGCAGGTGGCAGGGTGAGGTTTATATAGGCAGGCAGAGTGGCAGGACACAGGGAGACTGGGACTGTCTGCTGCCCGCCTGAACCATATCCTGACAGTACCCCTTCCTCAAGGGACGCCTCCTGGCAGACCACCAGGCTTTTCCGGATGGTCCCAGTGGAATTAAGCCACCATCTGCCCGTCCAGGTTATGTGAACGTGGAACCTACTGCAGTTCTGCCGGTCCGCAGCCCCCCCCCCCAATATATCGGGTACTGGAACCTTCCGCTGCAACGCTGGACATCCAGGATATGGCGCATGGTGTAGACGAGCCCCTCATCTACCCACCTAGGTTTAGGAGGGTTAGCAGAAGAGGGACCGAGTTTACTGGAGTGGTGGGGCTTCACCTGGGACACGCAAACCGTGGAACAAATCCGCAGTGATGGGGGCAGGGACAGTCTGTCCCACCCACCAACCCAGGGCTGGCACCCGCCGCTGAAACACCCATCTGGCATTCTCCTCAGAAGAATGGTGAAGGGGCTGCAACGGACCAGAGGGAGGGGCAGACAAAGACTTCCCCGACAGAGCACTCGGGACAGGCACGGACATAATTCTTAACATCCCTCCACGTACCTAGCCGCCAAAACCCAAGTTGCAGGTGGGACAGCATTCGTCTGACCCCTGGATGACAGGCAAATTTGGAGGAGTGTAGCCAATGTAGCACCTCACCATGGACCTTGGCTGGGACAAATGTCCTGTTGGCAGGTCCTCCCCCAGGACATGGCTCACCGACCAATGCCTCCTGCACCCGCTCCATAACAGGCCATGGCAATGCTTGCACCACGCAATCCGCTGGGATGCTGGAAGCCTTCTTTCTCTCCTCTCCCTCATGGGCGAATTGTCGCAAAAGGACATCAGGTCTGGTGTTCCAGGTGCCTGGGTGATACGTGATGAGAAGAGACGGAGAGCAGCCTGCCAACTGGAGGCAGTTGGCCCGGCAGCGGGTGCTCGAATAGATCACCCTCCCCCTGGTCCAGGAGATGAGAGGGTCGTGGGGCCGCAGCCAGGGGTACCCAAGGATCACTGTTTCGGTTTACCGAGGTAGCACAAAGAATCTGATTGCTTCCCTGTGGTTACTGAGGGAAAGCAGGGTCACTGGGGCCATACGGAACCGAATGACGGCGACCTGGGTTCCAGAAGCACTGAGTCTGTGAGCTTGATGCGGCCGACTTCCATTGTGTCCGTGCTCTCCTCCATTGTGGGCATCGGAACTCTGGGACTGACTGTGGTCACTTCCCCTGGACGGACCTCCCTGGTGCAGTCATCCAGCCGAATCACCTGTGATATTAGATTGTCAAGTGTTTTAACATCATCTCGACGAGCCAGTTCAGCCTGGAGCTCCGATCTGAGCCTAAACAAAAACACTCCACGCAGTGCTACCTCATTCCACCTGCTTGTGGCAGCTACCACCCTGAAGTCCACCGAGTAGTCAGCGATGGAGCGCCCTCCAGGTCTCATCATCAGCAGCCTTTTGGAGAAATCCCCCTCCTCCTCCGTATGATCGAAGGCCCTCTTGATCTCGGAGGAACAATCAGCAAATGCAGCACTTTCAATAACCGCTCGAGCCCAGACTAGCGCCCGTGAGTCTAGGAGATTGGTTAGATAATAAATCTTATATCTATATTGGTGGGGAACTCCTCCAGGGCCCTTTCAAAAACTATCCTGCATTGAAGCAAAAACCCACTTGCTCCGCCAACCTCTCCCTCATGCCTCAACGGAGTGGAGATGGAGATGATGCGTTGCTGGCCGAAGGCCGCTCCAGAGGTTACCGAGGGTGAGGGGTCCGAAGGTGGAGCAGATGCTCCCTGGGCTGATTTTGCTTCCACTAATTGGCTCACCATGGACATGCACTCGGTCATCTGCTGTCCCAGCTGATGCGGGTAACCCTCCACTGCTTCCAAGCGTTCCATGGGCGCCTCTCTGCTGGGTCTGGGTTTTGGCCAGATCGTTCTGTCATGGTCGGAGTGCAGTCAGACCCAAACGCAGTGAGACAGAAGCAGGATTAACGGTTGAACAGGTTTATTTGGTGCAGGAAAACCACGAGGGCTGCAGCCTGGCAGCAGCGTCACAGGTTGGCTCGAGGCGAAGCGAGGTCGTGGCGTGACGAGGTCGTGGCAAGGTGTGACGATACAAGGCAAGAAACGGCAAGACAAGGCGAGACGTGATAAAAACCTCCTATCTGCTTGGCAGAGCAGCCAAATCCTCTGCAGCAGCAAGGGAGTCTGGATGGGTAACGATCCAGCAAGGAGCAGGTGGCAGGGGGAGGTTCATATAGGCAGGCAGAGTGGCAGTCCCCAGCAATCAGCAGGACCCAGGGAAACTGGGACTGCCTGCTGCCTGCTGAACAAGATCCTGACATTTTCTCAGAGTTCAATGTCCTCTAATGAGAAGGTTAGGCCTCCAGAATGCACATTAATTTACATATTAAGTGTTTTAATATTAATGTGCTCATACAGATTCCTCCATTTCTCTGTCAAATAGGAGTCCAGGGAGGAGCTGGAACAGGATTAGGAACTGGAGGGCTAGGAGGGACGGGGGGAGTCGGAGTAGGAGGTGGACAATATTCTGCTGCTGCGAAGGCTGCTAAATACGGTCAGTAAAATGAGCACACACACACAAAGTTATGCAAAGGATGATTCATTTTTAAATTTATTGTGAAAGAAAGGCCACCATTTTTCTTGATACATAAGATAGTTCACATTGTTATATGTTGTAAGAGACAAATCTGGGTTTCCATGATGGGGCACTGGTTCAGGCTTTGGAGCATGAGTATTAGGAGGATTTCCAGGGGTAATACCTGGAGGTGGACAATATTCCACTGCTGCCAAAGCTGCTAGATATGATTTAAATATGCACAACATTGATAAATACGAATGTCACATATTTTATCTGATTTATCTGATTGGAGTTCATTTTCTTGTGGTCACTGTGTATTTGTGTTGTTTTTTGAGACTGATTTTCACAAATAGTACACATTCTTTTGAAGTTATCAAATCCAGATTGCATATTTTTCCTTGACTGGGTGTAGGTGTAGGTCTAGGCGGAGTAGGAACAGGACCTGGAGGACTTCCTAGTGGTGTGCCTGGAGGTGTACCTCCAGGTGTAGCAGGGGGTGTGCCTGGAGGTGGAGCCGAAGGGACTGGTGTGAAACCACCCAAATATGGTAAGAAACACAAAAACCTTTTTTTTTTTTTCTGATGAAAATAGTTTTTTTCTAAGTACCTGAAATCACATTCTTGTTTTGTTCCTTTTCGTTTTCTGTTGTTTCTCAGCTTATCCAGGATTCCCACGAGACAATTTGTGTTTAGCCAGCAAAAATAAAAAAAACGATGCTATTCAACAACAACAATGAAAATCAAAACAGACAAAAGAAAATAATACAGAAAACACCAATACAGAGCACGTCTTAAGTTAACAGGCATTATACGCATTACTTGAAGACGGAAACTGCTGCAGACTTCAGTTAAACACAATACTTTCGCAGTGTGTCCAGCAATCCCCAATGGTCCCTATTAATCCGTCTCTTTGTCCAAAGTATTTACATCATGCCAGCAGGACTGTCAGAGCCAGCTTTTAGCTATTTATACCAGCTGGAATAGCTCCATACTTGCTTCTCCCACAGTTTCTTTCACACCATTTCCAAAGCTTTCTCATGCTCTCTGTCGATGCATGCGCATCTTTGGTCTTAAAGTCTGATAGGAACTGGAGTCCAAATGACATAAACTTAACAGGTAAGGTAGTGAAAATTCTGTGCTGTCATGTTGTTTTATGTAATGTTTCTACAGAAAGCTAGTGAGATGGTATTACAGTGTTATTACTGTAACCAAGTGCTTCTAAAAGTGTTGCAGCTTATATACAAAGACTCCTGAGGCCTGTGACAAGCACAACATTAACATTACATTTTATGATGTGAATGAAATATTCTCTCTGTATTGTAATTCAGCTGCTCACAACAGCAGCATTGTGAATCTGACGGCCTCTGGTGTTACAGGAGACCTCTCTGGAGTGACCCCAGACACTGGCGTCAGCGGCGTTCCCAATGGTTCTGCAGTCCCAGGTGGGGTTTCTGTGGCTTCACGTCATTTATGGGATTGTCCTGTATGTTTTTTTGTAAGTTGTGCACTAATTATTTTCTTTTATTGCGTTTTGATTTTCTTTCTAGCAAAAGATCTTGGTGGAACACCTCAACCAGGTACTGAGAAATATCAAAACTCTTTAATGTTTTTACAGAAACGCATAAATGTATGTTTGTAGATCAGGATTACAGAATTTATAGAAAACAATTTTACTGTTTAACTGTCATAACTGAGAGAGCAGCACAACAGTTTAAGGTAATGTGAGAGTTAAATGGTAAAAAAAAACTACATTATGTCGTCATTGTAACTTCAGCACAGCAATCATAATATTAACACACAGGCAGCTAACCTGAACTATTTTTTCACCTTTATTTGTCCATGACATGCTACTTGGGGTGGATGTTTAAGCCTGTTACATTTTCTTCACACATGTTGTTTGTATTGCTGTTGCTGCCAGCCATTCACCATCTCCAGCTTACAGCCTCCCAGCTGTGGCAGTGCAGTGTCAAGGTCCAGCTTCTGTCTCCTCTGGTCTCTCTCACTCTGCACCTGTTGAAAAGCCGATGCGTGACTGGAACCTGTTGTCTTCTTGGCAGGCCCCTCAGCTAGTGCCGCAATTGGCAAGCCCACAGATGCCCCACATGCCAGTAAGACATAAAGCTTTCAACCAGTGGAGTGAATTATATCTCATGTTTGTAGTTTTACTGGTTGTTGAGTTGAATGTTGGTTTTAAAAGACAGCATGGGAATGAAGATGTAAAAGTTTTTATTTATTTTTTTTCCTTTTTTTTTTTTTTTTTTTCAGTTAAAACCCTAAATACGGTGTTAAAACTCTAAATACTGTGTTGGGCTGAATAAAAAAACAAACAGGTTTTAGAAGGTTCAGCACATGAGCATCCAGGAAGATGCTGATGTGACCCATAGAGAGCGGCGTTGAACACCAGGGGAGGACCATCCTGCTACAGCTGCTCTACACTGTTAACACGTCGTCTCAAGGCTTTAAGAAGCTGCACGTCAAATATTTTGGTTTGCTCTTCGACTGACGATAAATTTAGATGATGTTATTATGAGAACAGGATTTGGTCTTGAAAATGTCTTCTAAATATCAGCCTTGAAAAAAGGAAGATAAAGGGACAACTTAGAATCATAACGTTCCTAAATTCAGCCCAATATGCTAAATATAGTAAAACTAAAAATATTTAAACTCAAGAAGCATATTTTAAAATAAAAATCAAGTCCAGACAGAAGACCGTTCAACTCCTGAAATTAGTCTACAGCAAGCACTGGCTAATGAACAGTAGTCACCTGAATAAGGTTTTCAGTTTGTTCTCTCTCATTTGAGTCCAAGAGCATTTTCCCATCGACCCCCTGCTTCAGCTTCCTGTTGTGCTGGAACAGCACTTCCAGCAGTTTTCTCTTCTTCATAGCAGTGTTGCAGTGTTTCTCCTTCACTAACAGCTTGCTATGCTTGCTGGGTAACTGTCATCATTATCAAAGCTCGTTTGTTTTTGAGAAGGTGGGTGCTGTTTATAGAATTTGCCATAATTCTCACAATGTCTGGAGAGGAAGTTATTTTAATTTTGTCGCAGTGATTGTATCAAGATGATACTTTGTTCACTTTACTCTGTGTGGGAAGTCTCAATCAGCTGATGTGACATAGATGGAGGTGTCTCACATTTTGTTCCTTATTGTTCCCATTATTCCATTGCACTGATATTGATTTGTAATTTCATTGATACAGAAATATGCCTACAAATGTCTAACTTACTTTCTCAATCTTTTCTTTTTGCTCTTTGTTCTCTTGTGGCGGTTTTCTGCAAACAGGCGGTGAGTTCAAACAAAAGTTAAATGAGTTCAATTAATTAAAATCTATTATATGTTTTAAACTGTTTTAACTTGTTTGACTATTTCTTAACAGTTTCAAGTGGAATTGTTCAACCAAGTGGTAAGAAGTGCAAATACAAATTTATTAAAGTATTATTATTTATTTAAGTGCTCACATTACTTAACTTGTTGCTTTTTCTCCTTTCACAGCTGGTACAAGTGTTGGTAAATGAGTCCAAATTCTCTTATACTGAGATATATCAAATAATATTGCTGAATAATTTCTATTTAGACTCAAATGTTTTTTTGTTTTTTTTCACATGTTAATAAAGGAGGAGCAGGAGTTGCAGTTCCCTCTGGTGGTGAGAAATGTGTTTGTGTTGTTTCTACAGTTACACTAAACATTGAGTTTTGGATTTTATTACCTCATCGAGATAGTAGTAAACTGTTACTGAAGTGATATTTGAGGGTCACAGATTATATAAATTAAGAGGAGGAACTCAATCTGGGGTGTCATCATGGCTTCACTTTACCACGGTTTTCACTCATTAAAGAAGCAGGACTTTTAATTCAATTTGTTTAAAAATGTGTTTAAACATAATTTTAAAGCACCAGCAAGTTATATGATAAATCTGAATTCCTTTTTTTTTTTTGTTTGTTTGTTTTAAGGTAACGTTTCAACCTCACTCCAAATATTTTCAATGAAATCTTGCAGTACATGCTTCTGGCCACATGGTGGCGACAAAGACAAACACAACAGCAGAGGTCGTTTGACAGTCACCACGGTGATTAAAGGAAATGGATGTGTTTACAGGGGTCGGCACTGGGGTCGGCACCGGGGTCAAAGCACCTAAACCTGTCATACCAGGTAAACATGGAATCTTTTTATTTTCTCATGGTTTTATGTTTTACTTGTGAGTTCATAGATAGCAGGTTGCAACACCTCGTGGTCACTCTTACTAATCTCAGAACATTTCATGTGGTTTGAGTTTGCTGGTTAGTGTCATTGACTGGAGTTCAGTTAGGTTTGACTGATAGAGAGAGCTGTTAGTTAAGTGAATTTATTTGCAGACTGATTACAGACTGACAGACAGACACACTAAAGCATTTTAAAACCGACACAAACATTTTTTTCTTACCAAATACTGGGAAGATAGTTTATGGTTTAACCTCATATTATGACTGAACTTCCTCTGTAAGATCCCAGTATCACTTCATCTTAGATTAAACCAAATTAAACTTTTGTCTGTGAATTTAAAGTTCCTTTATGTTCATATTTTCTTCATAAGCCAGATGAGTCTAAATGCCATTGTAACAATAGATCAAAAGGCCTTCACGAGGTTGGAAAGACACAGGTGAAAATATTCAAACATACGTGCACAGTCAGCATCTTGAATCTGTCGATTCATGCATTTTAAAATCAAGACATCCTAATAATACCATCAGCAGAGTTTTTATGATCCCATTCACTGGTGTAGATCTCCTTCCTCCCATGGAAATCCTATATATCTTAACATGCACGTTCTGTCTGGACGCCTAATGACTCAACGTGAATCGATAAAAACAGCAGCCTTTGCTGCATCAGGCCTTTCTCTACCCAATTATCTCTGCAACTGACTGAGCGCTCATCAATTTTGTGCACCTGCAGGTTTGCGGTTTTAAGGTATTTGTGCTACTCTGCACTTTCCTAATAGTGTAAAAAAAGATGCATCTCAGCTAAAATCTTCTAATATCAGAACATTTTGATTGCTTATAATGTTCGCATTTTATGTTATTTTGTATGAAAGCGAAAGAGCCCTATAAAAACCAATGTTACACTCATTTATCACGTCAAATCTTTTTACATCAAATAATGATATATATATGTTCTTCACCATGCCTTCTGCATGATCTGAGTTCTGTGTGAAGGAATAAATAGTCCTGTCATTGAGTTATGGTAGATTTTACCTGGATTAAAGATTGATGAAACAGCAAAGACCTTTAGTCTTCTGACACTTCTCTTCCATCGGAGTAGGAGTCGGTCCGGGCGCAGGAGGATATCCCTACGGTGGAGGATATGGAGGTAAGTGCCTCAGTACTTCCTTATTAACATTATCAGTAAATCTGGGGTTCGACTGACAGGAACCTCTTCCTGTGTTTTAGTACCTTACGGTGGCGGGACGGGTACCGGGCCTGGAGCTGCAACGCTGCCCGGAGCGAAGCCTCTCAAACCTCCAGGTGTGTTCACGGAGGAAACAGACGAAGATTACAACTGTTTTGAGGATGTTATTTGTCGGATGTGCACGTTCACACATTATTGTGTTTGTTTACAGTTGTGAGCGGAGCAGGAGCAGGCGGAGTCGGAATCCCTCTGGCAGCAGGAGGTTATCAAGGTTAGCTGAGATCAGTGGGAAAATAACCACAACTCATTCCTCTTTTAAAGATTAAGAATGTTTTATTTCATTGTTTACTTTGCATTTATTCCCTATTAGAAGCAGTTTTTTGGAATTATCCAGTACTTGATGATGATTCACCCGACTAGAAAATAACGCTACTTTTCTTTGTCGTCATGATTCAGGGGGATACGTTCCATACGGACAGGGTATGTCTGAGAGGAGAGGAGGCTCAACTCATGAATACACATACACATGTTCTAATGTACACACGACCCCCCTGGGTGTGGAAAAAAAAAGAAAAAGACCACAACAACTGAAGCTAAAGCTTCCTGGTCTTTGACAGTTTGCTGGGAGATGCCATCGTTCTGCTCTTCCGCTGCAGGAAATTGTAGGACTTGCTGATAAGTTTTTGAATCAGGCATGAGGAAGTGGTGTGGATGCATTCTATGAATTTGTCCTCTATTCTTAGCTGACTTGGAGTCTAGTGCAGGGCAGCTGCAGGCGAAAGCGGGAGGCTTCATCACCACCTGTGTGTTCTCCTTTTCGTGGCAGGTGTGTATCCTGCTGCCGGGCTGGGAGGTGCTGGCGCTGGAGGAAAACCGCCCAAACCAGGTAGATCATCTCTAAGATCACAGTTTCCTTCATTTACACATTTTTGTTTTCAACTTTAAAAGCTGATTTGTTGTAATTCCTTCCCAAGTTTCAAGAATTGAGTCCATCAGTTCCAGTCATTGAAGTGAATGTTTACCTAAACAGTGGCAGCATGCGATTTGGTGATTAAGCCAAAACTTCTGTAACAACCAGCTCCAAGGAAAGCAAGTGAATCACCGACCGTTAGTAGTCTATAAATGGAGCAAGTCATCATTTCCCACTGGAGGCTGATTACCGCTTGTAGTGCTGCGCAGAACATCACAGCGTGATTGTCTGGAGATAACTCGTCCCCCAGAGAGCCCAGCCCTGAAATATCAAAAACTCTGCTCAGAGAAAATTGGATGAGGTTGTTACTGTACGGTGACCTTATTATACTTACAAGAAAAAGAAGGGGGGATACAGGAGTCGCAGCACAGCTTTGAGAAGCTTAACTAACCAAAGACAGAAATACAAATAGGCTGTATGATGCTTTATGAAGCTTAATTCAGGCTTATAAAAATGGGAGCAGATGTGATATTGCATGCACACGTTTGTAAACTGATCTGCTGATGGAGTAATACACCTGAACAACGACAAAAACCCACTTATTATCCATTCAGTGCATTTGCCTTCATGCATATGGAATGTTATGCATTTGCGCCAGATATTTGGTGCCAGATCACAAAGCGGTCACACTTTGTTCCTGTGACTTGAGCTGATTCCATCTGAGAAACGTGAGAGAAGGGGAGACGAGGAGGACGTAGCCATAGAAAGAGAAATCGTACACAGACAGGTCAAACTCACTGTATATCACAAGAAGAAGTACATTCTCATCAGTGTTTGATTAACCTTTCAATCTGACAGGCTACGGCAATCTTGGAGGCACAGGAGGAGGTGGAGGAGGAGGATACCAGCAAGGTGACGACTACAACATTTTGTACTCCGGTTGACGCATTTTTGCGTTTGCCCTCTCCCGGTAGTGATGGATGAGTGTAATCACACAGCAGCAGCAGACTGAGCCGTCTCCTCTCACTTCCCCACAGCTACTGTACAAGCTGTCCGTAAACTTTCATGACCCAAATCCTTTACCCAGAAACAAGTCCTTCTGTGTGCCACACTGCTACAGATGGCATGATAACTTTGACTGCGCAGCACAAGAGGCTTAACAAATTAAGAAAAAATAGGAAAATGAGGTCAAGCTTTCTCAGTAACTATGTGGATTTCTCATACATTACTTTTTTTCTTGATGAGCGCAATTATTTTACTCCTTGATCCAAGTCTTGCTCTTTTCTTTTCAATGAGTCTGTGGTTGTTTGTTAAATATTTTTTGATCTCACAGGTGTGGCTCCTGGATACAGAGGCGGATACCCTCAGCAGTACTACCCAGGTACGACCCCGGCTTCAAATGTGCACACGTACAGAACATGATGACAAGGAGATTGACTAGGATGTCCTAAACTAATCACTCATCACATTGTCACAAAAGGCAGCAATTCAACACAGCTGATAACAAAGACGTGATCAGGAGGACCTGCTGCACTTCGAAATGACCCTTTCTGGCCACAGTGTAGTGAAACTAAAAGTTCAAAGTGGTTAAATGGTCATGAAAAACACTTCACTGGCCTCAAACCGCCTCCACAGTCACCAGATCCGAGTCTCATGTAGATTCCGGGCCTGTTAGTTAGCTGCTGGTGACTCCTGTGGTGCGTTAGTTGTGCCATAAATCAGCAAAGGCAACTTAACAAATGAGTTAATGGAGACATTCATCTTCTGCAGTTAGAGGCAGAGAACGAAGACTCTGTGTGTGTGTGTGTGTGTGTGTGTGTGTGTGTGTGTGTGTGTGTGTGTGTGTGTGTGTGTGTGTGTGTGTGTTTGACCCTATACAGTGGGTGTGGTAAATCCTAGAAAGTATCTCGACTTACTTGCTTGTTTTGTTCTTTTCTGTTGAAAATATTTCAGTTCTGTCTTGTTGTTTCTGCATATCAGAGTCATCTGGTTCAGTCTCCCCAACTAAATTCAGTACCTGTGTCCCGGCCTGCCTCCACCTGGAGGGGGATTTATTTAATAGACGATTCTTTAACTTTTTGTCCTTGTTTTGTTCGGATCAGGAGGCGGATTAAAGCAGAAATGCCAGCAGTCAGGTAACAGCAGAGCGGAAGGACAGCAGACAGACTGATCTGTTACTCCAACTTTAGAGCTCAAAAAGAAGGAGAGAGAGGAGAACTGAATGCTTCACCTACTCCAGCTTTTTCTTCACCAGAGGATGAAAAAACAATGTGTTTGTAAAATAATCCTATGGTGCTGTGGTGCCGCGTTTTGAATACACGATGAAGATCTTGATCTCTCCACCTCTTTGTGGCGTCCGCAGTCAACAAAACTCAACTTCACTTCTTCACCGTTCCGCTTATTTGGATGATTCCAGCAGTGAATATATAGTACAGACACAATGCATTCTTCAATTCAGCTCCAGTAACTCTCTCTTCAAGTCTCTGATTAAAACTATTCACCAATGCACGTATAGTTCTTAATTATTGAGTCGCCTGATTTTCAAAAATGAAGCATTTAAGGGTTTTTCAGTTTTGAATATTTTTTAAAGATGTCATTCAGCTTGAGAGTCGTGAGACAGGTTAGTTTTTTTTTTACCCTACTGATGATGTGTTGTTGCAAAAGTAACAGTAAACATGGGAGATCGACCTTTCTTCATCTCTCCACACGAAACTACATAAAGGCAATTTTAGACTGACAATAATTAAATCTTCAAATGAAATGATTTTTTCAAATGTTTTTTAATGAAGAGAGAATCCAGACATTATCTCAATGAATTCTGATCTGCTGAAATACACTCATCTCCAGAGTTAAGTGCCTCCCATGTGATTTACTCCAGTGTCAACAGCCTCATTCTGACCACATCCTGGCTGAGAGGCGCTCACTTCACCATGTGACCCTTTCAAAGTGCTCTCATCTCAGCTATACTATGCAAGCACCAATTTCCTCTCCTGTTTCTTTCTCTTTTTGTCATTGATGCTGCAGGTGGATATGTACCAGCCCCACTGACTCCTCAACAAGGTACCAGCATCCTCACATCACGAGGTGGCCATGATTCAGGCCGGGGCGGGCCATCTTTTGACTTTAGTACCCACACTGCAAAATATCACATCATTGAGCTGGAGGGTGGAATCTGATCACAAAGGGCAGGTTAATATATAATGGAACAAGGAGTAAGTGATTTTGAGTGAAATTCATTAAATATATACCATCTACCATGACCATAAACACTGTGTGTTGTAAATTCTGGATTTCTTTGTTTTCTTTTTAAGCACGTCTACTTTTAGGATCCAGCTCCAGAGAGATTTTGTGAGACTTTCTAGGGCTGAAAATAACACCAGTAATGGCAGCTGTAATTTTATTCCTAGCACCTGTGTTTGGTTACATTATCGACCTCCCGTTTTCAGATTTTTACAGCCTCTCTGGGAGGCTGCTGGACGTCTGGCAGCGTTGAATCATAAATCTCAGCAAGACAAGTCGTTACAAAATGTTTCCACCAGAGGGACTTTCTGGTGAAGGGAAATAAATTGTCTTGCTCTTTATATGGGTATGCCAAATAATGTTTGTTTTTTAAAAGGTATGGGGTTTATTGCAAAAAATAGGAGGTGAATTTTGAAAGTATTATTGCATGTTTCGAGAACAGAAATGCTGTTTAATGTCAGTGTGAACAGAGGACATTCATGTCAGGAAAAAAAATAAAGTAGTGACACATTTCTACAGATCAGGTTCAAATTTCCAGCTAAATCCTCTTTTATTACAAGTTAAATGTCTCTGATCCTGCTTTAAGGCAGGAGGAGCAGCTCGTCTCTGAGGCTGATCACTGTGCCAGAAATCAACCTCAGCTCCTGACTGAACTTTTGTTTTGCAGCCAAAGCAGCGAAGTACGGTCCACTGCAGGGCTTCCTCGGTGGGGCAGGAGGCGGAGCGGGAGGAGGAGGCGTCTACCGAGGTAAAGGACATGAAGCACACCTCTCAGAAAGTTCACTTTGAGCTCACAAGAAGCAAAACCCTGTTGAGAGCGAACCTTCAAAGCTGAGCAGCTCGCAACCTTCGAAAGGAACTAAAAAGCATTTGAACATTTCAATCTGTGACGATGCGATGCTGAGCTGATACTGAAGTGTCCCTGCGATGCTGTGCTTTGCTGCAGGTGGCGTTGCAGGATGCCATGGCAAATACTGTGGGAGGAGGAAGTAGAGGATCTCCCGAGATCCAGTGACCTCAAGGAACCATGGTGCTACTGCATGATCGAGAATGTACATTTCATATGCAATCAAAGCTCCGTAGGACCGCCTGTAAAGATATTGGTTTTTTTTTACATACTTGACTTCAGTGTTTTTATGGGAACCCACCGACCCTGAATTTTGTACACGTTCTGATGTGACGTATGTTAATGATAGTGCCTTTAGACATTCATGTGTTAATCAGCTTTAACTTTGTATTGCACCTGCCTACTTGGACTACAAAATCTGTGTCTCTGTTGCTATGTGTGGCTGTGTGTGTGTGTGTGAGTGTGTGTGTGTGTGAGTATCGTGCTGTGTGGACAGACGGTTGTACTGTTGTGTGAAAGACTGTCCGACCTGTCAGTGCCAGTGTGACTCCGTGACCTTTCATAGTTAATCCTGAAACAAGGTGACCCGTCTCACGCAGCTGCACGGAGCTCGCCGACTCGGTTCAGCTCGGCTCCGGCCAATTCCCACCTGCTCTCAGCAACTCTGCAGACTGAAGTCGCTGAAGTTCATTTTTATCTGCAATTTTTATTTAGCTCACTGAAAACAGTTGAAAAAAAACCTTCAGCTCAGAGAAACCAGCATCACACACAGAGTAAAACCTCCATCACAGTGATTCTCCAAGGATGGATAATTCACTTTACCTGAGGAAAATCTCAGACTGTGCATAAACTGAACTCACTTATGATCAATATAAGTCGACCTCTTACAGGTTAGATGCTGTGATTTGTCTAGCGATGCTGATTGTAATCCTTGAACACCGCTATTCGTCCGCTCCGAACTGACCTTTGTCTTCAGCAAGAGGACACTGATCCAGATTATGTCAAGTCTTTGCTAAAATGTGAACATCTAACTATGAGCTGACACTTCAGTGGGTTGTCAGCTCGGCTCGCTGGCACACACGCACAGACTGCCTACATTGTTAAAAAGAATGACGTCCTTCAAAATGAAAGCAAGGTCACTGTGTTGTGCACATAATGTGTGCAGACTTTTATTAGATCCATTGTTCCTCAGTGACCTGAAAACCAAAGGGCCGCATGTGGCTGCACATTGCACAGGTTTGAGCAACTGCGTCGTGCTCGAGTGTTTGATGTCTGGAATTAAGAGATGGAGAGCTTCACATGTTTAGTAAGCTGGTTATTGGTGCGCCTGGCTTTGACTCATAGCTTCACTGTTATCAGGAATGCGTGAACACGAAACAAGAACAATCATTTGCTTGTGCATTTATTCACTGTTACTGAGTGTAGTGCAGATTAATACTTTAACGGGAGCGCCTGTGTGTTTACGTGAGGCACAATGTCCTGTTGTTCTTTATTTACTTGAGCTGCTTTTTAAAAAGAAAAGGCTTTACTGACCAATGGTTCATGAGCGCTGTCGCCAAGTGACCCCATCTCTTTCTGTAACTGTGTACTGTATTTTTACTAATTTGATGTTAGCTGGCTTCAGTCCCTTCACTCGGTGCTGTTTAAGAAGCGTCTGTGAGCCTCGCTGGGTCAGACTGTGTCTTATGTATTGTGGGATACTCTTCACCTATTTAAGACTGTTTTTATAAGAAGGAACAGTGTGGTTTTGCACTTTTTATATTTCTACAACACACATGTGACTTGTTCCCAGATATCCTGGCATTTTATTTGCTTCAACAAGTAACAGAATAAAATGTATTTAAAGAACCTCTTTGTTTTTGTTGCTTCTCTGAGTCCATTAAAGCCCTGCAGGGGCAGCTCGCCCTCACAGCTGATCAGAAACATCTGGATGGAGCTTCCTGGAGGATCAGTCAAATTCTAGAAAGACATCCAGTCTTTATCTCTTGCCTGTTCGGGACCTTCATGTCGGCCCTGTTTGTTCCTCTAGAGAATCGATTCAGATTTGGTGTGTTTTAAAAACTGACACAGGTTTGATTTCCTCTCTGTAATGACAACAAACCTCGGGGTCAGGAGGACAGGCATGTTGCCCCGCGTCTCGGCGTGGAAACTCGGGTTGTATTGTGCCAGCTGGAAATAATGAACTCATGCTGCTGTGCTGAGAGGATCTCCTGGGAGAACCACTGACCCGAGATCCACAGCCCGGAAAAGTAGCTTACACTGTTGTTCCAGCAGCGCAGGCTTCAGTCCCATGATGCCTCACTTTGTCACTGCAGGAAAACATGGCACAGAACTCTGTATTTTCAGGAAAAATAAATACTGCAGCCTCATCACTCCAAAAGGTTTGCCCCCAAAAAAATGCATTAAAGGAAAACAGCTGGCTGAATATGGTTCTAGTCATAAATGTGACGTTTTTAAACACTGAAGAGGCAGTGGTGGTGTGACGCAACAAAAGGTGAAACACACCGATGAGAGACACCATGTGTGTAGAAAACACATGCACAGGGAGAACATGCAAAGTCCACACGGCAAAGCAAAAAACTGCTCCGACTGAAAACAGTTCAAAGTTTTAACAACTGACCACCAACAAGTCAGTACAAAAATTTACTCAGTTTTAGTGGTGTAGTCCATCACATCCTCATCATTTTTCAAGATTTCCTGCCAAAAAAACACTTAATTTTCCTCGTTGTAATAAACACTTCATGTATCTTTTCTATGCTGATGTACATATCGAGCTAGTTGATGTGCTCACAGAAAGTTTCACATTATTATATAGTGACCTGCAGACAGTTGTGGTGGTGTAGCGGCTTGAACTCTTGCGGCACAGTGACAGTCCCCCTGTTTGATTCTGAGCTTTTCCTCCCACAGCTCGAACACGTGTTCAGTGAAGCAGTAACTTTTAACTGTCCATAGTTATGAATGTGAGAGCGTTTTTGCATTGGATGTATGGTGAGTGAGCTTACCACTACACCATTCTGTAGAACAGATCAATCATTCACAATTCAGCCAGAATCACACACAAAAAAATAGTATTTTAAACATCTCCGAGCTTTAAGCTTGCTGTAGTCACTCTCTTTCCTCACACTTGTTTTTATGGTTACAATTGCAGATGATCGAACTGTATTGCAGTAAAAATGATCAATCCCTGAAGTTGCATGGTAGTTACTGTGGCGGTGTTTCCTGCAGCCTCTTCCTGCTGACACCTCCTCCTCCTCCTCCTCCTCCTCCTCCTCTGAAATCCTTGCATTCATTAAGCAGGGCGCGTGTCCCATTGGCCGGCTCCTGCCTTCCTCTGCCCGGCTCTGCAGCTCCATTGGTCGGAGGCTCTCTTGAATGAAGCGCCGCAGAAACGTGCAGGCGGCAGCGGGCAGGAGGAAGCTGCGTGGGCCGCGGCAGGGAGCGACCGACCGACGGACCGACCGACGGACCGAGCGACGCACAGCCGCACGACCGCCGCGCTGCCGGTCGGACACCGGTGATCTGTCGGAGCTCGGTGTCGGAGAGTGAATGAGGTTGATGCTGCTCTGCTGCACCTGGAAGGACGAACGCATGGGAGAGGAGGAAGGTAAGAAGGAGGAGGAGGAGGAGGAGGAGGCGCGGGGCTGCAGGGACTCCCGGAGCGGAGCGCATCCTCCGCCGCTCGGAGGACGCTCCTTTCTGGAAGTGGCAGCAAACACCCACACATGCACTCGGGTTTTTTTTTTTTTTTTTTTACTTCCTCCTGCTGTGTCTGTCACTGGCTGAGGATGAAGCGTGGAGTGGGTTTTCCTGCGCTGCAGCTGAGGCCGTGTTTCCTCCGGGGTGATGCTCCATCATGTTTGGATGCGCTCCTCGCCTCCAGGCCACGATCTGCAGGAAATCATCTGTGGCAACAAGCAAACATGCATCCTGCTCAGACACGGGTCGCTGGCTGCATGGATGCTTCCGGAAACGTACTGTAAGGTTTACAGGACGTGAGATTGATGCCATTTTCAAATAGGAGCCTCATGTAAGGCTTAAACTTAGATAATTAGCGCGTTCCTGGAGGGACAGCTTCCTCTTGTAAGATCTGCCACCTTACACTGTTACAGGAGATTCAAACCATTTGTCAGGAGAGGCCAGAGTTCAATTTAAGACATAAAGTGACAAAATAAATGATATAGATTTAGTATTCGAAATGATATTATGGCATGAATTGACCATAATTCCAGAAACTGATTTTCCATGTTCACTTTTCTTGTGAATGGATGAGCAGTTGGTAAAGGTTTCATCCCTCATCTCATCTTGTCCAAATGTACCTGATTGAGAATCGAGCCAAAGTTTCTCCTCATGGAAGCACGAGCATCTTGCTTGGCATGTGTGAATGAGTTAATGTGAAATCAGTGTAAAGTGCTTTCAGACTGGTGAAGTGGTGAACGTGTCATATAACTGAAGTCCACTGAACATTATTTGTTCCTCTTCTGAACCATAAAACACGACCATGACTGAAGCAGAGAGACTCCGTCCTGAGCTGGAAGCTTTAGGACACAGTTAGTGTGTTAGTGTCACATCACTTCGGTTAACCTCCGTGTGTGTGACCATGGCGTAGTGTGTGTGTGTGTATGTGTGTGTGTGTGTGTGTGTGTGTGTGAGACCATGGCGTTGCTGTCAGTCAGCGTCTCTGATCTGAACAATGGAGCCTCTGTGTGAGGTTTCGCTCTGCGCTGCAGTGTTTATCTGTGAGGTGTGTCTGTGTGTCCTCTCTGAAGATAAGAGGGTGTGATTATTACAGACAAATATGTGTGCAGACGAGGTGACAGCTTTGCCTTCTGGCGGGGATGTAAATTAGCTGAGTGACTGAATACTTCATCTTTGAGTTCAGTGTCAGGACCTGGACAGTGTTTGGTTTGATGAACCTACAATGCTCATTTCGAAGTTTAATGATTCCCAGTTTTAGGGAATTATTTTCTAGAAGTTTGTTTACTTCTCAGTCTGTTTACCTTCTTTCAAAGTTCCCTACATATTTGTGATTCCCCAGCTTCCAGAAAGCCTGTTTCCTCAGTGCTGCCGGTTGTAATTTGACTCCTGGCTGCTGCTGCTGCTGCTGTGCCACAATCTGCTTCACAAGGAAATCCAATGAGCAGATACCAAAGAGATTTTCCCTCAAATAAGTTCATTAGACACGCAATTAGTCTCCTCTTCTCAGCTTCATGTCAGTTGCAGAAATGATAAAGAAGCCTTTCAAGTTCTTTACTTTCATTAGTTTAGTCGGCAAGGATGCTGGCAGCAGGAAGAGGCATCTGGAGCTTTTTATTTAGTGGAAAGACAAACAAGACAGTGATGTATAAAATGCATGTAACTGCCATGTACATATATTTGTTTATGTTTTGCATGTTCTCTCTACAGTCAGGAGGCAATCTGTTTTCACACAAATGAAATGTGTGTCGCCTCTTCTTCGTCCCTCTTCGCAGAGACCGAGCCGCTGCTTCCTCTCTGATGTGTGACAGAGTGATTTCTACAGCTGAATAGCTTTTTCTTTCCCGAAACTCTAATCGTAATGAGCATTTTCCTCATTAGAGAGCAAGAGGATCAATCTGTGACGGCGATCTGCTGATTCTAGTTATTCTACCGGCAAAGCTGAAGATGGAGGAAAGTTACAGTCATGCTGATTTTACAAATGTCGTATCAAAGGTTCTTTCAATTCAGAGGTAAAATCAAAGCTGTCACGTTTCATTTCCCATCAAAAAACAGCTTTTTATTAAAAAGAAGATGCTTCTTATGCAGGTTAATACAGCTCCAAGTTCATCACAAGCATCTTTTAAAACATCTTCAAGAATAGATAAATGAACGTTATATGAGACTGGAAAGGCTAAACTAGTGTAAAACTGTATAATTAAATAGGTTTATGAAGAGAAATGAGGACTTGATGGGATTTAGATCGATAAGACAACAAGTTTTCTGTGAGTTCTAGGATTTACTTCAATATAACATAATTTAAAGGCTTTTAGATGAATGAATCTGAAAAAGAACCACAAAAGATGAAACTGATGTCAAATCTCAGAAAACACATGATATACTGTATGAACATAAGGAAAGAGGAAACTGCTCTGAACACAAATAATTTTTTGTCAAGAATATTTTATCGTGACGATAACAAACCTAATAATTAAAGTAAAACACTCAAGAAGTAAATGATTAAACCTTTCTTAAGTAAAAGATTTAATGCTTTTTTTAAAAAAAAAAACTTGAGCTCAGTTTGTATTTATTTGTTTTTATATTATTAGATTCATTCAATAATGTTTTAGTTTGAAACAGTCTTTTCCAAGATGTGATTGATTATAATTAGTTGAAACACTGGGTTTTATTTCTATAGAATTAGGATTCAGTTAAAAGCACTGCAGATCATTGGAGCGTCTCGTACTGAGGGAGAAAGCTGATTAATGCTGCTATTCAGTGTGTTTTTTCTGTCATGTTTTGTGCGTTAGTTGGTGAAAACAGGACATCAGAGCCTCTTTGTGTTACAGCGCCGGTGGTATCCGTGGAAAAAGAGCTGAGGCGCAGCCGATCTGCACGCGTCACCCTCTCTGCTGTTGACGGATCTTATTTGTGCGACGCTGATATGTGACGTTTGTCTGGTGTCGTTGCAGCCGGGGGAAGTTTGCCCGTGTGCGCGGGATGCAAACAGAGGATCTACGATGAGCAGTACCTGCAGGCCCTCAACACTGACTGGCACACCGTCTGCTTCAGGTACGGCTCCACACAAACACCTCCTCCCTTTCCACACTGAGGAACCTCAAAACCACCGCACCTGTCCCATATATTCTATATAACTCTGTCCAAATGTTTTCCACATGTCCACAATATTATGCAAACTTTAAAAATCTGTCCAAGCACTGACTGCACCCTCATATCCGCGAGCGTTGAACTGTGCACGTCTTCCTGCTGGCCGACGTCACGGCCGCGTACGGCTCAGCTATGACCAATTCTACCCATGTGGAAATGCTTTTTATAATATTAACCACTCAACCAGCAAAGAATAGTCCAAAAATATCACCAGAAATGAACAACTGGTGATTCAGTGATTCATCTTTCCCCCGATGTCCCCGGTCTGTGTCAGCTGACTAACTGCAGGTAAACTGATGATACGTCAGAGATCAAGGATCAATAGACCAGGATCCAGTTTCAGACAGAAGCTTTCTGCACTCTTCCAACAACCTGGTTTTGAGTTCTGTGTCTCAACAACCTCCAAGATTTTCTGCCTGCAGATTTCTCAAACTGTGGTTGTAGTGATTGTTTGGCTTGAGAGACTGACGCTTGGTGAAATGACATGTTTTGCGCTAGGATGTGTAAATCTTTGATGGTTGCTGCAGTCAGCGAGCTGAGTGCAGATCTGACACATATTTATTTACTCATAAATTTAACCAATTGTGTTTCGCTCTGTCTCACTAGTTCTGCTGTGTTTCTTCAGTCGGTGGTCCAGTGACAAAAAATCTTTGTATTTGTGCTTCTGAATATAATATGAAAGAAAAGAAGAGCAGATGATCTGTATGTCATTGCACAGGCGCAGTGAAGCTGGATGCAGCCTCTGGTGCACAGAGAAAAACAACATTAAAATGCAGCGAATTCAAAATAACGTGTTCAAAAAGAAAAAATATATCTATCACTCTGGTGGATTGTGGTTCAAGTATTCTTAGGTGTTGTTTTCACATTTTCTTTCACTGTATTGTGCAGCATGTCAGTGTTTTTGTGGAGTCCAGGTTCGTGCTCTCAGTCAGGTTGTTTATCGCTGCAACATTAGCCTGCCTTGACCTGGAGCGTAATACATTTATTTATTTGGTTGATGATCGTTTGCATGTCAGGATTGATTTTCAGTTGAGCTACAATGTCTGGGACAGCAGTCTTTAGTGAGTTGCAGATAAGACGGTGCTCTGTAGGAACCAGTCAGACGGTTTATCCTCCATGAACTCGTGTTTTTGTTTTTGGTTTCCAGGTCAGGGTTTGGCTCTCAGCTCTTGTTCTCTCTGATCACCACATTAACATGTCTGAGATCTGCAGGCCTGCAGACCCAGATCTGCTCTGCTGGGCTGACAGTTGCCTTCATTTGAGGTGTTGTTGTCATTATTCACCACTAGATGTTACAGAAGAGCCGCTTTTCACTGAAAGCAGCACGTGCTGTTGTTCCTGTCAACTTGTTTGCATTTTATAAGGAAACGCTGCAGTAAAAACCTGTTTTATTACAACTGGCTGCTCTTCTTTGTGCTAATAAACGTGCAGCCGCTTCGTCCGGTCCGTCCTGCTTTCACTGTGTTCATCTGAGCCGCTCTGCCAGTGGAAAACTCACTGATCAGTGTGTCATTAATGATTTCCCCCCGCCGGATGTCTGAATGGGAAATCTGAGAAGGCTATCTGGGTGCACAATGTGTGTGTGTAGATAGGGAGGTAAGTCAGACTCCCGGTGTGAAGGCTTCCAGCAGGTTTTTGTGTATTTCACAGCTTTTTTTTTTTTTTTTGCATATTTTGGCCTCTGCGTTTCTCCCTCACTGTATCACATCCACGGTGTGTGTGCATCGTGTGCCAGCGGCATCATCCTCCTCTGAGGTGTCAGTTATCAGCAGCTCTCCGTCCGTCTGTCTACGACACATATGAGAGCAGGACTGAATCCCTGAGAGCAGCTCACAGTGGAGCAGTCCGCCTGAAAGTGTTACATTCTTCCAGAAATGATCATGTTTTCCCCTCAACGTTCACTGTGAACAGAAATTAGGAGCCGTTTGCTTGAAGGGGTTTAAGAGCGTTCGTCTGGTTGGACAAGACGTCTGTGGAAAATCGTGTGGTGGAACAGGAAAGAGTCTGGTGCATGACTCCAGTGAAAAGGACGAGGAGACAAGAGAAAAAGGAGGAGGGGTGGAAAAAAGAAATCTTTTTCTTTTTTTCTCGTTTTCTTGAGACTGTTTAGAGTCGTCCCCTGGGTGCAGAGAAAAAAAATCTGGCTCTTCAGAAAAATAGCAGGAACAAGCTCAAGGCTTCATGGGAAAATGCATCCGAGCTGTTTTCACATTCGCGTTTTTTTTTTCTGCCTTCTGTTTGTCCCAAAGTGAAAGTGCAGAAACAACAGACAAAAAGAAAGGGAATAGGAAGTAGTTAGAAATTAGTGTGAGAACAGCGTCGTCCTCTGAATCCACCAGGTTTGCTTTTCCACTGCAGTTTCTCTCAAAACAGCGACCATGAAGTGTAACTTATCAGACATGCACAGGATCATGGCTTCATGATCAGAACCAGTGAGTTGGTGGACTTTATTCATCACATGTGCAGAAGCTCTGCAGACTGAAGCCTCTCTGTCTCTCACAGGAGCTCCTGGAGGAATTTTATTGCCTTCAGTGTGGATTATGGGAGATTAAGTAAAAGCAGCTCTTGACATTAGAGGGAGCTCAGTGAGACGATGTGAAGCGTCCTCCTCAATGGACTCTGTAGTGACTACCGTCCTCTCACCGCCTCTTCTGGATGAGGTGCAGGAGGGATTTCTAGTCTCATGACTGTTTTTTGTTTCATGGTTTGTGCTCAGTTAAATGCTATCGTAGTTATTTGTAGTGATGCTTAATTAACCGTTCTGCTTTCAATATTTGCTGTGAACTTGACTGCATTAGAAGTCAGTAGTTTTTCAGTGGCGGCGCCGTGCTGCAGTGTCTCTGCAGTGATGCAGCCCCGTCGTGATCCCAGTGGAACGGTTTCTGCCTGACGCTCTCTGTCCCAGCAGCAGCAGCAGCAGCAGCCCCTCAGGACCACCAGGGCTTCTGCTTATTTAGCACTTTGAATAAATACCTCTTCTTTTTTTTTTTCCACTGCGAGTCGACTCCTGCTTGTGAAATGGAAAAACTGGCTCTCTCTCATTTTGGTGCTCATGCTGTTCATATTTTGCAGAAATATGCAGATGGGTTTTACCTGAAGGCATGCACGCACACACACACACACACACACACACACACACACACACACACACACACACACACACACACACACACACACACACACACACACACACACACACACACACACACACACACACACACACAGACAGATGCGCCGTGCAGGTCCGGCGCTGTGCTGCAGGACACATCTGCAGCCTGAATCACATCTGTAGGACACAACATTACCTCTACCGACGTGCTGCTGCGAGAAGTGACACAGCAGAGTATTTACTGGTGGAATCTGGTCTGTGATGCTGCAAAGTTTGACGACGCGAAGATGAGGAGCTGCAGTGACTCAGCCGTTTTCCACCTGCAGCTCAACTCTGCCCGGCAACAGAAGCTGCAGGATGGAGGCAGCCCACCATGATCTATCAATCTGAATGTTCACAGAGGAGAATTATAGAAAATAACAGTTGCATCAGCTCTCATTGGAACTAATGCTGAGTTATGGATGTAATCTGCTTGGTGATGATACTGTACAGCAGTCCTGTAGCGCATGCATGTTGTTCTTGGGTTTCCTCCCTCGGTCTAAAGACATCTGTAATGTGAATGTTTCGGGATTCACTTCCTCACACAACCTACATTTTGAACTATCCGGTTACTCAGAAGTGCTCATATTGCTGTGAGTGTTCACTGTGCTGCCTGATAGTAATCTTTGCTTCTGTTCCATCAAATATGGGCGAGTCCTTCAGTTATTATAGCAGAGGCTTTTAAGATTCAGGGGAAGTAACTACTCTCTAGTATCTATCATTTTTGCAGTTAAAGAAAGGTAAAAAAGTAAAGTGTTCTTAATGTGCTGACATTTAATTGAACACCCTCTTTACCATGTTGTACAGATGTGTACTGTCAATGCTGGAAGGGACATAAAACTGGGAATGATCTAAAATCATCAATTGATGTGAACTTCTACCGGTTTTTTTGTCCATGAAATGTTCTCAGAACTTATGATCTCTGCTCCTGCTGTTAGAGGATTTGTGAAGATCTCACTGAAACACAGAGGCACCCGGTGGACAAACTAGGAATAGCACATTTAACAACTGCAGTTCCTATTTGTAGTTATTCTTCTGTTCAGTGTCATCTGGTTGGATTAGATTGAATCTTCTGGTTTGTCCGATTCAGTCCATTGGCTCCATCTTGGTAATAGTCTGTTTAGAGATATGAACGCATATAAATATGTTGTGTTTTTCTTTTAAACTGTGGCTGAACTCAGCTGTTTGACTGCGTTCATCATGTGATTGAGGATCTTTAGTATTTCTGCACCGAGGACGTCTGGATGATGAAGTCTGACTCAGCTGATCCTATCGATATGGGAGTGAGGTAGCTCTTTACCAGCAGTGATGAAGAGGAGCTGTCGTCTCACTCCTCCTCGTCTCGGCTTTGAGAAAACAAAACATTTCACGCTCCTGATATCAGTTCTGAGGAAATCTTCAACGGATCATTTGTAGCTACGAAATCTTAACTTGGGCTGCCGGGAGAGCTTGCAGGAAGTGGGCTGTTCACTTTGCTGGGAGCGCGGCCTTCATGAGAGAAAAGGCTGGCAGGAGGAGGGCAGGGCCGCCGGGGGCGAAGCCCGTGATGTCACAGGGTCACGCCGGCTCCCAGGGGACCAGCGGCGAGGACGGGAAATAGCTGATACAGAAGTGTGACCTCTGTGTGTGCAGCTGCGCTCAGAGAGGAAGCAGAGCGAGGCAGAGACAGAACACACACACACACACAGAGTGTGTGACGCCGATGCCCGTGACAGCAAGACCCACTTCAGCATCAGAGCTGCTGACACTCATCTGTCTCTGGACTGTCAAAACAAGAGCGTCGGTCTCCCGGGTGGCATGTCAGCGCAGAGGCAGCGCAGCGGGAAGCGGCCGCAGACCAGAGCGTAAGTCCACCGGCCGATTTATCCGCACTGAGTTTGGAATTTGAAGGTGACGCTGCTTCGCAGAGTGAGAAAAGTCCAAACACTGGGAGGAACTCCGAGGCAGCAGCAGTCGGAGTTTGTCCAAATGGAATTTACGCTCACGTTTGTAAACTACTATGGTGCGTTGAGGTCCACTCAGTATTATTAAATTCCTCATTAAGAACAGAGTAAGTAACATATAAGTAACATAGTTTTAAAATACTCTTTGTTGTGGTGATGGCAGTTCTAATGACCGTCTTTGAACACAACGGCCATTTCTCTACAAGCTAGACACAAACCGTATCTATATTCAGCTTTTATTTTTCAAAAACTTGACATTTGCTTTTTTTCTTTTTTTGAACCGTCATTATTTGTCAGCTTACAATCTTTGCCCAGGATGGTAAAGATGCATCCAGAAGATCAAACTTCATTACCAAAAAAAAAAAGTTTTCTTTGCAAATAAAAGCAAATCATACTTTTATTTTCAGTTCTGATGGACCTCACGTCTCAACAACAAAAAAGCTGCACGTGGCCTGTTTTAGTCTGCTTTCATTTTTGCTGTTAACGTCTTTGTAGTTCCTCATGACACCATCTGGTGGTGAAAACTGGTATCACAACAGAAAAGCTGATTTATTGTTAGCTTCATGGTGTTGAAAGATTCACAAATTCATAAGTATGATTGTAACAACACACAAATATGTAATTTTTTAATATAGGTCAGTGTTTGTCCAGTGTGCGCTTCATTCTGCCAGATAGTATTTATTTTCAGTGCTTAAAGGAATACTCCGAAGATTTTGGACCCATCCCTATCATTTACAGAGTTAGATAAGCTCATAAATACCTTTGTTGTGTCCGTTTGTCCAGCCGCAGGCTCCCAGCTGTTAGCATCGTAGTTAGCTTAGCTCAACTACGGCAGGTGAAGAGGAGGCAGAGCCAGACTGAGAAAGTGGACAAAATACTCCTTCCAGTGGTCCAGGGGACGGCGTATTAGCACGTGAAGTAAATCCGAATGGTTATAAAGCATTTTAAAAGACATGTTATCTTTTCAATCCGTTAAAATAACGTTTTGATCCACACAAACCTGCGCATGCGCAGTGCTTCGCGGAAGGATATACCGGAGCACAGCAGTAGAAGCATAGACTCAGCTGCTGTGCGCCTGGTATATCCTTCCGCAGCGCACCATGCTTGTGCAGGTCTGTGTGTATCAAAACACTATTTTAAGGGATTGAAAAGAAAACACTTCTTTTAAAATGTTTTATAACCATTCGGATTTACTTTGCGTGCTAATAGGCCGTCCCCTGGACCGCTGGAAGAAGGATTTTGTCCACTTTCTCAGTCTGGCTCTGTCTCCTCATCAACTGCCGTAGTTGAGCTAAGCTAACTACGATGCTAACAGCTGTTAGCCAGGCACTGAACGAACGGACACAAAAAAGGTATTTATGAGCTTATCTCACTTTGTAAATGATAGGGATAGGGCGTGGGTCCAAAATCTTCGGAGTATTCTTTTAAGGCTCTTGACCCTGTGTGTGTGTGTGTGTGTGTGTGTGTGTGAGAACTCTGTAGTATTTTTACAGTATGGAGCGTAGAATCCAACTGAAGTCGAGTCATTTCCGTTTAGTTGTTTTTCACTTCCTAAAACTGGCTGCACAGGTCGGTCCGCTGTGTGCATCACACTTCTGTATATCTTGAGTTTAAAAACCTCCAATTTCTTTCAACTTCCTGCTTTTTGAAACCACAACAGGAAATCAAACCGTGGTGACCTGCATGTGATGGACATCATCTGAGCCGTCTTTAGACTTAAATGGTCGTATTTCGTCACTTTTACAGATGGACGGGAAGTGGCTTCTGTGTCACAAATAAAGTACAGTCATTGTGTGTATATTTATCATTTATTAGCAGTTTGGTTGGATAGGTGGACATTTAGTATTATGTGACATCCATCATTTTTTTAAACCATTTTATTGTCCCAGGGTGTTGGAACCCAGCTGATTCTAATTTCCAAGGTTTGATTTGTGTGAAATGTGTGATCTGGTTTTAAAATATCCTCCAACAGCACCCTGGGGTGAAAATCTGCGATATTCGAATATCTTGTGGATGTCGTATGAAAAGTTAAAGCTTGAAGCTTTCAGGTGTTCACATGTTTCAACCTGATAAGGCAACTTAATTTAACTTTTCAGTATTCTTAAGTAATATCATGACAGCAGCACATTCCTGTGATACCATGTCACCTCCAGTCCATCTTTTCATTATCCAATTTGAGTGACGGCTGCCGTTGTAAATCGGATTAATATTCTTCTAAAGAGCTCTGCGATGCTGCTGGTGACTGTCGTGTCGCAGAGTTCATACCTGCTGATAATGTTTGCCGAGGGGTGGAAAGAGTCATCCCATGTGTCTGTGAATTTTGATTAATCCTTTCTTCCCTGACTCTAACCTTTTGGCTCATCCGGCTTCACCTGAATCACACTTTGAAATTTAATTTGTTGCCATTCGGAACCAATAGAGACCAAACTTAAAACCCTGAATGGGACTTTTCTCTTCTTTTTTTCTTCAATAGAAGATTAAAGCCATAATTTCTTCCAGGTTTATCGAGTGCTGTCATTGTTCTACAATAGACTGTCTATATAGATTTATCTGAAACAGATCTAAGTTCAGAAACTGTTATGACTGCAGTTATAAAACAATCTGAACTACTGTGACGCACATTAACAGAGACATGGTCCTGGTGATTAAGGTCTTCAATCCTCAGATCATGAAGAGATCTTGAACAGAGTATGTTAAGTTTGTGTGCAACCATGCAATGTTGACTCAAGTTACTAACAATGATGATAATGGCTATGAGAACTTCAAGATGTAATCAGTACAGATTTGGCTGTCAGTAGATACAACAAAATCCAACAAAGCTAAGATTAGAACCCATTAATTCCTAAGTATTCAAGTTTGAATAGGTGGGTTTTCAGGGTTTGAGGGTGTTCAGTGTTCCAGAAGTGGGGTAGATCCAGTCGAAGTATCCTGTGGTCTGAGAAGCCGGAGGTTAATGGATTAATCAGACTTTAAAGTACTGGACCACAGTACGTGAAGCAAAACTTGTCAATATCAAAAATAATGTTTCCACAAGTGGATGTCGCTGAGATTCCAGCACTCTTCTTGAAACTGTGCTTCTATTATGTATAAAAGTTTTCGGTGTTTCCAGTTTTTGGTCACTGTACGTGTAAACACTGAAGTCTGATAGTGAATGAGAGCTGCTGATCAACACTCATCCTGAACCTGTTTATCGTTTCCTGGCAGTGGAAGCAGTGAGAAGGCCCCGGACTGACTGTGCTGACAGTCTGTCAGTCAGGCCTGCTTAGCGGCCACAAAGGAAACTGCTGCCGTGCGCTCCATTCACTCCCAGAATGCCAGGACTCCTGTTTACCCGCTGAATAGACCTCTGGGCCCCGGATAAAGAGATTGTCTCCCACAGTCTGAAACATTTGTTTGGTGGAGTCGAGGCTGTGGGGGACTCCATTATCTGCGCTGTTTAAAATGCATGGCCTGCTCCGCTCCGCCGTGTCGAGCTTCTTTAGGAGGAGCCGACGTCTCTGTGAACGCCGCTGAGTTTCAGTCTGCCAAGGCCGGGGCCTGATTGGCTGCGGGACTTCCTGGTAGACCTTGAAGAGGGGGGTTTGCTAGATGGTAGGGGGGGTGAGGTAATGTTTTTATTCAGCGTGAGAGGATGACATCATGGCCGTGGCATTCTGTGTTGCCATGGTGAAAGACGAGCGGGGATCCCTGGGAATGAGACCGATGAGTCTGAATGAAACCCACTCAGCTCAGATTATCCTCTTCAGTCCATTAGTTATAGCGAATGTTATAATAGACGGCTGAGTTTGTCTGTCGGGCATCCTCTGCCGGCTTTCAGATTCAAATCAGGCGTGAAAACTGTGTCTCCAGACCGGGGATCCAGCTCTGTTTGTTCCTGCTCTGAGGGTGAATTCTCCCCCAAGATCTTGTGTGGGGGCGTGTCTTGTGTTTCTCTGTGTGTGTGTGTGTGTGTGGGGGGCTGAAAACTGGGACCACGCTACACTGCACCATTGTGGAGCCCACAAAAGATGAACCCTGTTCTGGATAAAAGGCGTCGCAGCGTTAAAATACGACTATAATGATGACGGGGATGATCAGCGCTTGTGTTTCTTGCAGTGATTGATCAGAGAGGATTTTCCTGTGTGTCACAGGCTCAGCAGTTTTACACCCTTGTGTTTTGTTCGTGGTGAAGGAATGTTGATATAGAAAGTGAAATGCTCAGAGAAAACTCATGCGCTCACAGGCAGTTCCATACATGAAGCCCTAAAAGCCAGCTTTATTCCGTTCATAAACTACTGACTCCTCTTATGATATTTTCTCCTATCCCTATTAATGCAGAGTGCTTTAACCATTAATAAGGCATTAATTGAAATACCAAATTATCAAAATATATTTTAACTCTATTTTAACTTTAAATCAGTGTTAAACACTCTTGTCTGCCATTTGCATGTGATTTAATTATGTTATTGAAACAGATATAATTTACATCTGCTGAATGAGTGATCTATGATTTTAAAGAATTACCTCGTATAGTTTTATATATATAGTTTTGACTCAAAATATTCAAACTCGCCCCGTCATATCTGTTGAAAGCCACAATACGCTTCTAATCACTTTGGCAGCTTCACGCAGATGAAACAATTTTTGTTTTTGCTGCCAGACTCCTCACTTAGCATCCGCTGTCTGATTATTCCTGATTTTACCGGAAAGAGTGAACAGATGTGAGGATATTGGCTTATTGAACGGAGAGTGTTTCTGCTGTCATGGCAGCCGAACGGAAGACGGATGTCCTTCCGTGATGGATGGTTTAATATTTAATGAAGTGCTTGTGTGAGTGTGTGGTCTCCTATATCATATTTTGAGTCCTGAAAAACTTTTTAGTGTTCAGAATGAACCAAATGATGTATTTGAGGATTAAAAGAATGGTTTAGAGCTGAAGTTATTAATTGCATCCACATTTAGGATCAGGACACTCGGTTATTATGATTAAGGTTAGGAAACGGGACTATAGAGCAAGTTTTCAATCATAACAGTTCGGTCTCTTATTTTAAAAAAATAATGTTAACGTTTTTAGTTGCAAGAAAAAAGCATGTGCTGGAAATGAAAGAAATTATATTTCAGTATTTGAATGGTCCACTCCAGCTGAATTTGGGAGGAGAACGGACATCAATGTGACCAACCTGCTAGAGAATGCATTACGCCATTAGAGTTTGTCCTGTGTTTGAGGGTTGCAGCCTCACATAAATCTTTCAGCTTTTTATCTGTCACTTGCTAACGATCGCTCGCCACACCTCAGCCAGCGTACGCACACTCCGTTTCCTTTTGACCGCGCCTGCTTCCTGCTGCGGCCTCGGCCTCCGTGTCGTTTAACGACCTGCGGCCACACGTGCACGGACACTCCCACATCTGCAGGCGCCACAAACTTATCCTGAGGATGGATGGCTGGAGAGGTTTGAGGTGCGATTAGATGCTATTTTTTTTTGTTCTTTCTCTGTACTGAAAAAGTCCAAGTAAGGTGAGAGAATAATGAAATAACAGGCAGGTTTGCGTGAGTGAGCTTCATAGAATGAGTTGTATTGTTGGCGTTAGAGCTACAGCTCCTGAAGAGGATGAGTTTCACTGGTGTGAATGTTATTTTTCCGTTTTCCCATGACCACATGTAAGCGCACAGCCAAATGACCAGCGTCTGTGAAAATGCAATACAGTAAGGGAGGTTTTTTATTTACTGTAGCAGCATTCTGTTGTCACACTGTGACATCTAGTGGCCCCAGATGGTACTGAATGTATTCCTACATTTTGATATAGAAATCACATTGCCAACCAAACAATAAAAAAAGATATTTAAACATTGTAATCTCTAAGATCGAGAAGCTGCAGTACAAAACCAGTCTTGATGCAATTTTATTGAAGCTGCTGTGGAGCAGATGTGACGGCAGGACAGCGGAGCATCTCATATCCGCTTCACAACGCAGAGCTGATATAATGAGAACATTTAGCATCCTTAAATAATTAATCAGCTATCTGTATGTCTCCTGTCTGTGTGTGTACGTGTGTGTGTGTGTGTGTATGAGTTAATTCTGTGTGTAACTCATTTTGAGATTATGTACTGCTGCAGGCCCACAGCTTAAAATTATTTATTTATGAAGTCATGATTTTTTGGACATTTCTGATCCTGCCCTCTTTACAACAAATGAAAACCATCAGTTTGTCGGAGCAGCAGATTGGTACAAACAGGATCCTTCATTATTAATCTGCCCGAGGTTTGACCTTGAGTGTGGGCTATCCAGTTTTGAAGCCCGGTTGTGGCAAGAGGAACCAAATATTTGTGAGAAAAAATGAATGTATTGTCAAAATAGGTCCAGTTTATCACCATATTCTCCCGGTTCATCCATAATTCTAAAAACAAATGTTTTTTGGTAACTTTAAAGTGTCAGAGTGTTTGTGTTCGTCCTGTGTTGGACCGATGAGGTCTCACAATACATCAGGTGAGAACAGTTTTTACCTCTGCTACACTGTAGTAACCAGTAATATAACACCTGCCATTAGTGTGATTTTGGGATATTATGATTTTTATTGGACAGACAAAACTGGGAACGTAAACCAGTCAATATATTTGCAGCTTCAGAGGTCAGATCTGTCAGAGTGTTGAGTCTCATTCATTCATTCACATTCCCTCACTCATCATGTTCAGTATTGACGTGGGTCATTCAAAAACACACGAATCACAGCGTCTCTGTGGGAATGATGCATGTGAACGTCGGCTTTCTGAGGAATGACTGAGAAAGCGGTGTTCCTCATAGGAGAACAGTAGAACTTATAAAAAGGAACATTTGAGCCTGATCATGAAGGCCTGTGTTACTGAATGTCTTTGTTTTGCAGTGAAGTGTCTGTAAATTGAATACTAGCGTAAGTCAGCAGCACATGAGCAGTTTTTCTAAATCATTAAAAAAATATGTACCGTAAATCAAGTGGGAACAAGAGTTTTCAGTGAAAAATCTCAACTTATAGTGGACTAACTATTATTATTCTCACACTTAGTAAGTAACACAAATCAACACTGAGAACTCTGTACTCTGCAGGTTTGAGGTACGTTCCTGAACACAAGCTTTCACCTGTGAAGAGGAAATGCAGCAAAGTCATAATATCTGGTTTAGATTTTGTAGATTAGAATCTTACTTCTTGTGACAGAAAGAATGGAAGCAGCTCCAGTCGGCGGTGCAAAATGAATAGGAAGTGAATCGGAGACAGAGCTTGTTCGTTCTGCCTCTCATGTTTCCCTGCCCGGCGTGTTTTAGATGTTTTGGATGTCAAACACTCCTAATTCCAATAAATGGGTCCTTTCGAGGTGTTTGCAGGTCTTGATGATAAACCCTTGTTTTTATTCAGGAGTGTTAGAGCATCTAAAACACGAAGGCCAGAGGTTCTTTGTGTGTGTGTGTGTGTGTGTGTGTGTGTGTGTGTGTGTGTGTGTGTGTGTGTGTGTGTGTGTGTGTGTGTGTGTGTGTGTGCATATTGCTGATTTGCTTCTATTTCTTCAGAATTCACCATTTAATCACTTTTCATTTCAATAACCATAAAGGTATGAAGTATTTTTGACAGTATTGTGACTTAATGTCCAGTTGTTGCTCACCTGGATTCTGCTGTGCTCATTTCTGACTCTTATTGAAGCACAGCGGCTCAGCACGTGTGCAGAAACTAGCCTTTTGTCAGCGGGAGATGTTCCTCTATATGTCCTTTGCTGTAGACATGTTAGGTAAATCCACTCGGTGTTGACTGTGTCTGGGAGTTTTGTGTTCTGCAGTTGGATCCTCCTGCGGATGTGGATCGGCCTCTTTCACAGGGTCAGATGCTAGATGGCCTGCTCCTCCTGCGGGTTCACTGAAATGTCTTTCAGCCGCACGTTGAACTCCCAGGTTGCTCCCGGCGTCAGACCAGCAGCTTTTTGCACCAGTTTTAATATCCTTGGAGACCTGCAGGAGGAAACCCCCCTGATTTAAGTGCAGTCCATTTACTGTTTAACCTCCTTTTGCAAGCAGTCGTCGTCTCCTAGCCTGAGCTCGGCTGTGGGGTTTGTCTGACTAGTCCGAGCTTTTTCTGTATTTTAGTTTCTTCCTCACAGTTTTTATTTCTCCGCTGTCCCACCGAGAGCAAATTTCTCGCTCACTTTCAGAATCAGTCCAGACGTAAACAAATACGAAACGAGGGTTCATCTCTGTACTGACGTTGATAAATAGTGTTAACATAGGGCGTTGTGTTCAAGTCACGGTTCTCTGCAGGTGGCAGAGTGACTGTGGTGAACGAGGCGGCGGAGTTCAGCACCTCCCCAGCTGGCGGTAAACAAACTCACTTCCCCATCTGCATGAAAGGGGACTGTTTTCACTTCTCCATATGTTCTCTCATTTAATCACCGACAGAATGCTGCATTTGGCTAAAATGAGCCGACGCTTCCTGACTGAGGAAAACAGAAGCGGTACGATAAAGTGTCCAGCCTGTCAATCACTCGTCCCGCTGAAACGTGGCCAGAGGTGGCGCATGTGGCCAGAAACGCAACTTAAATCATACTGGGCTGACAGATTACATTAATTTATACAACCTAATTTCACTTTATGCAAATGTGAACATTTAAAGAAAATCAGTCTTTGACATAATCGCATTTTTTCTGTCTATGAAGAGAATGAAATGCGTCAAAATTGACATTTTTTACAATTATTCAGGGTAGAGTAAGCTGAAAAAGAGCTGCAACCCCATGACGAAAGGTTAAAATGTATCGTTGACCTCATGGTGAGTCGGGACAGAGCGGCACACTCTGACCTGAAGCCAGCAGATTTTCTCTGAGAGTGGCGGCCGTGACGGATTGGAGCCAGTGAGTCAGTGAAGGCGACGACCCTCAGCAGGACTCGGATCAATGTGGGCTCAGATGTTTGAAGGTGAGAGGCCGGAGGTAAAGGCCTGGAAGAGGAATTTCATCCTCCTCTCCGAGAGCCTTTCAGCTAATTCCATCAGGGATGCGAGCGGGAGGGGAGGCGCTGTCCTCCCGCCGCCTCAGCTGCTCTCTGATTGGCTGCTTGCTGCCCTCTGGGATCCTGCTGGGTATTTGAAATCTGCTCTGCTTCCTCTCACTTGTCCCAGAGAGTGATTTATGTGTGCAGCCTGCACCGGCATTTCTTTGTTCTTGACCTTTTTCACTTGTCAATAATCATTTTGACTCATCTCTGCCTCTCGTTTGCTCTTCAAAACATTTTATTCCTGCAGATTTGGAGTTTTTTTTTTAACAGTTTGCTGGTAGTGTTTAGGATTCCACCCAGTGAGATGTTTGAGGCTCACAGTAAAGCTGGTAAAGACTCTCTGACTTCTCCACACAGATAATCCTCTTACCCGTCCGTGCCGAGGCACGCGCGAACCCAGCCTCCGAAAAACAACACAAAACGAGGCTGCAGAGGAACATTGACACGTTAACTGCTACCCTGGAATAGGCACCGGCTGTTATTCTTTTGTGTTGTTTTTTTTTTTTTCTTTGGTTTTGTGGTGATACTTTGGTGTCTGCTTCACAGGGGAGATAATACTCGTGTCCTGAAGGCAGGAATCCTCCATCAGGGAGCCGCTCCTGTATTCACCCATATCTTTAAGAGAGCGCAGCCACTCCCCGCCCTGCTCACAGACACATTTCTGTGAGCAGAGCTGAACCTGGAGGCTTTAATCTCCCTCCCGCCTCTCTGTGGGCATCTCGTCCGTGATTGCGTGCGTGCGTGCGCGCTGGAGCGCATCCCACCCAGGTACGACCGCCTCTCAGCGGGGGGTCTGCAGCATGACTGCAGACGCAGCAGCAGTTATCGAGCGGCAGAGAGCCAAGACAGCCGAGCCGCTCCTGGCCCGACGCTGCGGACGTCTCCTGAAAGCTTTGACCCACTTCCAGATCCACCCCCCCTCTCACACACACACACACACACACACACACACAGACTCACCCCAACAGGCTGCATAGCGAAGCAGCTCTGCCACAATCTGCTGAGCTGCACTGAAGCTCTGCACGCAGACGCTGGGGAGACAGAGTGCGTCTGTCTAATAAATAAATTGCGTGTGTGCATCCCCAAGGTTGTGCGTGCGTCTGCGTGTGTGCGTGTGTATGATTTTACAAAAGTGCAGGACCTTGGGCAAAGTCACAGAGAGCTGCTGCTTCTGTTGAATGTTGAATGAGCCTTCCTTCCTCGAGGTAGTGCTGTAGCCACCAGCTCCACAGTTTAACAGCAAAGAGCAAAGAACTGAATTTATCATTTTGTTACATTCAACAAAAAATAAAGGAAGTCGTCCAAGAGTCTCATTTACAGATTTCTTCTCAAACCTGCAGATAATGCTCTCAGCAAATGAAATATGACATTGGTGAGGAAATCAGACATGAGAATCAAAACTTTTCTTTTTTGAAAACACATGTACTTATTATTTTTTGTCTTTCACCCATCATTCCTTCCTTCCTTCCTGGTGCTGGTAGTTTTGAGCCTGAAACCTCAGCCTGCTCCTGATTCTGCAGGGTGTGAGAGGATGTGTGTTAAAGGCCAAAGGCTAAATGTCCAGTGAAATTGGTGAAGTGCATTGTGGGTTTTTAATGCAGTGTGACCACACTGAGGATTATTGAATAAAGCTGGATTTCACGTTGCACTCAGACACCAAGAACTCAGACAAATCACTAAAACCGAGACATTTGAATTATGCTAATGAAAGCAGTGAAGTGAGGATAAAATGAAGGACAAAGTGAATCAGAGTGTTTCAGTATTTCAACATGCTCAGTCTTTAACCTCTTCAGAGCCAACAGGCTGCGGCGCTTTAAGCCGAGGCAGTCTCAGACGGAAGGGATGGAAACGGTCACGTAGTCATGAATGTTACAATCAAAGATTTAGGCAGATTACAAACAAGCACACACACACACAAGCCAGCGAGCATGTCAGTGCTGCTGTAAGTCACCAGTGAATGATGGTGTAACATGTATCAGAGCGGATTAACACACATTTTGATTTATGGACACATGCAGAGCAAATGTGACGGCTTGCACAAAGACAGGCTGTACATGAGAGTCAGAGGGAGAGACAGACATTCTAGTCGATAGAATGATCAGTGGAGCAAATCCAGACTTTTCCCGTTTCTCTGTAAGCAAGTTTGCTCTTGACAACTTTACACTTGAACCCTGTGAGTCAGTATTGTGAAAGAAATGGATTTGTGTGTGTCTCAGTGTGTCACAGTGTGATGTTCATTCAGGCAACCAATGATTTGTGGTTGACCTCTGCTGAAGGATCAGACACATATCTGACATATTGGTATGTCTGCTTTTGAAATATCTCCTTTATGGCTCCCCTTCCTCAGTTTTCACCTCATAATAAATAGAAAAATAATCCTTTCAGTTAGATGTTTTTAATTTGAGTCATCTATATGTTTATGTACAGTCT
This sequence comes from Salarias fasciatus, assembly GCF_902148845.1. NCBI lineage: Eukaryota > Metazoa > Chordata > Actinopteri > Blenniiformes > Blenniidae > Salarias > Salarias fasciatus. The sequence continues at coordinate 8,952,673 of NC_043758.1, read as the reverse complement.
GTAACTGTTTTGACTTTGAAATCCCCTGATGTGTGTTGAATTATTTCTCAAATAGATAAATCAATGAATCTAGCGGCAAAATTCTTTAATTCGCAAAATAGCAACTGCATGAGATTGATTGAAATTTGCTTATCAAGGTAGATGCATTATTTTGGAAAATAAAAACAATTTTCTCTTATTTTTATTTGGAAGAAATGAGTGATCAGTTGTGAATTATTGAGCCTCCTTTCGACGCAGGTTCGTCTCAGGTTCACCTGTTTTCTATCTGTCTTTTCCTTTTGCCATTACTGGTGTTTTCCCAATGCTCACTGTGTGATCGACACACACGGACTCATCATCTCCATGAAAACTATAATTTGAGGCTCTGCAGGGTGTCATCAGGAGGGTTAAATACGGTCTACAGAGCGCAGCTCAATATAATGTTCTGTCAACAAAACAACAATTTCATTTGGTGAGAAGCAGCTCCCGAAGCGCCTCGAGCCAAACACTAATGACGCTCTGCACGTTATGATCGGTGTTGTCGGAGTACGCCGGGTTGTTTTTCACCATCTGAAAGAAATTTGGGCTCAAATTGTTGTGGAGCAGAAAACGTCATGTTTAAACTGTGAACTTCCTGAGAGGTTAAAGATTCAAACAGTAATTACTTATTTGAATCATCTGTTATGGAAAAAACAGTGCCTGGTTTTTCTGAGTGTATGTTGTGTGTGTTGAAATAAACGGCATAAAACAACCTTTTATTGATGCTTGCATTTTTTTGGAGGATCATCTATAAAAGTTGCACTGATGAGTAATATTTGTTTCTTGTTTAACTATGAATTGCGAGACTTGTTCTGTCACTTTTGGTTAAAAATGAAGAATTATCGACCATTTGCTCACGCGTCTGTTTCCTCCGTCAGGTGTTGTGAGTGCAGCGCTTCACTGTCCCACTGGTATTATGAGAAAGATGGACGACTCTACTGCAAGAAGGACTACTGGACTAAGTTCGGGGAGCTGTGCCACGGCTGCAATGACCCCATCACCACGGGCCTCATCATGGTAAGGCGACCGGATCTCATCTCGTCCGTGCGCGCTCCGGCTCGTCTCTCGTCACCTGGCCGGCTCTTTGTTTGCTGACAGACCTCGAGTTACACGTCGGAGCGTTTACCGCCGGACCCTGCATGTGCACAGCGGCGTCAGCGCACGTCGGGCCCGTGCCAGACCTGTAACTGACCCTGGTGCCTTGAGATCGTCTTACAGACCTCCAGCGATGTCGCGGTGACACAGGAAAGGGTTTCGCGCACAATAGAGGTGATCACGGTGCTGGAGAGGAGATGAACAAAAGGCTTGGCCGCATTATAGAGGAGACAGGATACCAACGTCAAGGAAGACGCGTGTCGGTTTGTTGAATCAGAAACAATCAGAGCCTGAAGAAAACCATCAATATTTCATGTTGCTGTAACCTAATATGTTGTCTTTATGTGAGAACGAACAGCTGATATTTGAAGTGGTTTTCATCCTGAACCCGTCTCCAGGTTGGAGGCGGTGGGAGTCAGTCAGCTTAGTGTGTTTGCGCAGATCGGGCGGATCAAAAGTGCAATTTACTGCACAAATACAGGCTTGAGGTTCTGTTCGCCTCATATCTCCTCTAAAGGCGCACCCAAAGTAATTTTCAGGGCTTAGCTCTGTGGCGGAGCAGACACGTGCAGCCCACAAAGCACTGAGTGGATGTTCGGAGTCAGTTTACTCGCTCTGACCCCAATCAGTGCTTTCATTCAGGTTTTAGGGCAACAATTAGCTGTGAGTGTTTGCAAGCATAATTATTTTTCAGACACTTGAACTAGGGGGCACAGTGGTAATGAAATAATCAAATGAAAACCATGAAGTTTAAATAGATTGAACTGCTCCCTGGCTTGATTTGTTTCAGGCTCGTAGACTGAGACGCAGAACGACGAGCGCACCGATGGCATTTTGAGCTCAGCTGTGGGTTTTTCTCCAGCAGAAGATGGGCCGTAGTGACAGTATCTGTCATCGTGGTTTAAAATCTGTGGCTTTGTGTACGGTGAGACGGGTTGTGGAAGTCTCAGTGCGACAGCAGAACATGATGCAACTGTCGACAACCAAAAGTTCAGAGATTGTCATCGAGACGAAATGCAAAAGAGTAAGTTTACAGGATGGCATTTCTGTGGCGGACTGCTGTCAAACAAACCAATTTCCACTCTTGGAAATTGTGAAAACAGATTATACAAGACTGATGTAAGCTGTTTGTGGAAACATGTTGGACTCACGCTTGGAAGAACTACCGCTCGTCTGCATGGCGTGACAGAAGAATCCTCAGTGATGCTTAAACAGCTAAACGGTGTCATTAGCAGCAGTAAAATGATCCGGTGCTTTTTAAAGAGGTCAGTGTGTTTCCATTTGTGCTTCAACGCTACATCATTATGATCGTTTCGCTTCCATTTTTAGCCGCAGTGTCGGTGCTGCTGTATTGCTTTTAACGTTCTATTTGAGCTTGTTGTAATGAAGCAGACTGTGGTGGTTAGAGGACGTTAAGTGGCTGCTTCAGGTGATGAACGGCCTCTGAGGACCAAGTGTCGACTGCGTCAATAACAGACGGACTGCTGGTGTTCCTGATGCTCTAAATGAAGAGCTGACTTCATTCTTTGGGAACAAAGTTTCTGGTTGGACGTGCGTGTGGACGCATACAGCAGACAGACGTTTCTGAAGTGTGTGTATGTGTGTGTATTTTTGTTATTCACAGCTTGTCCTTTACACAGCAATCTCAGTAATGAATCCTGAGGCAGACCCGAAAGTGAATTAGGTGGCGGGCGGCACTGCTGTGTCTTTCTCCTCCTTTGCTTTATTGCCCCTCGGTGCAAAGCCACTGATTGACTGTCTCTGAAGCTGCACTTTAGCAAATTTGAGTTCCGTCAGCCGGTCAGGCCTCGGTCGCTCGGTCCAGTCATGCTAGTGCGTACAGATTCAGCTCCCTGCTCCACCCAGGACAAAGGGAATGTGGACTCCAGTCCTGCACAGTCACTCTGACACCTGTGCAGATTAACACTCTGCTATTTTTGAGGCGCACCGAACTGCCGCCACAGTCGGAGAGGCTGGTGATGCAGGGATGAGTCAGAGGGTCTGCGGAGTCAGCCAGAGAGAAACACTGAAGGGAGAGACAAAGCCAGGCAGGGACGGGTTTATCTCATCACACCTCATTCAAGTCCAACACATTTGAGTCTTTTTCTTCTTGTTTCACATGGCGATAAGTTCTCTGATTCTCTGCATTCAGCTTGACTTTTGTCAAAGACTTTTTTTTTTTTTTTTTTTTTTACTTTAAAGCAAGAGTTGTTGGGCTGATCAGGGTGAAATGTGAAAACAGAGTCCCTCAGATTCAGATACTGGAGCAACAATAGTTTGTACTCAGGAACCAGTTCAGCAACACGAGTTAACACTGCGAGACCGTTCTAGAAGAGTGATGTCCCACACTTTATTCACAGTGTAAAATATTAAATGGAGAGAGAAAATATGAATAAAATTCTGTTTTAGAGCAGTGAATAAAGGCATTCAGTGGCAGTTTCATGGGTTTCTCTTTAGCTACAGTGGTAAACTTAGTAAAGATATTATTACCTCCACACCAAGTGCTGCAGTATCATTTCACTGTTTACAGTCCTAATCTCTGGAATATGTTACGCCGTATTTGAGATTTTCACCTTAAAAAGAAATCTTAACAGTCTGCCTCAGACAGTTTGTGGGATGGGATTTTGGACGTGGGTGCTGAGCAACTGCTTCACAGTACGGTCCTTTATGGTGTGGCTGCCCATAAATGACAAGAAGTCTGAAATGATACTGAAAACATGGCGAAAAGTTTTGCCACTTTGGTTTGGATGTAGGTCCTACTTTCCACAATATGATCAAATGATGGGTTTATTCAGTGTAAAAACTTTGCCTTGGTCCAAAAATAAATGTTTTTCAGTTTTGGAGAAAATGATATTTTCATTTTTGTATGAATGTGTGGAAAAGCTGAGAGTGTTTTGGTGTGAAGGAGTGTGTCTACAGCTTCATCTGCAGCTTCTGCTCCAGTCAGCACCTCCAGCCTGAGTCCAGAGGAGGTAATTCAGCGAGCGGATGCTGCTCGGTTGTTTATTTACTGGAAGCTTTTACTCAGGCAGATTTATGTGCCGAACAGTGAGTTAACCGAGGCGATTGGATTTTCCTCTCAGCTCGTCCCTCCTTCGCTCTGTCCGTCCATCAGTCCCCCGCCTGCTGACGGATGAGTCTGCGGTAATCACAGCCGTCTTTAGGTTCGAGGGAGAATCAGCAAGGTAAGAGATAAAGTCAACCTCCCGCATGGCTCAGGGCTGAGGTAGAGGGGGATTGGAGAAACGTCCATTAATTCTGCATTAATTCAGTATAAGCTACAGTAGCTCGTCTAGCTCACACAACAGCCTTCACTCCCCAGTGAGACTCGGCCGTCCATGACTCTTCAAAACCCTTTCAGTACCCGCCACTTTTCCATTTATCTGCTTCTAACGCACGAACTTTACCAGAATGCCCTGTTATTCACTTCCCCAGTCATAATGTTATGGCTGATCAAAGTGTTTAGTCTGACAGTCGGGATGTTTTCTCCAATAATTTCCTTGAACACTCGACAGGTCTTCTTCTTCTTCTTCTTGTCGCTGCCCACAGTTTCTCAGCGTGTTTGACTGGAGTTGTTGGGCATGCTGCGCCGTGGTCGCCGCAGTTTTCCCTCCGTGTTTGAGTTTTTCTCAGCGTCTCCTTTCATCAAGTGATCTCACACTGACTCCGTGGTGCAGAGATCAAGGCCCCGTGGGAGCCCTGCCATCTGGCTTTGTTCTGCCGTCATTGAAGACAGTGAAGTTTGTTCCTCATGGCTCGCTGTTTGGTCTTTTAAAACACCCCTGTAATGAAAGTACCTTGTAAAGTAGTGTTAAACTTTGCATATGAAATGAATTAATAGCTAGTTCAATGCGTCAGAGACACAGAAAAAAAGACAAGTAATGATGTTGAAGCTTTCTGGGGCACAGAGAGCTCAGAAAAGACATTTTGCTTTTGGTCAGGGAGCAACAAAAACAGAAATAATGAGAAACACTTTTGTTTTAAGGTCTGTGGTCCGTCTGGCTGCTTTGTTTTGTAGTTATGTACATGCATAACATTTAAAGAAGAAATGAGTAAGTAACCTCAGTTGTTCTGCAGTTCCTCTTTTTTATGGACATTTATATGAACACAGACCTTGTGTTGTTGTTGTGTTGTTGCTGTTGTTGTTGTAGTGACAGTCGTCTCACAGCAGGGGCTCATTTATGTGTTCCTTCACATCAACAAGGTACATAACGTGTTGCATCCTGTCTGCACAGGACAGTGTGTTTTGTGGCTCGGATAGAGACATTGAAAAGTTTAGAGGAAAGCAGATGTCTTAAAAATGTGTCCGATGGATTTCAAAGATAAAACATATTTTTTCTCACACCTTTTTAAATAAAGGAGGGCCTCTTGTCTAAAACCCACATCGGGGCCTTTTTATGCAGAGTTTACGTGTTGAATTGAAAACTTGTCCCATATCAAACGTGCAGATCATGTGATCTTTTTTTTTTTTTTTGTGACCCTGTTAAAGCAGCTCAGCCACACTGAAGTTCTGTTTTTCTATATTTACTTCATCCTAAAAAGTCTTGGGGACTTTTTTCCTTTCTGTTTTCTAATTTTGTTGCTCAATACACTTCTTTGGTTTTGAAACAATAAGAGGTGGATTTCTAAGAAATCACAATGTCTCAAAACTCTTTTGGATCACATGTTTTGTTGGGAAAACTTTGAAAACATTTTGCGGGAATCAATCGTCTTTTGTTCGTCTTCACTTTCACTTTATGACGGTTTGATATTAGTCTCATCACATTAACTTAGTAAAAACATTTGCAGCATTTTGAGTCATTGGAACAAACACTGCTGTATGTTTTCGGTTGATATTGAGAAACAGAGATGTTTTGTGATTCTGTCATGAAGTGGATGGAAAGTCCCAGACCTGCAGTGACCCTGATCACCTCCCACTGGGGTGATGTGTCTGTTGGTGAGTGGGAATCTGTCTGTTGTTTCTGTAAACGCCTGACTGAGGATTGTTTGGTCTCTAAGTAGAGACAGCCTCCTGTGTAATAGGTGTTAAAGCAGCCATGTTTGTCAAGATGTGGCTGTTTGGACTGTTTTTTCAGCAGCTGATCTCATCAAGAAGCTCTCTATCGCTGTGAAGAGACTTGTTTAAACCTGCTCTGTAGCTTCATGATGGGATCTGTTTCGTTCTTTGAATCAGGCCATTGTCTCACAGAAGCGCTCAGTGAGCGGCGGTGAGACTTCCCAGAGTGGGGAAACCGTGACGAAAGCAGCAGCCTCTGCAGGCTGGATTTCCCCCCGCGGGCCGAGGAGCTGTGGGCCGTTTGGTTTCACTTCTCTGAGAGTCAGGGGGTTTGAACTTCACCACTTTTCCTTTCAGTCTATATCTTATTTACGTTTTAGGATATTTTTAATCTTATGTGGGTTACTGCATGGAAAGTCACGAACACTGTTTGAAGCAAAGCTGCAACTAAAAACTGTTTTAATATGTGCCTCCTTTGTCCATGTTTGAAATGGATTGATCATTTCAGTTTGTAAATGTTTATTGCATCTGTTCCAAAAGGACAGAAGTAATAGTCTAACAAACTAAAACACACAACAAATCAGTGTCAACAAGTTTATCTTTTTTTATTTTTTAATCTATTTTCCTCAATCAGAAGCCGTTGCTGCAGCCCAGGTAAGAATCACTGATGAAGTTATGGGTTTTTCTCCTCAGCTGGTTTAAGGAAATCCTTAAAGAATGCTAAAATGTTCCTGGCAGCGTTTCTGTGTTCAGGTTAGATGTTTGAGTTTCTGAACTCTTAATGTCACCTTCGTATCTGCAGCTTCCTCTGTGGTGATTCAGTGATCCTCGTGCTGACTGGTTTGTGTATCTTGCCAAGCTTTGCTCTTGATAATTTATGTTTTCGTCTTTCATTTTTGTAACAGTGATTGATAATGAAACTGTTTCTGGGAAACAAATGAAAGACAATAAATTTATTACTCATAAAAAAAACCCACAACTTTAATGACTGTGGAAGATTACCAGATTACATTACGTAAAATCCTGTATGAAACAAACATGTTGGAGCGCAGCGTCGGCGCAGGCTGGATTCTGTTACTGTGTTGTGATGAAATGTGCTCTGTCCCATTTCTACATAAAAAAAGTTCTTGGAAAAAGAGAAAATGAATGAGCATTACAGAGGGATGACTTCTGATGCCACATTCAAACAACCCTTCCTGAAGTACCTCACTGTGTTCAGGATCCAAATAGATGTTTTTTAAGAGATGCTACTTTTGATAATTAGTCAGGCTCTGGCCAGTATCTGGAAAGCAGTTTATTTTAACTAGAAAAAAAATAAAATGATTCGCACATTACAGACATCATATTCTTTTTTTATTAGAATTTTGAATCGTGCCATTAAAAACAGCTTGAATAATCAGATCATTCAGACTGAATGTGGTCTTTTCATCTGCTTGTTGACCTTCCCGCTGGATAGCTTCAGTTTGAAGAGCTCTCTCTCTCTCCCTCTCTCTCTCTCTCTCGCTCTCTCTCTCTCTCTCCCTCTCTCTCTCATCCACTAATGCAGCATCCATAACTTCCACAGTAACTTGATCACGCTGTGTCTCTCAGCTGTCTGCCTCTGAAGTGCGTCTCGGCTGCTTTAACATGAGAGCCAGCAGGAAGTGGATCTGTTGCTCTAATAATATCTGAGCTCTCAGATGGTCCTCCAGTCCTCCAGTCCTCCAGTGTGGGTGTGAGGTGAGGCAGGGTCCACACCTCGGGGTATGCAGGGCATGCTGGACATGTGAGATTACATCTTTACAGTCTGAGTCAAGCCAGAGAAAACCAGAACACACTCAGTGCATGTGACAGTGACACTGCCTTTTTTTGTTTTTTCTTCATTTCTGTGTTCTAAAAGTCTTACATTATTGAGCAAACTGCCAGGGGCTTGGTGTAATAATTAATTCCTACAGTAACACATCTTTTTGCCTTATTGTGAAGAGTTATGAGGAGATTTAAGGCATGAAAAGCTTCTGTATGAAACAAAAGCCTCCCCATTACCACATTGACATTTCACACATAAAAGCACCATGACCAATAAAATGTCCAATAAAAGTAGCATTTCATTAAATATCTATTATGTGAAATAAATCAGTAGGTTATATCAGTGGGACATATCCAATAATAAATGTAGATCAGATAGTCTTTTTTGTTCTTTTAGTAAGGGGAACTGAAATCATGTGTTTTGTGACGGCCAGAGATAGTTATGGCCTCTTGTACGCTGTCTTCACTTCCAGCTGTAATCTGGCCATTTTGTTGCAATCAGAGAGGAAATAAGCTCATATGAGCTCACCGCGGCGTCCAGCGGCCTGCCACCTGAAAGCGAGCACACTCGCCCTCCATTGCAAACGAATTGAACATGTGCCTCGAGCAGAGGGCGTCTCATCACATGGAGCGTGTGCAAGAGGGGGGCGGGGCCAAACAGGAAGCGATGAGGTCATAGCAAGAGAGAGGAGGAGGAGGAGGAGGAGGAGGAGGAGGGGCAGTGAGTCTGATTCAGAGATGAGCTCAGCTGCAGAGGCGTGGGCTGCTCTCTCCTCCCTCCCTCTCTGCCCGGCTTGGCCGCCGCCAGTGTTTTGTTGTGACAGCGGGGGAATCGGCCGCCTCAGTGGGATGAACTAGACGGAGGGCGAGCGCCGGCTCTCGCTGACATGGTGGGAGATTTGTTTTTCTGGAGCTTCTGCTGTCTCAGGCTGTGGAAAAAGGAGAAGAAGGTGAGTGCCGCTGCCTGGACGTGGTTTGGGCTGACATGCAGTATTGATGAGCCGGCTGCTCTCCGGCTGGTGGAGGAGGTGTGCCGGCTGCTGCTGCTGCTGCTGAACCGTCTCCATCCCTCTGCACGAAAAACTGATGCTGCGTTTTTACTGTGCCCTCAAACTGGGTCAGCATATCGCTCTCTCACTGCAGATCTTGAGATCTTGTCCTCGTTTTTCCTCGTGCTGCTCCAGTTTCTTCTCTCCTCTTCTTTTTTTTTTCTGCATGTCATGAAAAACTGATGAGCCATGGCACGCATGCTATTTTTAGACGGCATTCTTCCTCTGATAAAAGTAGTTTTCAAAGTGTGAGTGCATTCTGCGAGAGAGAGAGCGAGAGAGAGAGAGAGAGAGAGAGATGCGTGCAGACCAAGTTTCCTCATTTCCAGAGAGGAAGGCTGAATACATTAGCAGCGCTTCTAAAGCAGAAGCCTGTTTCTCCGGTACTGTATGTGGCAGAAGGGGGTTTCCATTCACACGCCATCAATGTGCTCTTCTGTCTCCTCTCTCTCTTCTTTCCAGTCTAATTGTGTTTCTGTAAATCGTTCGCACTGTAGCTCGAAAGTGTTTGAGGGGGTCGCTGGCCTGCAGGGTCTCTTATACTTTTACTTATTTCTGTTCCAACAGGCTTGATTGCAGCTTTGTTTTACGTCCTCGTCACAATTTGTGTGTTTATCCGTCAGGAATTCCCTTTGACACGTTTTGTGGTGCTTGACCCAGTTGTAGGGGCGCTCCCTCTGCGGGGAGAATCGGGTTCCTCCTGCACGTGCTGTTTCAGCGATTTCTCCCAAACATCCACATGAGATCTTTTATTTTTCTGGCGCTGATGATCGTGTGATCTCACTCTCATGTGGACCGCTGTTTGAGTTCGAGGAGGTTTCAGACATCATGACATCAAGCTTGAGCGAAAGCAGATCCAGACCTCCTTCAACCCAAAGCGCCTCCTGCTGTGTTGATATGAAGTCATTCCGGCTGCTGTTTATAGATGCAGGTGAACTGGTTAAGTGGTTTGTTCTGCCGGTGCAGACCCATGACTGGACTCAAAGAAATGTGCACCATCATTTGTTCTTTTTGCACTTAATTTCAAGCAAATGTGTGGATGGTTGAGAGTCGTTGCTCACCTACAATGACGTATGGTGTACCAGGCTGTGCAGGCTACAAAGTTCTATCAGCAAATCATCATTTGTGCCCAGAATAGATTAAAAAAAAGCCTTTTTTGTTATCACGTTTTCTACTTTCTTGAAAGTACTACATAAGCCAGATGATACCAGATGATATTGCTTACATTTTTTCAGATCCTCTAATTTCATTCACCTTAATTCATTTTTATTATTTCATGAATTCAGACATGTCGTCTCTAAGGTTTTATCGTGTGGGAAGTTGCTGAAAGTTTCAAAATTTCTTGAAAAAATAATCACATAGATGTTGTTTTTCTCTGCATTTAGGATTTGCTTTTAACTGTCTCCAGGTTTAGATCCTGAATCTGTCACTGTAATTTTGGCAAAATCTTTTTATTTCCATTCAGTTGCTGCTGAAACAATTTTAAATGTATTATTTCTCATAACCGTAACTCCTTGACCATGTACAGCATCCAAGCAGATCACAGTCTAAAAGAGAAGTGCAGGACTATACGCCCACACACTAATTATTCTGGTGACAAAGGCACACCAGTGCGTCGCACATTTGTAATATGAGCTGCCTGTAGCATTAAAAACACACAGTAGTGATGTATATCTAGCAGATATTGACAGTTGAAGGTGACCTCGGGGAATCAAAGTCAACTAAAGAGTCCAGAATATCATTAATACCGTGAAGGCTAATGAGGGTCACTCACAATCCTTACTGCAGCTGAATGCTTCCTTTCTTGCTGCTGTTTCACATTCTTAATTTAACCTTTCCCTTTCATAATAACTGTATTGTGAAGGATATGTATTGATAATAGGGATCATTTCTAATAAGTACTGTCCTAGTTCAGCCATGAAAATGTGTTGAGCTGCAGGGTCAGTCACATGACCTTTATACAAAATTTCTGCATTTTCTGTCCATTTGGTCTTCAAAGTTGTCGTAGACACAGACACACAGCTTGATGCTAAAAATAATCAATGGCAAATGTGACAGGAGTTGGAAAATGTCGTGGGGACGACCGTACAGTGGTTTGGAAATGTGTTGAAGAAAGGGAACTGCATGATTCAACTTGTGACAGACATTAAGAACATGTAAGCTGCGTGTTTTTCCATTTTCAGAAGATTTATACAAGTGATTGATGGTTAAATATCCCGCCTGGTGGTCCTCAGTTGATGTCTGTGATGATCACTCAGATTTGAACACCTGAGGGTTTCCAGACCTCGGCTCAGGGGGAACCAAAACTCAGAATTATTACCAACATGTTTTTTGGCTGTTTCGTGTCACTGGGAGAATTAGACCCTCATAAATTTCACCAAACAGCTCACCGAGGTCCTCTCGCATTCCTCAGCCGCTATAAGGTCACACGTATAAATCAGGACGAACAAAAACTGGGAGGTCGTCTGGTCGGGCTGGAGGAGTCTGGAGCGGAGATAATCAGAAGACACTTTAAATCCTAATTTCTACCCATCACTAGAAAAACACCCCCGGACTGCAGCCAGGGCAGACTAATGATAAGCTGAGCGGCCGTGTTTAAGGCGTGTCGTCAACACGCAGATAAAGGCGAGATGATGCGAAAATTCAGTTTACTTTGAAATCTGTAAGTTTATCCTGTTCTATCATGAAAGGAACAATTTCTTCTTTCAGTCATAAACTTTTTTTTTAATATTTATTCCGTTTGTAGCTTTTCCCTGCTTCCTATGTGGATATTTTCTCTACTTTAAGTTTATATGAGCCTTAAAAAGTCGTTCTGATGTAGACATTTGCTGTTAATGAATATTTATACCTTTTAAATGGATTCTTTTTGAGAAAGTTCCTCACATTTTCATGTTGTTTTAAAACAAGTCCTGAGGGTTACACACGAAAATAGTCATTGCAGGCTTGGTTAGCTGCAGTTTTTCAAATCGTTGCACTCCCAACATGAGCCATAGGTTTTGATACTGCACCTTTTAACTGAGCATTTTCACCTTAATTTGACCCGATCCCTCCTGGACCCCCCCCCCCCCCGCCCCATCCCCCCCACCAGGCAGACTCAAACACACTCTTTTATGAAGCCACGAGGCGACATGACCGGGAAACATGCAGTCACACGCCGGAGAGCATGATGATGAACTAATACGCGTTGAAGTTATCACACGCTCAGGCAGCCCGATCTGGACAGGAAGCAGCATATTTATACACATGATGCTTTTTTTTTTTTTTTTTTTTTTTTTCAGTCAGCCTTTTGAAAAGATGCGGCTCACGTGGTGGAGATCACGCAGAGGGAGGATTTTCTATATTGGATGACAATTCTTTCTGCCTGGTTGTCTGTAAATCTTCAGTTTGGAGGGAGTGCTTGTTCTGAATGTGAGGGCAGCAGCTGTCGCCTCTCAGATGTGGCTTTTAAGAGGGCGTGTGCACGTGTGTGTGTGTGTGTGTGTGGGGGGGGGGTTAGTATTTAATATTGCTGTAAGTAAGGCAAAGCAAGGCCGCTTAAAACATTTGTTCCACACATTTTCAAAAACGATACAATCGAAAGTGCTTTGTGGCAATTAAATTTAACAATGAAATAAATGTCGGACAGAAAAGGTGAAGAAGAACAAGGAGAGCACGAAGAAAGAAAAAATACTGGAGAAATTCAAAACAGGCTAAAAATAAGCTGAAAAGGTAAAGGAAGTGTAATTGTTGAAGATTCAGAAGTGTCTAAAATGAAAAGAGAGAATGGATTGTTGGATGAAAGGCTGGTTTCTGTTTCATTCTGACTGAAGAACCTGAATCGGCTCACACACTCCTGTTTGTGGGATTTTGTCCTTGTGAGTCTGTTTCAGAACATCCAGTGAATACTGAGCTGAAGACGTGTTTCATGGTTAAGTTCAGGGCATGGTTAGTTAAGTAGTAGCTTTTTATGAGCATGAGAGAGTTTTAAGGTAATGAATGTAATTCACTGTCTCAAATTAGTGTGTGTGCTCGTGCCTGGGTGCATGTGTGTGTTGTTCTTCTGTCCCGATGAGGTCCGAAACCCGACTGCGTGAGGACCGGGGTCATCATGGAGATCAAAGTGAAAGTCCCCTTTAGGGAAATCAATCAATTCTGAGGTGAGGGCCTGTTCAAGGGTCATAGGGTCAAAAGGATTAGGTAACCCGGTAAAGCCGGTGAATTATAGGAATAACAACATGAGACAGCAAGGCAGTGAAACCTAATGCATGTGTGTGTGCTGCCTTGCTCATCTTTTCTGGTGGGGAGATAAACTAACTAGTTACAGCTTCATGTTATTCTGCGGGAAATAACTAGAGGTCTGTGTATTGTTCTCATTAGCCTTTGGAACACAGCCTGTGTGTGTGTGTGTGTGAGTGTGTGTGATGCCCACATGCTGGGCAAATGGTGGCCACAGCGTCAGAGCCACACGCCCTTTTCGTCTCCGTCCAGCTGTCCTTTCCATTTGTCAGAGTTGCACCTGATAAACACACAAAGACACAGAATCTGCTGCCTGTACAGATGAACACGAAGCTTTAAAATAAAACATGATGAAGAGGATTAATCTTCTCTAAAAAAGATCTTCCACCTGCAGCTTCGTCCTCCTGGTTAAATTGCTGGATTGTTTGCACTCATCCCTTTAATGTGTTTACACCCTTTGCAGATGTCACCCTCAAGTTGTTTATGACTCCTTTTTATGAGGCTGCTTAGAAGACAAATAAAGAAATGAAGCGGGTCAATAAGCCCTCCAGCTGCCTCGCTCTCGGAGCCATCACCCCACCGGGCTCCATCCCCGCTCTGATCTCCGTCTGTTCTGCTGCTTCAGCCACAGGCAGAAGCCAACATCGGTTGTTTTTCACTGGAAATGCAAAAGAAAGATAAATAAACACAAACAAGTTGCGACGTTATGGTCCCAAATCCGAGTGGTGGCATCTCTGCCTGGAATTTTGCTGGAAGCCGCTGAATGACTTAAAAAAAAAAAGCTGTTAATTAATATGTCTTCTGCCGGGACCTGAGACGCCCTCGGCTCGGGTTTATCTGTTTGTGTGCACTGGCGGCTTCGCTGCTGATCTCCCAGGAGGGCGTGGCAGCAGACATATGGCTATAATGATCATTTTATTAATGCTTTGATCCAAAAATATTCCTTTTTTTTTTTTTTGCTTCAGTTTTTTTATATACAGCTCATTTAGAAGGAGCTTTCTTTGATTGCGGCTCTGCTCAACATTTGGTGTTTCAAAGCTTGGCTGGTTTGATTCAAGAGAGTCGGCTTTTGAATGTGATTACAGCAATTACTGGTTCATAACGTAGAATTAGATCCTGTGTGGGGTTTTTTTTTCACCATCCATTTTCAACAGTAATAACCTGTAAAATGTGAGAAAATAATTAGAAAAAAAAAATGCAAAATTGCCAATTAAGAAAAATCTTTCTCAGCATTTGATTGATTATTCTTTGTGCGGCGCTCCTCCCCTGCTGCTCCTCCTTACTCTCGCTCACATTTGCATTGCAGATCATTGCAGTTGAGGATTGCTGTCACGGTGAGAGCTCCAGCCAACGTTTCTGCCACACAAAGCAAAAAAGTAAAACCAGGAGCGCGACCCCTTGGGGGGGGCAAACTGCTCCGGCGGGCTCGACCTGACGGGCTTAACATGGCTGCTCATGTTTAATCATACATGTCGGTAAATGCCTGAGCGGGTGGCTCATTTGCATCAGCGGCCGCCAAATTACCTGAAGGAGTTAAAAAAGGGTCGATAAAGATTCGTGGAGGTAAAGGCCTTTTAATCAATTGATCCCAGCTGCAACAAGAGAGGACGCACAGGGAGAGCACGCATGTAAATACTTGATTTATCTCCTCGTTTTAACAATCTGGGATTAAAAGACAGGCGGAGCAGGAACCTCCAGTGGACGCCCTCCTCAGATCTGCCAGCGTGAATTATCTGCTCATTCTCAGCTCTGTTTTCCTGGCCTTAACTCAATTCCCTGCTCCTGTTTGCAAAGCTGCCCCGAGCTCCAGAGGGGATCTGGCCGCTGCTAACTCAATCTCTGAGCCTGTAACTCATCAGTGACCCTCAGTGAGCAGACCTCGCCCTACTTCCCAGACCGGTTCCAAACTGCCTCATGCTGCTTGTTGCTCTGGTCACATCAAGCGTTGTGCATGTTTGGCCCCGGGTGATCCTCTCTGGATCAGGAAAAACGGCCCACTTAACACCACGATACATCATTCTGTACCATGTTTACTTATGTATTAGTAGAAAACAAAAGATTTTTTTTTTGTCCTTTCTTTCTTTGTAGGTCGCAGGCGAACAGAAGTATCACCCAGAATGCTTCACCTGTCTGAACTGCAGGACGTTCATTGGTGATGGAGACACGTACGCTCTGGTGGAGAGATCCAAACTCTACTGGTGAGTTTCAGCAAGAAATGCATCAAAACATGTACACAAAAACCTGCATACAAAGGAAAGGAAAAGGTCATTTTCACTAAATCTGAATTCAAAGTGTGACGTTTTCAATTTGCCACAACCAAAATGGCACATTTCAAGCCTTATTTGATTTTATCTTCTCAGATCTACATTTTACAAGAAAATAAAAATTCATTATCCCATCAGATATGTTTATTATTCCACCAGAAAAGAGTAATTATCAGGATTAATTGTACGTAAAGCTTGGAATCGTTTTAATTTATATGGTTTGAGTTATAAAATATTCAGATATTCCTTTTTTTTGTAGATTCCTCTTTATTTCATTCGATTAGCGTCAAACCACACTGCCGTGGCTGAAATGTGACCTACTTTATAAACCGTCTGCATTTGTCCAGTCGCCGGGCTGACATCCAGCAGATCGGGCAGTTTTTTTGGGGGGCTTTGCATCTCGTGCAACATCCCCCTTCAATTAACCCAAAGATTACTTGTTTTAGGTCGTTTTCCTAATTCCATCTTCTGCCACTCACTAATCCATTTCAAATCCCTTTAAACCCAAAATGCACAGAGAAACGCACGGTAAGCCCAAGCTGCTCGTGACAGGCAGGATCTGAAAAATGCGTTCGGCTCATTTCTGCCTTCAAAGGAAGTTCTGTGACGAGCTGAGGTGAGAGCTGACAGGACGCATGTGGAGAAAGTCACTCCAAAAAAACAGATATTTGAATTTGTTCTGCAAAGTGTGGCTCTCTCATATCATGGACACTAATATTTACATCGAACACCGGCACACGAGAAACCAGCCAGACTTTAAATGCTGTGGATGTAGATGCGTTCTAGACCGCAGCGATCGGGTCGGACTGTTAAGAGCAGTTCGTGTGTGTGTGTGTTGTTTTTGAACGCTACAGCTGCAGGATTGTTTTAGTGGGACAGTCAGAAATCATAAGCTGTGCGAACAGAAGGTCGCGTGTGAGTCAAATCCCAAAACACAGAGCGTGAGGAAACCAGAGGAAAAGTTTGGGAGGCTTTCGGTTCTTATCTGTCAACTCCTGATTTTACTGTGCAGCATTAACGAAAACCTCCAACACACAGTCAGACTCGTGTGTGTTCATTGAGCCTTATCACATTTAAGATGAATAAATCGGTTTATAAAAAAAGATGCATGTATATATTATATTACAGAGAGGCCGTGATGACGTGAACCTCTAAATTTTAAAGTGTGTGTGGAAAAACTAGTGCTTAAATCCATGAGTCATCCCGAGAAGTCACTAAATACGGATTTAATTTAAGTAAGCAATTTGTTTTAATATAAATGATGAGGGAAAGTCTATTTTCAGGGCACAGCATTTCCTTACAGCTCACGCAAACAGAGCAGGCTTTGTGCTTCTCTGAGCTGCAGGACGACTTTAACTCATTCGCTGTTTCACATGTTGCAGTGCAGTTTGATTCAGATGACATGAGAATGGAAATCGGCTCTCTTTTCAACTGCTCATGAGCCGTCTGTGTTATTTAAAGGTTTTTTCGGTTTAAATTTCTAACTGCTTTTCTCGTTTCTCAGTCGCTTTCTTCAATTCTCACCACGCTTTTTTGTGAAATTTGGTTGTTTTGCAATCCGGACTCGTGAAACATGTTTTGTCAAAGGTCGTGCTGACCCTGGGCAGAGAATAATGACTGCACAGTTTGGTCCTGAACATCTCGCCAACAACATGTGACGCTGTAAAAACTGACGTAATGAGAACTTTATCGACCCACTTCATGATTTCACGGAAACCTCCCGAGGGTTTTCTTTCCTCCACCGCACTGTGAACGTCTCCTTCTGTCCGTCCTCCCCTCCAGCGGTCACTGCTACTACCAGACCATCGTGACCCCGGTGTCGCTGCCGGACTCGCCATGCTCGCGGATCCCCCACACCGTCACCCTGGTGTCCATCCCGGCCTCCGCCGAGGGCAACAACGGCCGCAGGGGGCGGGGCTTCTCGGTGGCCATCGACCAGCCGCTCAGCCCCACCAACGGCTTCAGCCCGGAAAACGGACGCACCGTCAGAGTCTCCCAGTGAGCTGCTCCGTCGTAGATTAAAAACCGCTGTGTTTTCATGTGGAGTGTGCTGATATTGCCGGAGAGGTTAACAGGGTGAAGGACAGAGGATGAAGAAGGGGAATTATAAACGGAGGACAGGTTGATTCATGGGCTTCATTTAAAATGTATAATAGAGCAGAAGAAAAAGGAAATGAGGCTGGATCTGAGTCACTGTTGTGCTAATGAGCTCTGAACTTATCTGATCTCACGTCTGGGTAGCAATGAAAATCTTCAACGTGTGCAGAAAAAAGGGTTTGAAAAGGGTCTTACCTCTTTTTTTTAATTATTCTATACAGAGTGGATGCAGACTGCATCAGTCCAGATGTGAAGAACTCCATCCATGTGGGAGACCGCATCCTGGAAATCAACGGAACCCCCATTCACAACGTCCCGCTGGACGAGGTGAGATTTATTGTTGCATTGCAATAACTAGTTATTCATGAATAGTTCATGATGTTCATCTTTCCAGTTGTTTGAGAGTACTAGAAATGGTTAAATACATCAATAGACAGAGAGCTTGTGTTATATTTACTGGAGCTGCATCAATAATGAAACAGATGAGCGTGTTTCTCTTTGGTCGGCCTCATGGAGACGCTTCATGAATTAGCATTAAGTAACTGCAGAACATTTTTAACCTCCACATTCACTCTGAAGCGTCTCCATCCAGTGCGTCCATTAGGCTGATTTTTTGAGCCCTGTTCAATATCTGTTTCTGCTCTCAATCATTCATCCTGAACGGACCGCTCCTCTCCAGATCGACCTGCTGATCCAGGAGACGAGTCGTCTGCTGCAGCTCACCATCGAACACGACCCCCACAGCCAGGCGGGGGGCGGGGGCTCCACCGAGGTGGACGGCCCGCTGTCCAGCCCCCTGTCCGAGGGCCCCAGCCCCACCCTGCCCGTCACGCAGCCCCCCAACGCCGACCTCGGCAACCTGAGGTCCCGCATCATCACGTGAGTAAAGAACAACAAATACACAAATACTGGCTTTGTACAAGCGACATGCTGAGACATTCCGCTCTCCTCTCCTGCTGACTCATCGGATTCTGTCGCTCGCTCCTCTCTCTCAGACGCAGCTACAGCATCGATAAGTCTCCGGGCTCCAGCAATGCAGCGTCGCCCATCTCCCAGAGGAAGGACATCAACCGGTCGGAGTCGCTGCGGGTGGTCTCCAACCGCACCCACCGCATCTTCCGCCCGTCCGACCTCATCCACGGGGAGGTGCTGGGGAAGGGATGCTTCGGACAGGCCATCAAGGTACGCGGAGGAAGTGATGTGGAGATTCTTAAAGTGTCCACAAGGTGGCAGCATTGAGACGAATCAGAACGTCATGAATTGATTTTTCTGATTGGGGATTCACTGCTTCACTGTTTCACAGCTTAATCATTCTTACTCCAGATGTGAAAAACATGGAAGCATACAATTATTTGGGTATCTTCCTACTTATTTAGTCCAAGATATATTTATGGAGGTGTCCTTCATTACTATTATCTAAAGTCTCATACTTTTTGGTGTTTTTGAATTAGTTGTGCATCCCAGCATGATTTGTCCATGTTTCCTGTTGAAGGTGACCCACCGGGAGACGGGGGAGGTGATGGTGATGAAGGAGTTGATTCGCTTTGACGACGAGACTCAGAGAACCTTTCTGAAGGAGGTGAGCGGAGACGAAGCGTCAGGGCTCACATCATGAGGGAGAGCCGTCATAAAATTCTTTCTTCACGTCATAAAATGATTATTACACGCTCATAATGTATTCAGACGTCTCACTTCGAACAGCTTGTTCCTGAAAGTTGGTGAAGCGAGCGGCAGCTGTGCTGCGAAGGTGAATGCAGTTTGAGCGTGACTCGAAGCTGCGGTTTAAAATTAGCCGTTTTTCTGTGAAAATGTAGGGCAGGACTGAAGCAAAAGAAAAAAAAATTATCTTATCTGATTTCAAGATTAGAAACCATAAAATCACTTGTATTAAAAAGGCTGTAGGGTTAAATGCATCATGGAAATTGATACTCAGTAATTGATCATTTTGTCGTGCCATAATATGGAAAGATTTAACAGAATTTCAAGATATACTGGGTCTAACATGAGAGATGGAATCAGAGCCGCTTACTGTGAGGCCTTCCTGTTTGATGTTCAGACATTATAATGTATTCTCACATACACAGTCACAAAGAATATTTTAACACGTTGGATTTGTGAAAAAGAGCCAACTGTTAAAGGTTTGCATAAGTGGCTGTTTGATTCAGTGTCACTGGAAAATATACTATACTTGTATTGTACATTCAAATTAAATACAATTTCATAAAGTCTAACAACCTTGTCAGGGCTCCTCAGTGGTGTCATGTTAGGTGTTAATGTGAGTGTGTGTAGTGGAGTGTAAAATCTGTGTTTCTGTCCGGCACTGTTTTGATCCCTCATGGGAAACTGTGTGATGCCTTCACATTGTAAGTTAAATATGAACACAAGCTCACAATATGCTGTGTTCACAAAAGTAAATATGGTTTCTACACATGTCAAGCGAGGAGTTTTTAGTCTGTATTACTTCTTCTGCTTTTCACATTGTCATAGAAAATATTGGCCAAAAGAAGAATGTTGCATTTGTTCCATTTTTTTCCTGCACCGTGAACCCAGGCTTATTTTCCCTTCCACACTGGGCGTCATCTCTCACCCACCCTGCAGATAACAGAGCGGCTGCTCCCCGCTGAGGTTTCGGCTTCTGTAAAAACCGATGTGAATTACTGCTCGTGCCACTGTTTGAAGTTCAGAGTCACTCATCCAGTTAACGTCCTTTTTAATGAGACGCTTGAAGTTCACAGAAGTATTACTTTGTGGGGGTCTTCTTTTTATTACTAGCTTGGCGACGGGGCTGAACTTTTGCTTTGTAATTGGTGTAAACAACAAAGTAGAAACACTTGGCTGTAAAACAAACCCACAGCATAATTAGAGCAGATTATGACCCCTGCCGGCTCCTTGTTTGCTTGTTGGTGGCCTGAGTCTCAGTTTGAGTCACTTGTAATCATGTTTCAGGGCTCCACGGCCTCCTGGGTAAACACTAGTGCAGCAGTCCATGACAGCACGGGGCTTGGAGGGTGTTGTTTCAGGTTAATGGACGACAGTGAGGAACAAGTTTGAAAATGTCTCTGCTCACAGCCGAGCTCTGAGCAGCACCAGTAGTGAATCCACGTGATCAGGAAGATGTCAGTTTTGACTCCTCAGTTGCTGATTTAGCATTACAAATGTCCGATTGTTTCTTCCTTCAGGTGAAGGTCATGCGCTGCCTGGATCACCCCAACGTGCTCAAGTTCATCGGAGTCCTGTACAAAGACAAGAGGCTGAACTTCATTGCGGAGTACATCAAGGGAGGCACCTTGAGGGAGCTTATTAAGAAAATGGTAAGAAGGCCGTGCATGTGCGGAGTTCGGTTGTTTTTCGGTTTATCTGATGGAGAGCTCATGCACTGACTGTAATGTTTTCCTCTCATGTTTTTCATCTCAGGACAATAACTATCCCTGGAACCAGCGGGTCAGTTTTGCGAAGGACATCGCTGCTGGGATGGTGAGTTCAAAGACCTAATATGTAATATTCATTCAGCAGTGTTCAGTCTTTACTGCGAACCCTGCAGCAGTGATTCTGATAAGTTAGGAAAGAGCTAAGGACGGACCTAGGAAAGTGTCCGATGCTTTTATTTTGAAGGCTCCTCCTTTTGTATATTTTCAAGAGAGGGTGTGTCCATGAGTGTTTGGCTTCACTGTGGAGCTTAATTCTAAGAGATGACCTGATTTGATCCACGGAATGTCAGTGGAGGATATACCAGCTCTTCCCCCAGACTTCCCCACTGTCTCCCTCTAGTGGTCATGTTAGTGAACTGCAACACTGGTGTTAATATTCCACCCAGTCATTTACATCTCACAGTGGAAATTACAGCATGGATTCCTGCAGGATTAGAGCATGGGCTCTTGACATTTCCCTCCAACATGAGGACAATGACGAATGTCACGCATGACTGAGTTATTGGATTTTCAGCAGCAGCCACTTGAGCTGTAAGCAGGCTGTATTGTTCCGCTTGCTGTGGGTTTTTCATGTCCTGAGAGCTTCTGTTATATTTCCTCCCTCATGTATGTCTTTCTCTCTGTCACCCAGACATACCTGCACTCCATGAACATAATCCACCGGGACCTGAACTCACACAACTGTCTGGTTCGAGAGGTGAGACTCGTCCTCCCGTGCACCCGGTGTTTGTGCACACATACCTTCACATGCACGGCGTGTTTTCTTTGAGGATTTAACACAGTGTGCCTGTGATTTGTTCTGCCAGTAAAGAAACAAAGGGCAGCTTTGTTTGCAGGAGCTGTAAGAGACTAAGCCTTCCTATAACATTCTCTGCACATGCCATCTGGGACAGAAATGATCAACTCACATGACCTTAGAAAATAAAAGCCTTGTACAGATATTACATGGAAGCATGTTACACTGCGTGATGAAAACACCTCCTGATGTGTTTAAAGGACAACACAGTGGTGGTGGCCGACTTCGGGCTGGCTCGTTTGATGGTGGAGGACAAGCACGAGGAGAAGCTGACGCAGGGAAAGCTGCCCGGCCTGAAGAGGCCGGACCGCAGGAAGAGGTACACCGTGGTGGGAAACCCGTACTGGATGGCTCCTGAGATGATCCACGGTAAGATCTGAAGGGACACATATACCTGTTTCTCTGTGCAGTCGCTGTTCACCACATGTACTCATTGCACTAAATGAAATGTTTACTTTTTCCCTCTTTCAGGAAAGAGCTACGATGAGAGAGTAGACATCTTTTCCTTCGGCATAATGTTATGTGAGGTGAGTGAAGCTGCACTCTATTCCCTCAAATACTTAAGATTACAAATGACTTTTTGATGAATAATACAATCAAAAAGTCTCACCGTCACTTTCTCCGTTCAGCGTGAAAATTTGAAAATGATAAATGTTTCATGTCTCTACTTCTTAAGGCAGATGTGGCCTTAAAGGTTCTAATTTTCATTTTATTAATTTCTGGTGTTTACATTTTACCATTAACGTGAGGGTAAAACATGTTTGTGGGGTTTTTTTAGTTTTGTTTTCCCGTAATTCTGATTGATGAGGAAAGAATGAAGACACTGGATTATACGTTTGTGGAATTAGGGAAAAGAGCATTGTTCATTTTTAATAATTGACATTTAGGCCTATTTTTCATAACTCAGTCATATGTTAGACATCTTGGTTGCTTTTTTGTGTGGACTCAGGAAAAGTTTCACTGTTTTCATTTAGAGCACAGCCCTGCTTTATAATCAGAATTAAAATCCGCAATTTATGCAACATAAGACAGTTGATTCTCATATTATTTTATTCTCTCTGGAGTTAAAGATATTGTTATAGTTTTACTGAATTTGGAAAACATTGTGCGGTCCATAATCTACACATTTGTGACCCGGCAGTTTGTGCTCAGTCACTCTGTAGCGCTGGAGTATAAGTTTTCCAGATGGGCGCCATTATGCTTGAGGGGGATTAGAGAGAGCAGGAAAGCAAAGGCGTCTTCATGTGGTCGCTCACAGGCGCACGCACGAGAGCTGCGGCCTGTTGGAAACCATCAGCCTCAGTCTGGGGGCTTTACTGGATTTTCAGCTGGAGGCCTGATGGGGGCTTCTCTCACTCCGCTCTCTCCTTGCCTCTCATTTGCTTCTCCCCGCCCTCCTCAGATCATCGGCAGGGTGAACGCCGACCCCGACTACCTCCCGAGGGCGACGGACTTCGGCCTGAACATTTCTGGCTTCCTGGAGCACTTCTGCCCCCCCGATTGCCCCCGCACCTTCTTCCCCATCGCTGCTGTGTGCTGTGACCTCGACGCAGACAAACGGTGAGACGCCGGCAGCCGCCTCACACTCCGAGGCTTCGTCAAGCTGCACTTCACCCAACATGCAAACCTTTCTGGAGGCACTTTGCTGAGTTTGACATTTGTTGTCTGCAGTTCAAGAAAAATGCCTAAAAATTAACTTTGGTTTGTGGCTTAAATCTCCAAAATGCTGCGTAATACAACGTGAAGAAATACAGCAGTACAATGATTCCTGTTTCACTAACATTAAGCTGCTGCCTGATTTCTCAGACCTGCGTTTTCCAAGCTGGAGGAGTGGCTGGAGAACCTGAAGATGCACTTGGACATCGGCTTGCCCCTCATGTCTGAACTGGACCAGCTGCACAAAGCCTTCTGGGAGCACCACAGCGCCGCCCACCCCGAGAACGGCTTGCACACCCACCCCGAACACCCGGAGTGAGGCCGGGGCGCGCCGGGAGATCGTTTGAAGTTTTACCCCCTAACGAGGAGGGCGGGGCCAGCGATCGCCTGCCCCGGGCGGCGCGGAGGCCTGAGGAGTTGTGTAAATACCCCCCTCCGGACCCGGGCTGGCTCCGGCCTTCACCAGTAGACTCAGGAGGGAAAAAAAAAAACCAGGATCTGAAAAGCCAGCCGTGTGAGACGCACACGCGTATGACAGTCGAATTAGCAAACGTCACCTGTGATCGCTGCACCTGAAGCTAAAGTGGAACATGTCGTATGCAACCAGAGCCAACCTTCAAATCATGACTCAGCTTTTAAATCGAGTAGATCCATCATTCGTGGTCACGCCAGACTAAAATCCTCTGTGTAGCGTGTAGACTCACTTGGAAAACTCTGCGTCGCGCAGCCGTTCAGCGGCGGCGCTTCAGGCCCCCTCAGTGTGTGCCGTCTGTGTTTGCAGGTGTTGTCGTGCGTTTTATTTGATTTGGTTCTTATTTCGACTCTGAATTCTTAAAAAATGCACCTGCTGTCTCCGGTCTAAGGTTTGGATCCACTTGAAACCTGTACAGCTTTATGAAGCTCCCTGCAGAGTGCATGGCTGTAAATAACGCTGTCCGGTCAGATCGCGCTCCATCCCGCCCCTCTGACCTCGTTTGATCATGAACCACTAATCCCCCCCCCCCCCCCCCCCCCCCCCCTCCATTTTCCCACTATTTATTGTGTAGCACTGACTTATCAGAGTTGTACACATCTCACGGTACGTTTTCTCTCATTTTTCAAGAGCGGTAAGCGTATGTCATTCATACTTAACATACCCATGTACAGAGCCTTCGACACTGTAAATGTTTTAAATACTGTAAATGTACAGACATATTTTCTATACGTACGCTACATTGCCATATTTTTATTGGCCGACCAGTTGAAATGAGCAGTGAAGGTTTGATTGCAGTGAAAAGGGCACAGCTGAAGGATTTACCGGTTGCTTTGACTTTTGGACGTTATCCTAGATGTGGAAGATTACAGACTTTTAGCATTTGTGATATGAGGAATCTACGTACACACTCCTGACCCTCAGTTTAAGCTCAGTAAAATTACATGCTTTCATTTCCATTTAAGGAGTTCTCAATATTTCTACCCTACACAGCCAGAAAGAAGTGACTACCAGAGCATCGCAAAGTAATTCAAACTGAAACCCCCAGAAATTTTAGGTTTATTGCACATTTCTTTTGAAATAACTGTTTTAATTTTTGATCGTTAATGAAAACAATAACTCAAATGCATTGAAATATTTCGTGGCTTTTTAAAATCAGAATTATTAAAAAATTAAGTTTTGAAATGTTTTTGCTTTATATGTTATGAGTGTAGAAAAAGCGGATGCAACAATCAACCTGTGATTTAAATGTTATTTGGTTGTAATAAGAAATATGATGCCACTGAAATGCAGCATGTCTGCAAAAATACAGAAAACCAATCTTCAAACTCATAAGTGTTTCCTTTAAAAAAGATACAGGTATTGAAAAAAAAACACAACATATTCTTCATCAAGAGCAATTCACATTTTGTCAAAAATAATAAAGCTGATGAAGCCTTTAGCAGCTCAACACACAAAAAGGAGCAGCTGGATTTACTGAATATTGTCTTTTTTGGCCGAGGGCAATATTTCTATTCTCTACCATTCCTTTTTAGGAACATATATAAAAAAACAGCCTGATTATCATTTTAAGGTTTTTTTTTTTTGTTAGTGATTTCTACATTCATGACATATAAACTAAAAGGCATTTTTTAAGTTTGTACTGTGATAATTATAGCCTCTGGTTTACAAAATAGGAGAACAACTAATGATATAAAAAATTCTAAACATTCTTAGAATTGTGTTTTGTGATGTGCAATAAATCTAAAATATAGACTTCACAGTTTTCAATTCAAAGTATGTGAAAACTAATTTGTCGAAATGTTTGGATGACCTATATTGATTGGCTGCAGTACATTGATGTTATCATTTTCTTTACTACTACATTTCTGGTGTATTTGCTCCTGTTTGAGTTTTGTAGCGTAGATTTCATTTAAACGGAGCCATAGATGTGTGCTGGAATTATAATACTGGATGACACTGTTAAAAGGGGAACAGTGACCCTTTTAAACCTGTTACAGACTATTATTTACTGTAATCACAGTTGATATTGAAGGGCAATCGACTGGCTGTCAGTGACTCAGTGTCAGTAGTGAAGGTGTGGGAGGGACTCTCAACACACACTGACTCATTCCACCATCTGTCCACTGTCCTCTCTGGACGTTCTTCTTCTGTTTGTTTACAGGCAAATGCTCGCTGTAGATACCACTGTAAATACACATCTGTCTGTCACGTGCACCGCGCAAAGACCCGCACTCCTCAGAAGCTTCCTGTCCGTCAGATTTCTCTGTTTGCACCTTCTCTCTCCGTTCTGAACCGTCTCCTTCGGATTCTCGGCTTTTGCTTTCACGAGCTGCGTGATGTTCGAACGCGGTCGGCTCAGCTTCCACACACGGCCGATTCTGTCCGAATGTTGTGGTTTTAAATAAGAAAACTAGGGATGGAAAAAAAAAACACAAAAAAATGTTGATAAAGGAAGCTGCATATAAAAGGAAATGAGATTTTAATATAAAAAAAAACACAGCATCTGTTTTTTTATATCTTCCCACTGAAATCCTTTTGTATCCTTTTGAGTACTTTGATTTGCACTATATTACCAAATGGCTGGTTGAAGCCATGTTTGTTAAGTTTCTCTCTCTTGGGCTACTTGTGATAAGGAAATAAATTAATGATGTCGGTTCAGGTTGATATTATAATGCAAGACACTGATAGAGCCTTTAAAAAGTTAAAAAAAAACAAACAAAAAGGGTTCTGGGAAATACGTCTTCTCGATAGCAAACAGGACATTTTTGATTATTCTGATGTATTCATGGATCAGCTTTTAATTATAGTTCTGACATCAGCTTGTTTGATCCATGAAAGCTTTTCTTGAAGTCACATTTTTCCAGGTGACATTCAGACCGTTTTCATGATGTCAGGTTTAATCTGAGAGAAACGGAGTCCTGCTCTTTGCTGTCCAGAGGATGTGACGTCCCAGATCCGCGTGCTGCCTACAGACTGGTCCTTTGTCAATGATGTTCTGCGTTGTTTGTGACTGCTTGGTTCACGTGTGATGCCCACAGAGGTCGCATTCCTGCTGGTCTTTCTGATAACGGAGTACCTAAACCCACTTTTCTCACCACTCTTCATCACAACTCCTTTGGCTCAGGGCCGAAATCTTCTCTGGAGCTTTTTCTTCACAATTCAGTTAATTCAGCAGCTTGGTAGGAAATAGTAGAACTTTACAGTAACAGACTCAAATAGCATGTTAACTTCTGTCTAAGTGTGACACAAACCTGCTTTCTCTGAAACGAGCCTCTCCCGGTCGATGTGTTCGTCTCTGGGCATGTACTGTACACCAGTGGCTTTGCTGTATTTCTTCTTCCATTCCCGTCTGAGCCGTGTGGAGCATGTTGGATGCGTCTGAGAGGGCGTGTCGATGATCTCTGAGAATGTTGCCGCAGCACTTCTTTTGCAAAGGATCGTTACCTCTGAACAATGCTGTGCCTTTGTTGTAAGCTAGCCTTGCCAACGACTCGAAAACATGAACTGATCTCCTTTTTTATTTTAGATGTAACATAAGTGCAAGCCTGATTCAAGTGGATTGAATATCATAGCTGATACCATGTTGTATGAGATCTCATCTTGTTCTGTATCATATTTATATACTTTCCAGATCTGCATTGTCAGTTTTGATATTTTAATAGTATATTTCTCTCTTTTTTTTGTCTTATTTAATTTTTTTTTTACACAAGCTGTGAAAACAATTCTGCACTTTAATCATGAACATGAACATTTAGACTCTGAGAGGCGACTGTTTTTGTTTCTTTTGTCACAGCTAAAAATAAAACTGTTGCTCCTTAAACCACTTCCATGTCATCTGTGACTCTATTCTTGCATAGATTTCACTTGTTATGGCAATTTTATTTAATAAAGGGCTTCCGCCGGTGAGTTCGTTTTGGTATCTTTTATTATGCTGTACAGCAGGAGAAGTCACGCAGTCAACAGAGTATCAGAGTGAGTTCTGCCCTCGCAGGGGCGTGCAAGCCTCTAATAACTATCTGCTACGTTCACTCCCAGGGGCCTTGACTGCACCCAGCCGTAGGCTGGACACAGGAAGACTCCCACGAGTGCCCGCAGCTGCTTCGCTAAGATTATCAGGAAAAGTAAATTCTAGACAAAGCATTCGTGGTTCCTCACACATCCGAGTGTGTGAGCTACGGTTGTTTCCAAAAATACCTCTGTGAACACTACAAGTGAGAAAAAGCATGCATACATGAGAAATTTCCATTACATTCCCCCCTTTTGATTAAATCAACCACGGTTTAATCAACTTCAACACAAGATGCCAACAGACACCCCACATCAGTCAATCAACCCCAAATCATCAGCATCATCATCATCAGAATCAGTTCAGTGGAATGAAGCAAAGTATAATGAGCCAAAGTAGTTGTGAACATGCGAGCAACCAGACAACGGACTAGGGGAATAATGCAGCAGGAGAAAACCCCCAGAATCGACAGGAAAATAGCAAGCATGCCAGCAACCTTAGTAAGCCAAGCTCGCCAGCTGCCCTCAGTCAGCCATCCCAGAAGTCCCATCCAGACAAGGGGACACCCGTTTCCTGAGAGCTAAATTCAGCAAGCAGGGAAGACAGCTGAGTGTCTACGTTAGTCAGGTTCTCTGAGATGTCAGGAACCCAGGAGCAGTGCTGATCACCTATGAGAGGGCAAACCCCCCTTTCTTTTCAAGAAGGAGGTCCAGGGCCACTCTGTTCAGCAGGCCCAGGACACACAGCCTTTTGCTCCTCCATGAGGAGGTCAAATCCATCAGTAACAAGACTAGTGAGGCTCTCATGCTCTCATGCTGGTTATGAATGGTGCCATGCTAAGGGAAGACACCTCCTTAGAATGCTGCTGAAAAGGAGAGGGAAAGGGTAAGGGTAAGACTAAGGCTAAGGCTAAGGGTAAGGGTTAGAGTGAGAACCAAGGATGTTGCAGCTCTGTGCCAGTGCTATTCCTGCCTGCATGCAGAAATGTGTAGAGAGAATCCTGGAGAGGAACAGGAACAAGGAACAAGGAATGGTAAAGTGTTAGCGGAGGCAGCATAAGGCTTAAAGCACAAACAGTACAGTTGGCATTATGTGACTCTGGAGCTACCGCAGGGGCAGCTCTCCACCACAGGCTGTCCTGGAGTCCTGTGAGGTCCACCATACGTCTGCAACGAAGCAGGGGGGCCACTGCGGTTTGGGGCAGCAGCACCCTCAGGAGCAGGAACATCTTCACCGTTGCCTGGTGGAGGGTGGACTACCTCACACAGGAGCTGATCTCAGGGATTATTCTGCCCTGTGGCTGGGAGATCAGCTGTTGGAGTCAGGGTGGTGCTGGGAAAGGCTTACAGTGACTCGCCTGGCTCCAGGTAGCTCGCTTTGCTACCTTAAAGGCAGCATGAGTCCAGCAGGACCTGGACCTGGCCACTGCCTGGCCTTCCAGTGTTTCCTGCAGAAGTCCTTCACCTGGATCCAGTCACCTGGGTTCAGCCAGAAGAGTGGAGAGGCCCTTCAGCCAGGAGGGGAAGGGCCCTGTGATGGTCTGTCTGATCTGAAACAGAGCAGCTCCACGAAGTCCACCATCAGGTGGTCACAGGGTACTCAGGTGGCGGTGAGCAGCATTCCCCACAGCGTTCTCCTCGCCTTGCCTTGTGAGCTGCACACACCAAACACTCTATAGTGCTGTTCTGCCACCACTGAGAACTTCCCAGAAAACCACAATGATGTGAGCTGTTGGGAATGATAAGGCCTGATGTACCATTCCCCCCTCAGAACCACCATGTACACCAAGAATATATCACATCAGAATGGGTTAGTCTGTTAATCGAAGCTCCAAGCGAGAAAAAAAAACTGTCCTCATTCCCCAGAAAGTTGGTGAGAGTGTAAAGGAGGGGCTGAGCAGTCTGAAGAGACAGCTCCATGAAAACAACCTCAAACACAAGCTGCATGTTATCAACATGTCCTTCAACGCCGTCCATTCCCCCGGCGTGAATCCCAAACAACCTGAGCCTGGCGGTCAAAACAGCGCATCGTGAAGCAAGCTGCTAATATAGAAGGAACATTATCATTTTACCAGAACTATCAGAACCATAACATCACAGTTTGTTCAATATCAGAAACAACGAAATGACAGGTCGAGACAGAAAAGTGAAGGAAGACTGCAGGGCCCGGGACGCTTCCAGTGCATCTGGAGTCCAGGAAACCTGCAAACATGCAGTCAGAGACCTAATGGGAGCAATAAAATCAAAATCATTTGGAATAAACTGTCGACAGCAGGAATACATTCCCAGGAAAGAGACAACCTGTTTCCTGGTGAGCGGATTTGGTGTGAAATCAGGTGTATCATATGGACCGTCCGTCTCAACTAAACACCTTCAGCAGTTATTCACGCCATAACACATCCAATACCTGTAACCACTGTCATCATCCAGGACGAGTTAATGTGACACTTGGCCTCAGTGTTACTCAGCAAGGTTTAGCTGAGCTACATAATCTTTGTTCAGTCCACAAATATTCCAGCTAAATCAGATGGAGGTGGAAGTTCCATCTGTGTCAGTGGATCTTGAAACTGACATTTGATTGAGGGTTCTTGTAGCCAATCACAAACAAACCTTCACTTAAAGGTCCAATACACGATTTTCTCGAAAAGACGAAGCCCCAAGTCTGTTACTCACTTTTTGAACAACGCCATGCGCCAGACCATCCGCCCGGCTGTCCTGCTTCTCCCAGGAAACGCGGAAGTGTACGAGTGCGATCTCCTCTTCTCCGACATGCACGGCTCTGTTTACAGCTTCTGCGATCCGCCTCGCTCATAAATAAAGCTTTTTTCCCGAAACAGTTACAGTTTCATTATGTCAGACTCGCCATCGGTAAGTACTAGCTCAGAAGCTCACCGGCTACATAAACACTCTGAATGCGCATGCGGAAAAGGGAGAAGCTGATTGGGCGCAAGCACGTAGAACCGCCTTACGAAAGCAGCTCGTCAGAATGATTGACAAAAGGACCCACCAATTATTTAGGTGATCCACCCGGAAATCAAAATCATGTATTATACCTTTAAATAAGTTCTCTTGTGTGTTTAGCATTGGTATATTTTCTCCATAACACGTACAGATAAACATAAAGTTCAAAATATTAAAGCATGACATCTTAAATAATGTCACTAAGACGATGAGCCTCACAGCCTGTGGTCAGAGCCACAGCGCTATGGGGGGAGAAGTGACCCATAAGGGAGGCAGCCTGCAGCCTCTTCTTTCTCCCTTTATCAGGATTGATCAGTCCTGTTGACCCATTAATATTTCTCCCTTGAGAGTGACGAGATACAATAAACACATCATCATTTGAAAGTTGCTAAAATAACTTTAGGAATTCCAATTACCTCTCTTTTTCTCTGTCTGTGTGGTGTTGTAAGTGTCCGTGTGTGTGTGTGTGTGTGTGTGTGTGTGTGCGTGTGTGTTCATGCTCTGACCTCGGCGATCAGCCAGCAGTCAACATGTCGTCATCACGTCGGAAGTTTCCACGTTCGTAGTCAAAACCCCATCGCCTCCACAACCTCCTGAACCGCCAGCCGCCCCGCCTCCAGCCTCTGGAGCAGCTCTCTCCATTATTGTGTCCACTGCTTCCACAGCCACAACAGTTTCTCCCTCTCCCCTGCATTAAAAAAAGTCTCAGCAGAAAGAGAAGAACAGAATCACCACATGTCCTCACAGGCTCAGGAAAAAACAATTTCTCCCTAAATCTGTGTCAATCTGAGTCCCTCTAGTTGTGTGTGTGTGTGTCTGTACTTCCCGCTGCTGTGAAGCTGCTCCCCTCAGGTCAGCGCGGCACGGCTGGCAATGGAGGATCGGGATTGTGGATCGGAGCGATGGGGGTACCTGCAGGAATTTTCTAACAAAACAAACAAATGCTTCCCAGACAGAAAACAAAACAAAAACACATTAGTGTATTATTTTGTACTAAACTGTCTGATCGGTGCATCTTCAACCTCACATCATCAGCTCACTAGGCTGTGTGTGATGCTGTCTCTCAGGCCTCTGCAGTTGTTTCTTGTTCAGCTGTCCTCAGCTCCTCAGCTGATAAAGATGCAGCTACTGAATGAACTGTTTGTTTTACAGTTCGCTTTGGAGGGTCTGAAATAAAAAAAACCCTCTCAAGATTAAATTAATAAGGTTTTACATTCTGATCCTAACAAAGTGAACTTTTGTTCCGTTTGTTCTTGAAAACACAATTTCATACGTGGTTATTCGAGCATGCTCATTGGAACATGTACTTCAGCGGAGGTCTTACGATATGCTGAGAGAGATGGCGAATATTAGAGGGTTGGATCAGCAGTCGGCTGAAATCACGCGTTGTCGCACGAACCGTCCCAAATCATTCCATTGCCCATCGCGGGATTTGGCAAGGGAACTTTGGAAATATTTGTGAGAACCTGAAACATTAAACAAAGACATCTGGACAGTGAGCACTGAGTCCTGTCAAAAAAATGTTGATATAATCAAATCACTGTCAAAGTCCTGGAAAAAAACATTGTTCATAGTCAACATCACGTCCTGTATGCACAGTGCATATAATATGCACTGGGGTTTGTCTGAAGTTTTAAATTTGCGGTTGATGTGAGCACCATCTCCAGTTTGATCATCGACTGTCTGTCAATCAGAGTCATCGGGCAAAGTTTAGACAATAAGAACATGTCGCATCTCAGTGGACATGGAAAGCTTTCTTCTATCACCAGGAGTCAACATCCAATTCACCGTCCCAGAATCAACCAAGTTTATAAAAATAAACTAAAATAAAAATCCCACAGGTTTCCGTGTTATCTTGAGCGTGAGCATGGGAAACCTCAAAACCCCACATCACTAATTGTGCATGAAATACGATTAATCAGTGTGTTGTTGTTTGTATTCTTTTGAAGTCCTGCTATTCTGTCTTGACCCTGTGCAAGCTGTGTATCAGTGCAAAGCGCTTCTTCATTGCGGTTAGCGGGTTGTGTGTTGTTTTGCGTACGTCACCCATGCCATCAGTGAGTGGTGATTTCATCTTCTCAGTCCGAATGTCCTCCGTCAGTCGGATGAGAATTCAGCGTGACCCGGTGTCCCCCCTTCTTGTGCTCCTCTGCCTGGTTCTCCACACCATCGTCCATGTCCACAGTTCTTATGTGGGCAGTTACGGACCCAGTGTCCAGTCTGTCCACCAGCTTCACCCTGGCGTCCTCCGTCCCCCTCAGGGTGGTGCTTGTAGCTTGAGCCCTGAGGAGAGTTGCTTCGGAAGAACCATGAATGATGTTGTGCTGTTGGCTCGGTTTTTACTTCCATCGTTCATCCAGGAGGTGGTGCTTTCCAGCGCCGATGTGTTGGGAGTGTCTGACAGACCAGACCACTCCTTCAGTAGGAAGCCGATGCAGAGGTGGAGTTCGACACGTCAGAGAGGGTGGGAGTAGAGTAGAGCAGAGGCCACGGTGGTTGGATGGATGTTTGAAGGGGAGGAGTCCAGTCACTTTCCTCACACATCCGACGTCCAGTACGAATCAACCTCGAAAGAGAGCAGATGGCACGGAGACACATGTATCTGTAGTAAAACCCTTTCATGTCCCTCATGATGTTTTCTCTCCCTGTTCTCTCCCTAAGCGGATGTCCCTCTGCTTTCTATCTCTGCTTCCAGCTTCACTCATCCAAAGTGACTTCTCAATCTTCTTTTTATCCCTGGTTTTCCTGTTTCCCAGTGAACATTTTAGCAGAACCAGTCACTGTCTCATGCTCAAACTTCCCCCCTTTGGGGAACCCAAACCATTCACTCAATTCTCTCACACGTCCCACACACTCGGGCCCATACTTTCCTGACATGTCATTACATATTGGGGTGTCTGGAGGACTCTTCTCTTTAACAGATCTGTTACCCATTTTCAATTGGACGTCTCCAACGGCCTTTTCGCCTCTACGGTCCCAGCCCAGACCCGAGGGTGCAAAAGTGCTAAAAAACCCTCTCCAATCTCTCTCCCACTCCAAACACTAAACACTCTGGGAGGATTGAAGTTTTATGCTGTGTATTATAGTGACCGGCACTACATCAGTCACTCGCCCTCCAACCAGTCCAATATGGAAAGAACTCACCGGGTGCTTGTAGGAGTTTCCCCGAAAAGGAGGGAAACCAGTTCGTGGATCCTAGCGGTGGTCCGGACGGTAGGCTCAGACCCGGTCCCCATAGAGTCCGTCAATGGCGGCGGGGCTGCAGCAATTTGTCCGCAGGATGGCCAATCACCAGGTCTCTGTCCTCCGCCGGATTCCACTCGTAGGATCCTGTTCGTGACGCCAACTGTTATGGCAATTTTATTTAATAAAGGGCTTCCGCCGGTGAGTTCGTTTTGGTATCTTTTATTATGCTGTACAGCAGGAGAAGTCACGCAGTCAACAGAGTATCAGAGTGAGTTCTGCCCTCGCAGGGGCGTGCAAGCCTCTAATAACTATCTGCTACGTTCACTCCCAGGGGCCTTGACTGCACCCAGCCGTAGGCTGGACACAGGAAGACTCCCACGAGTGCCCGCAGCTGCTTCGCTAAGATTATCAGGAAAAGTAAATTCTAGACAAAGCATTCGTGGTTCCTCACACATCCGAGTGTGTGAGCTACGGTTGTTTCCAAAAATACCTCTGTGAACACTACAAGTGAGAAAAAGCATGCATACATGAGAAATTTCCATTACACACTTCAACATTAACCTTCTACCAGGGGATTCGCAAAGACATGGACATTTTAAAAAATCATATTAGTCATATAATATTGGTTTATTGAAACCAATCGAGGTCAAAGTTCACATGGAAAGATTTCCTAAGAGCAAAGTGCACAAAGCATAAGCAACACAACATGCAACATTTTCATGATGTACAACTGCAGACACTTATGTAATGTGTTGCAGAGTTTCCTGATTTGGGTATTATTAAAATCTTGGAACACATCTTAACAGTTTCATTTCAAATCCATTGTGGTGGTTTGCAGAGTTCAAATGATGAAAATTGTCCAAATATCTTTAAACCTGACTTAACAGTACAATTGATTTCAACAGTAACATGTGGAAAATCCGCTGCAGTCTTTGTGTTCACATTATAAAAGCTCTGTCAGTGATGCAAACTGAAAAATGTGTGTGGGATTCTCCACAGTGGTAAAAATAGTGCTTGTTTCTGCTTGGAAAAAAAATCATTACAATTTCAAAATTTTACTACAACCAGCAGGTGTCACTGTCTTTCTCTGCCAGGGAAACAAAAAGAGCAATGTTCTTTGACTTGCAGGATGCTGGAACTGATTAAAGCTCAATGTGAGCTAAACCCGGGTGCAAAGAGAGTTAAAAGTGGCAATATCTTTCCCAAAGGCACTTTGGAGATCAAACCACCAGCTACAGGACAACCTGCTTCAGGAACACCTCAGTCAATACGTTGTTTGGTTTTTTTTTTCTATTATTTAACTTTTTTAGTGTACAAATTGAATTAAATAAATTATATAACAACTGTGAACACACCAGCACAACATTATAATGACAGAAGATGCTGCCGCTGATTGTAAAAGCATTAACTAAACGGATGGATGGACATAGACCATTTGTTAATATCATGAAAGATAATTGAAAGCCCAGGCTGTGTGTGTGTGAGTGCGCGCGCGGAGCAGCCTCTCTCCTCTCGGGTGCACGTGACCGGCCTCCCATCGCATCCACGTGCGATTGTTTTCGTTGTGACGTCGCCGCCTCCGCCGCAGCGGTCGGCGTGCTGTGACGTCACGGGGCTCGAAGGCTCGGCGGTGAGTACCGAGCGACTGCAGCCGCGCGAGCTCACTCTGTCACCGGGAGGGAAGGACGCCGCTCAGCTCACGGACCGGTTTCGCAGCCGCGGGGCTCGGACCCACAGAGAGAAATTTGAAGGAAATACCGCGGAATACACCGGGGAGACGGAGAAGAGGGTCGCCGCCGCCGCCACCAACTAAAACTTTACGATGGAAAATTTGTCCAGTAACAACCGATTTCGCTCAGCGGTTTTCAACAACGGTGAGTGTCTTCATCTCGCTAAACGTGTTGACCTTCTCAGGTCTCGAGCTGAGGTTTTTGACAAACATCCTCACTTTCGGCTGCGTGCTCTCATTTAAACCCGCACTAATCGCAGCGATGCAGCCCGTTTGCCCACAGGTCAGATTTGACCCTTCTGAGGACCCTAAGCCGATGATGGCAGTCCTGATTTGATCATAATTGTTGTACTTTGACAGGACAGGGTACATTTAGTCCCGCCGAATGAAAAATCCTTGAGAGCCCCACACGGGACACGGCAGCAGCAGTACACTGTAATTCTGCAGCTATGTGAGAGTGGTACCGCACTGGACTATTTCTGGACCGCGCACATATAACTGGATTGCACCGGTAAAATAGAGACTGCAGCCGGATGGAGAAGTCTGCACCAAGAACCAGTCCGTCTAACCAGGGGCGGACCCACAACATTTCTCTTTGGGCTGGAGCACTGGAGTGGGGGGGGGGGGGGGGGGGGGTTAAATTAATTCAACCAAGAGCCAAACTTGGGTGGGCACAAAAAAGCGGATTCTCTGAAGGCTGCCAATAGCTATTTCTTCTATATATGTATTATGAATTAGCTGCATTTTCACTTTATTGATGTGCAGATTAAATGCACCAATCATTTTTCGGTTTCAGTTCAGTCCATCAGCCCCGTAACGTTTTGCAATGTGATGTTGGCCTTTTCTAACTGCTCATGATCCCATGTCCAGCTTTACCTGGAAGCCCAATAGTGCTGAAGATTGTTCTTGTTTGTTAACTTAATTGAGTGTGCTCCATTTCTGTTTGGATTTTTGTTTTCAAAATGCAATCCCTCAAGAACATAGTCGTCAACAGACAGAGTGTGCACAGGAAATACAGTTATATGTTTACAGCAGCGGTGTTTCCTCTGTCGAGCAATCATGTTTTGCTACTGTCTTCTTTCTTGAAGTGCCATGTGGATTATGTAAGAATTATTTGACCCTCCCTAAGAAGACCAGTTTGGAACAAGAGTGTTCATAAAATCTGTTTGAATTAAGAGTCTGCATAAACCACCTTTTTTTTAATTTGGAATTAAATTTCTTTCCCAATATACCCTATAGGATCAGATTCTTCTGTTACACATGTTAAATTAAAGCTTTTTCATTCTGATCAGGGAGGGAGCCCCAGTTTTCACCAAGGAAACCTCGCCGGTGCATCTAATCATAATGGTGAAATACGAAGTTCTGGCTCACTTTTAATGTATCAATGAAGGACTCAAGTTACACACCTTGTGTGCCTTTTTTAAGAATCTTTGCAGCCAGGTGGCACATCATGGCATGTGAGGCTCCCAAAACTGTGAAAGCAAACTGTTGATAGTCTGTCATGAAGGAGATTCTGTTGTCCAATGCTTGTACTCTTTAATGCAAGGTCTGATTTTAAAATGAATATATAGATATAATTCCTATAATTCACTGGAAAATACATTCAATAATTCCTGAAATACTGCGAATTTTGACCACAATATGTATTCCACAGGACATGTAACTATTTAGAAATAAACTTTCTAAGCTCAAAGTTTTAAATTGCATGGTCAGATTATGAGACAACAGGGCCTGTGGGCGTGGAAAAGGGCCCTCGCCCTCTCCATTGACAAAAAAGTATGTTTTTTTTCCTATCCCCAGGGGTAGAAGTAACAAATTGTAAATACTGAAATCATTGAAATCAACTAATGTAATTGCACTTTTGTAGCTTCATGAGCATTTTTCCAAGCATGTCATTTTACTAAGACTTTAGTCCAGTTCACACTGTGTAATCTACTTTACTACAATTATAAGTCACTGCTGAGTGTTTTCAGAATTCTACAAATCCACCAAGTCTTTTGATCTGCATTATATAGCCAATTAACTATCGTTTTCCACAGAAAAATCTCGCTGCAGATTTCCATTTTTTGTTGTTAAGGGTACTTTGTTATTTTACTTTTTCAAACTGCATGAAAGGTCACATGTTAGCTGCCTCTGTGTGCAAAAAGAGCAGTTTGTTTTCAGGCCCATTTCGGTCTGGTGATACACAGAACTGTTCCTCTGTGCTGTAGATCATGCAGGGTTGGAGTCATGGAGACAGAGTGGAGAAAGGGGGAAGGGTTAAGTGCTCACATGAGTGTGGACAGGGATAGTGGGTTTCTTTCCATATGTTGTTCATGTCTTATGCTGCAACTAAAATAATAACAAATCTGTATTTAAACCTTACAATTCATCCATTTTCATGCTGATGTTCCACTTTATTTATTCACGTTGACTGTATTTGTCAAGCTACAAGTCGTGTTGCTGCACTGGTTTAACCAGAATCCATGAACATGATGAGAAACTGGTCTGTTTTGATTTGAGGTGAATCACACTCTTGAATGATTTTCCTTCAGCATCTCCAGTAGTGTCACTTTACATTTTGCTTTTCGTTGTTGAAGTATTGGTTTTTGGGTGGCTACATTGTTTCTGGTCTTGTCTCATTTCAGCTCACGTTTCATTGCAGTGTTAAGTCTAAAGTGTTAAGCAAACTAATTACACAAAAAAGAGATGATATGCAGTGGTGACTTAAGTTGTGACTGTATGGTGACGACCAACAGTGCCTTTACTAACTTCCAAACCTATAGCAGCAGCTTAGCTATGACTTCAACTCCTGACATGAAGCTTTGCTGCTCAACATCATTGAAACTGTGAACAGCCGCCGCCGGCGGGACAGTGAGCGGCGTGGATGGGTGGCACAGTCAGCAGCGGCTAACATTCCTTGTGGAGAGCCTTGCGGAGAGATGCTGCCATCTTCACTGCGTCTGTGGCCGCGCTGACAGCAGCGCTGCTGGACCATCTCAGCATGTAGGTCAAGAAAAGAGCCACAAGAAAAATTAACAAGTGAAGCGAGTGAACCACAGAGTTTAATGCGCAGTGCATGTAATGCTTCTGTGTAATGAGAATGTGTAAATGTGTAGTTGAGAATGCGCAGGCTGCTTTTTGTAAGCTGTGGCTAGGGAGGTTTATTTCATCTGTTTGTTAGTTTTACTGTTAACTGTGCACAAAAATCTCAATTATCCGTCTTCCACTGACATCAGGAGGATCTGGAGCGATGCACTCTGAGGCCGGCTCCTGGAGTAATTTGCAGCTCATACATTATAAATCGCCTATATGCAGGTTCGACAAAACTAGACCTGCACCATATGGGGAAGAGGATACTGATGATTGTAATTAACAAATCATGGATTTTATGTTTTATTTACATGTGTATTTCTGCAACCAACATGCTGGCTCACCTCTGAGCTGGTGTGAATACATGATAGTTTCTGTTTCAAACAAGAAATTCATGTCTTGTTGTTGCCAGAATCACCAGATATAAAAACATGCTGTTCTGTGCAGCAGTTCAGGGGTTCATCCTGTGAAATCTGCCATGTTAATGCTGATGATATCAGTTGATCTAAAATAGTCGCAAATATGTTCTCCAGTTTCAAGACCAAAAAAAAAAAAAAAAAATCACGAAATAATTCTCACCCCATCCCAACCTCACATATCCAAAAGGTTGTGAAAGTGCCAATTGAACGTAATATTTTGCTTGTATCACACAATATAGCATTAGTAAAGAAATGTTTTGACTCCTTAGTAATAAGAAAATGAGGAAATTATAAACATAATGAATAATTTGGACTGCTGCCTGTGCTTGACTAATTACAGGAGAGGACAAATGTTCCATCAGTGTGAGACTTTGAGACAAGGTCCAGTTTCACTACTGAGTGTATCACAGTCTTATTCCCAAGTTGTTTTTAATGGAAATTTCTGTCCCGGTGATGTTCAGTGATTACCACACCTGCTCTCTTTTATGATGCTGTAATCATGAGTGTGAAGGTGACAACATGTCAGGAGCTCATTCAAAAATTCACTCAAGGAAACGAAGCACACTGTATCACTGAGGACTATCAAACAACTTGAGAGGCAAACAACATACATGCTTCTCTTTCAAGCTGTATCATAGCTGAATGTGAACATGCTCGAATTACACGGCATTTTTAATATTCAGAATTTAACGCTTTTGGCCAGATGTCACAAAGATTAATTGAAAAAGCAGTTATTTAATGCATGGTCCTCAGTCGGGGTAGGAATTAATTTTGTGGCTGTCACAGCATTGATAAAGCACATGGCAATTTGTTTTTAGAGCACACTTTTAGTCAGGGACTCAAAAAGCAATAGACCAAAATCAGATCATAAATCTGACGTGTCTGAACAAGTCTTTAGCACTTGAAGCATTTTGTACATATAGTAAGTTTTTCACCTAACTTGCAAGGCTGTGTACTTTCATGAATTTATTCAACATTTTAAAAGTAATGTTTGTTTTTCTTTCATGTGTCCGATCGCTGTTGGATGACTTGAAATCACTTCTGATGCCGCTGAATCGTCATCCTCCAACCAGATGATGAGGTAAGAAACTCCAGTTTTCCTCAACCCTGCAGATGAAGATGAAGTAGGTCACTTGTGAGGGGAGATTTAGCCTCGATTGTCTCACTAAAAACGAGGGCAGTGTGGTTTGTTGATGTCAGTGTGTTTTATCCCTGATAGCCCGTGACGTTGGATTTATCTGCAGTTTGGTTTAATTTGCAAGGAGTCGATGCATGTGCTTCGAATTTAAAAAAAGAGAGATGTGCTGCAACTTTTGCTGTGAACACTGAACGTGTGCGACTGAGATTTGCTTTAACGCTCCAGGGTTTCACTTGACACCACAGAAATAACCCTGTATGAATAGGTGTGTTCACACAGCCCAGATTTTCTTGTTCCTCTTCTTGCAAGGTGACAGCTGAGTATCTGCTGTGCGTCAGCTTTGTCTTCCAGACTGCGTTACTCCACACATCCGAGTGGTTCAGGTAGCCTTTCTGCGTGATGTACTGCAGTCTGAGTGATGATGGTCGTCTGTTATACCCCTTCCAGTAGCTGGAAGACTATCACCTTGGTGTCAGAACTCACCTCGGCCCTCCTCTCTGCTCCTCCCCTCCTGTCACTGTGTACATCCCAAAGCCCCGCAGCTGTGTTTGGCCTGACTGAGTGGGGATGAAAGAGGGGCGTGTTTGTTTTCAAGCCCCAACAGTTCACAGGCGGGTGGAGAGGAGGGGATCTGTGCGGGTGTGACAAACCCGGGTTCCTTCCTCAACCACATTCCTGGCCTATGTGACAAAGCTGCTGAGTACGTAGACGAGGGCACACCTCGAGAGGAAACGTTCAGCATCTGTCCCGAAGCCGGCGGAGCCTGCTGGTGCTGCTGCTCCTGCTGCTGGCAGCCTGACAGCGATCGCTCGTTACCCTCACCATTGGTTTGGCACGTCTCTTATTGGTTTTGTGATTAAATACGCAGATGTTCAAGACTGCTGGATCTACATTCCTGCTTTTGGAGCCACACCCCTTGTCCAGACCTCATTAGAAACGAGGTATCTCTCCTCCAAAACTCATCACTTGGTCCAGATTGACAGTACTCAAGTGCCCTTGTCCTGCCCCTCCCCGCGGCCGTAAACCGCGCAAGACTCTCGGGTGTGGTGGAGCAAGAGGGTGGCTGTGGCTTCCTTTTGTTAGCCTGAAAATGCCACAAAGTCTCTCACATACACACAGGGTGACGTCAGTCTTCTTGGGCAGCGCCAGCCCCGGAGAGCATGAAGAAGATGGTTGTCTCACTTGAGAGAAACTTCCCTCAAAAGTGCACACACACACACACACACACAAAATCACTATGTGCTCGCATTCCTCTGTGGCTTTTACTCAACTAGCCATTAGCTCCTTATGCCTCCAAATGCTGCTTGCCAATCGAGTAGGCAGTCTATACTTGGAGTTTATCAGCCTATTAGCTTGCTAGCTCCTGCATCGGTGGCTGGCGCTTCCTGCTTTCCTCCGACCCTGTAGCCGCCTCTGTGTTTCTCATTCGCTATCACTGCCAGTGTGTGCATGCTCATGGCATTCACTTGCAAACTGGAAGGGCAGAATGTGCAGATTTGCAGCACCACGCCCAATCGTACGTGACATTTAATTATTGAAGAGACACATACATCTTTGGTGTGAGAGGGTGTGAAAGGGTGTGAATTGTGACTTGACAAAATGTTATGATACAGCGTTCACTTTTTTCAAGAAAGTTTTAAATGAAGAAGAACTGACAGACTGAATTTCAACTCCTCGCTCTTCTCTTGTAGCCCTGGTGTTGTTACCAAGTGAATCTTCTCCAGCATACAGCATCAAATGTTGGTTCCATACTCCAGGCTGTACAGTAATTCTACCATCCATCACACTACACTGTGCTGCCAGCAAACCAACAACGGAGCCACTTCATGTGGGCTCGTTTACAGAGAGAGAGTGACGTATCACTCATCGCTGAAACCTGACTCATCCCTCAGTATTATTTTACATTAGGTGCATTGTGTGTGTGTGTGTGTGTGTGTGGGGTTACTCTCATGACATTATCTGTGCGGCGGCACAGTGATAATGCAGACATTGCTTCGGCCTGTGGGTCTGGCTTTGACAGCCGGCCCTCTGGGCTTTTTTTCAGTTTGATGTGAGGGCAAACAATCGAGTTAGGGGGCGAGCATGCAACACTTGACCCAGTACCAAACTGCCGTAAGAGAGCAATGAAGAGATGCTGAGAGATGAATGCTCAAAGAGGGTTTAGTCGTCAACATCAGATGCCATCATGTGTTTAGTATTCTTTTGTAAGAGCGAGTTTTTCCACAGGAAGAGAAGCTTTACAAGTCTGTGTTTCTGTCATCATGAGCTAACTAAGTAAGGTTAAATTGATTTAAATCGTCTAATGCCATCATGAGGCTGTAATATTTTTACAGCACGTCCTGTCAAAGGGAAATATTTTGGCTTTCTATGTTGAATGAGGACGTATTGTTTTTTAATACATCTCAATTGAAGTTCAGGATTTGTTGTTGGATGATCTTATATACTGTGACACATTTAAAGAAACTGGAAAAACAAGTGTGAATGATACATGTTGAATACATCGTTAATCATTCTGTACATAATTTGTCACTTTCACCCATTCACATGCTCACACACTACAAACCTTGAGACTGAAAGATGACCCACTCTGAAAAATGAACCACTGTTTCCCCCCTACATCATATATATTACTATAACTGAAATACTGTTTATACCCCTGAGATAACAACAGCCAAAGGCCAGAGGCTTGGTGATCATAAATTGTCTGTTTCATGACAGAAGTTTCTCAAATTTGGCTCAAACTTTAACTCTCACTTACAACTGAAGCGATTCAGTTTCAGCAGCCAGATGTCAAAGTTCCATATGACGAGGAATGCAGTATCTCTGTCAAGTCTTGTGAGAACGGCTTCGTATTTGATGCAGATCTACATGTTGATGGGCTGCACAATGAACCATTAGAATGGGATGACCATTGATCGTGGCTTTACGTTTTCTTTTCAAGTTGTATTTATCGGGGTTTTAGGGATTTTACTCATTGTAGACTCAGTCTGCCCTCGTTGCATTTCTCAGAAATAGCCTGAATAGTTGCCACCAAACGTATTGTGAGTCTGAACCGTGACTGATGTACCAAAAGAAATTTTCCCTTGTGGGACTAATAAAGGCATAATTCATTCAATTCATTTCACTCATTCATTCATTCAAAGGGAAAACAACAACAAGGCACCGGTGCAATTTTTTTTTTGGTCAACGTTATCTATGTTTGTAGATTACATAGAAATTATTTAAAAAAAAAAAAAAGCCCCCAGTATATGTATTTTTGCAGGGGCTCATATTGGAAACGGTAAACAAACAATAAAATAAAACATTTAGAATGACTTTGATTACACATGCCTAGGTAAAACAACAAAAACAACTACTACTCCCACTCAGAGCAAAGTCATGCAAACACACCAAAGAAGGAAAAGGTTCATGTAAGGCCCGGTCGGGGATGTAATGAGGCACTCTGCTTTTGTAGACAAATAAACTCTTGTGACATCAGGCAATTTGGCTGTGAGTTTGAGACGTGATTCTACCTAAAAATGTCGAGTTGGTTGCATCAGTTTGAGAGTGTTTGTGTTGTTAATGCAGACTCACTGTTGCGTCGTCACAGGGACACCCGATCAGAACAGATCAATTATTAATCTTTGCAGGTACACCTGGCCATTGATACCATTTGCTGCAGAGACAAATTCTGCAACAACACTATCAACCACCACCTTTAGTGTGACATCGAGTTACCGCAGAGAAGATGCGATCATTCTCTGTGAATCCTTCAGTCCGTCTCCATTCATGTCTTGAGTCATTTCCCCTAAAACTAGCTCAGAAATATCTTTCTGAATCGCTGTATTCCCCTCAGATCTCCTCCCTCCTCATGCTCACTGCTCCCTTCCCATTCCTCCTGGGCCAGTTCACCA
The DNA here is from genome assembly GCF_902148845.1 of Salarias fasciatus. NCBI lineage: Eukaryota > Metazoa > Chordata > Actinopteri > Blenniiformes > Blenniidae > Salarias > Salarias fasciatus. The sequence continues at coordinate 8,908,396 of NC_043758.1, read as the reverse complement.
GACCTTCATCAAGCCGACTGGCTTACGTCTTCATCCCTGCAGATGTCCCACGTCAGCCTGAGCAAGCCTTCAACCTCCATCCTCAGCACTGTGAAGAAGTTTTGGTCAGAGGGCGACCCTAAACATTCCTCTAAAGCCTCATAGAAGTAGTCCCTGCCAATGGCTATAAATAATCCCATCGCAGTTCCCATGGCCCTTTTGAGGTCTCACAACTGAACTAGCAGTGTGTTATATGTTTTACAAGAACAGAACATCAGTGTTTCATGATAACTGATGAGTGTTTGCTCTCTCACTATGCCTTGGAGATGTGGAGCTGACTGCGACATTTATAATCAAACTTAAATTTACTCTTACTCTTTTGGCCCTCTTGAAATTCATATTTGTGTTGCATATTGTCAGTATTTACACCATCAGCCTCTAACCTCTGAACACCTCTTGAATATCTTAATCTGGGCTCTCACTTTTTGGTCTGAAATGCAGTCGTTGTGATGATGAACCCACATTTAGTGCGTGTCTGATTTGTACTGCCATGAAGTCATTGGTATTCAGTCTACACTGCATATCATAAAGGGAGAAACAGTGTAATTTAACATTTGTTAGCATAGGAAAAGAAATATTAACTTTCATAGTTTCTTTTCTTTTAGAAAGACTTAACAAGCTTATGGGGAATAAATTAGTCGTTTCCAAATTCAGTTGATCTATAGTAAAGTGAACAAATACTCCAAATGTATGGACCCTAAAGGTTTTGTAGGCAGTGCAACCAAAAATGTTGATTTGTCTCTCTTTGACAGTATTGAGAATCATTTTGCTCTAATTGCACCATTTTTTTTGGTAACATGCTCACAACTGATTGCTGATATCAAACGACTGATGCGGTTTCATTTACTGAAGTGTCTGCGTGAACGTATAAGCTGTTACACATGACTTGTTGGCATAAAACTAGCTGTAGAGATCCTGTCTTGCTTCATGTGTCGGACATAAGATTTATAATTTATATTAACATTTAAAAACTCGCATTCGCTGGGAAAACATATCACTACTGCTCAAACCAGTCCTCCTGACAGTAATATGAAAGATGTGGGACTGGAAGTAAGTGTCTCTCACATTTTTCCAGTGCAGTGCTTATGATGTATTTGTGGTCAGGGCAGCGGGGCCGAGAGATTTGGGAGGCCATCTTCGAAGTGTAAGTTTTCTGTTTCAAATCCAACTGCTGATGGGTCTCTGAGCAAACCACATACACCCAACTGCTCAGGCTGCATCAGGAGGGGTCTCTGGTGCCAATTCAGGCATGCAGATCACATGATCTGCGATGAATGTGGTTGAGTGTTGCTGCAGTGGACAGATTAAACGCCACCCTTATTTCTATCATTTCACTTTCAACCAACTGATGACACTGTAAGATTTGCAAATGTAGTCTCTGATAAGCAGTGAGTGAATTTGGGCCTATTAGTATGTTAGTACTTGAAGACATCAATTTGTCAGTGGAATTTATCCTGAGGGCAAACTGCGATCCAGTAGAGGACACCATACTGTTTTTATGTTCATGTGGATCACAAAGCCACTGACAGGTTGAACCCGTATGCAGGAATGAAAGGAGATGTCTGAACTGTGAGCTGTGCCCTTTGCTGCAGCTTTTCACAGCATTTTAGCATCTTTGATCTTTGTCAGGATGGGCAGGAGCCTGAACCAAAAGGCAAGATTGGTTGATCTTATCTCTGTGCTTCTGGGAGCAAAGCCACAGAGTTTACACTGACTGCTGCCACTGTGAAGACTCAGCTCTGTTCGAGGCAGACAGTAATGAGCTCCATCTATAAACAAGGATATGACGATTATCAGGGGAACACGGTGTCACGCCAGATATTTTTAATATTTGATAGCTTTTGTGGAACATGAGAAAACACTTGTGCCCCCATCAGTAGCAGTTAGTCTCTGGCATTCCCAAAAGCTTTTTTTTCCCCCTATTTTGAGCCTTTGAGGCTTCGCCTGATGCACACATTTTACATTTAGCATCACCTAATGGCTGCTAATAATGGTGTGTGAACTTCCATGCTAGAGTTGATGGGATTGTACACTAATGCCCCAAGATGAGACCCGCATGGTCCTCAGCTGCGGCACCTTCCACTCCCCTTATAAAAACATTTCCAGATGCTCCGTTCATGCTGCCGGACAGCGAGAGGAAATTCCAGACCAGCTAAAAAGGAAGAGCAGAAGAGATGGTGGAGATCTTCGTGATGACAGGGGATGTAGTAAAGGAAGATTATAGTCTCTGGAGAACATAGAACCTATATCTTGATGTAGTCTGCCAGTGAATCCTTCTGGGGAAAAAGAAGCATTTTATCTTCAGGATAAAGAATATAAGTACATTTGATTCATTGTGGCTGAAAGGAGCTGATTTTTTTTATGTTACAGGAATAAAAAACAAGGTTGCTGAATGCTTAAAGTCAGAGATTGCTCCCTGTATTGATTGAGCACCATCTAAACCAGACAGCCAAGGAACCAATTCATTTAACTGTGTTTCGTCTGTTTCTACCACCGTCGTCACAGCTGGCGAGAACACCAAGACAAAACAGATACTTATACAGATGGTGGTGTCAGATAACCCTCTTGGGTGTCAGTGACGCATGGAGTGTGTTAGCATGCTCCGACATGATGATAAATGGAGAGAAATAGAGAACTGCCAGCGAAAGACCACCATAATAGGGCTTGAAGAATCTTCCTGTCGGAATAAAGAAAGCGACTTAGTGGCTGATTGAATCAGCTTCACAGCCTGCTGGACCCTAAACAGGAGACCCCACCTGCAGCTGATAAATGTGCTGCACAAACAAACAAGAGGCTGCTCACCCAGCAGGAGTCAACCGTCGCACAACGAGAACCCAAGTGTAACAAAGCCAGGTACACTTTTACTGAGCGGCGTGTGGATTTCTTCTTCTCCGCGTATCACTTGTGTGTGCACGTGTGCATGTGCGACATCTGAAACCAAACACTGAAGCTATACCCACAGACTAGTATAATAAAATTCAGTAAATATTTACAACTCCTGGAGCAGTTTTGCTGGAATAGTTTCTTGAGTTCTATATTTCATTCCCGTGGTATTTTCTGCTCTAAAAACCGTGGACTTGGCATTTAATGGAAGTCGTAGATTTGCTTATATTTTAAACAATACTGGAAATTTTGAGTGATTTAGTCTAGATTTATATATTGAAATAAATACATGTGGTAAAGACTTTCTAGATCGCAGTCTGCCGTGCTAAAAAAAATATTTTGTTTGCCTTTTGTTGCAGTACTGTTTAAATATGACCTTTTAAACAAAATGAAGGACCCATTTGTTTTTTTACTTCTAAAACTATGTAACAGCACCATGTAATCAAAAAACGATCTGAATGATGTCCGATACATCTGTTCTCAATCAGTTATGTCTTGTATGACCAGTACTCTGATGTGGCATGGAGCTTGAGTACATTGCTGGTATGTATCAGCTGATCATGATAGTTGAGGATGTGTAGCATATCGTCAGATTTTTTTACATTTATATCTGTTCATATGTGGATTCTAGTGCTCAACAATTAAACAGATATAGTCAAATGGTGATGTGAGATGTTGTGAACTAATCATTGTAAGCCCTGAGTTTCAAAAAGTAATTTTTTTTAAATAAAATAAAAAGAATAAATCCACGAATCCTAATAACAATGCAGATGACTTCATGAATGTAAGTATACATGTTTAGTAAACGCCTCATGGAGAAGAGCTTCATTGCTGGATGAGGAAAAAAGATTCCAGTCTGCAGCATCGTGATCATGTTATATCCAGTAGTCATGGAGCCGTGAAGCTTCACCCTGTTGTCCCTCTTGGTGTTAATTTAATGTGTGGAAAGCAAAACAGCATTATCGTTAATGGCTGTTGAGATCTATTGGCGATAAGAAGGGAAAACTATTCTCATGCTAGCTAAGTGCTTTCACTATCTGGTTTATCTTTACAAATAGGATGCAGCAGTCAGAAGTGTAAAGTGTGTGTTTTGGTGGCAGTGGCAGGAGTGTGTCGCTGGAGCGGCAGAAGCGGCAGCAGTAGGTTGTGGTGGTGTTATTTGAGTAGACAGGCTGATTGCAAGTTCTTGTGGTACGTGCTCCAAAACAAGAAGTGTCTTGGGAGGAATTGAAAACATTAGCGTTGTGCTGGCCGGGACTTGAGGCTGAAGCCTCTCGAGCGTGTTTCTTTGAGAATTGAGATCATAGGAACCGGGTGAACACCACAACATGTGCGTTTGATTGGAGGATCAAAGAGAAGACACGTGGCTCCCGGCTTCCTCTGACTCTGAAGCCTGCACCCCCTCAACTGCTCACCCCGTTTTCCTTTTATGTGCTCCCCTCGTTTCAGACTGGAGTTGTTGTTTTTTTTTTCTTGCTTTCTGTCTTCCGGTGCACGAAGGAGCTCTGACATCTGTCTAAAATAGCCCGTCTTACTTAAAAGAATTGCTCCCTCGGGCTAACCTCAGTACAAACACACTCGCATACCTGTGGCATCTTGACCTCCCTGTTATTCAGGAACTCCAACCAGACTGGGATCCCTCTTTTTACCCATCTCTGACCATGTGCATCCACCCTCCATGCCAAGGAGGTTTCCGAACTGAAGTCAACTGCTGAATAAACATGTTTATTTTAGACACATTTTCCTGTTGTGGAGTGTTCAGAGCATTCAAGAGTTAAGCGCGTACATATTGCTATAGACCTAAATTTTGTTTATGCTCTATTCTTTATTCTGTGCTCTCTTATTTATTCTTTATGCTCACTTTATCCTGCAAGGTCACAAAGGGCTGAAAAACACTGCATCTCCGAACTTGTCTGTTCACAGTTATCACTAGTAGTTTAACAGAGTATGTACTGAAAGTGTAATTCCTTTAAATGAAGATATCACAATGAAATCACAAAGTTATGGCTTGAAGTCAAACTAAAATTCTTAAGAAAAAAAATTTTTTTTTTGCAAAACCTGTCATTTAAGAAGAGCGTAACCCAGCAGGAAATAAAATACTCATTAACTGCTGCTCTGTGTGAGGTGCTTTTAATTATGTGTGTGTGTGTGTGTGTGTGTGTGTGTGCGTGCGTGCGTGCGTGTGTGTGTTCGTATGATCTTCAAACGTTCAGCGCAGCCAGAGGACGCACATTATTCGCCTGTTTTATGGAGCTGACCATAGTATTTAGGCACTGAGAGCAGCTAATGACTTCCTTAATTTTACTGTTAAAAAGTTCTCTCGGCCTCTTTTTAGAATCCTGGTAACTGAAGAGTAACTAGAAAAACATCCGGTAATTTCAGCACGTTGCCATGGACCCACTAGGCTGATACAGTACATTCAGCCAGGACTGTATCCTCAGCATTTATTTTATTGGCACCTTCACACAGAGATGAGAAAGAGAAATTTTAACTTCAGGCAGATCATGACTCGCTCACTTTTCTGTTCCACTCTAAAAACAATTAATTTAGCTAATATGAGGAGAGACTTAAAGCTGGACAGACGACCAACTTCTTTATCAGAAGATCTGTGCTGCACTTCTTGCTCAGCTGTGCCTCTATCTCTTTGGGCTGCATCAAACGGGAGCAGAATTTGTGAAGGCGTTTCCAAAATGTCCCACGACATTCGCAGTGGCAAAAGGCCTTCCAGACATTTTACTGAATTAAAACCAAAAAAAAATCATCGCCGATGTCTCAGACTTGTTTCTAACCATTCTTTATTTAGTTTTTGTGAAATACAAAGTGGGAGGAATGTGAAATGAGCCTTCAGCATGTCAGTCTGGTCTTCATCCAAGTTGAGGTAATCATCCAGCAGCATTGGGAGTTTTTTTTTTTTTTTTTTTTTTTTAAAGATCTATTTTTGCTCAACGTCTGATGACAAAATGATTGCCGGACTTGGGAGAGGCTCTGTATTTATATAGTCAAAAATTCTCAACAGGCTCAGAAGTTTTGCATGACATTATACCTCTGGTGCGAAACAGTCATAAGAACCAACAATTTATTTATTCTCATCCAAATCTTAAATCTTGAATGTGACGATCGAGCGAGTGTCTTACAACATGGTTGTGAACTGCAGGCAAAGTTTGATCCAAATTGCACCAGTAGTTTGTGTAACATGCAAGATTTGTGCCAAATACTCTCAGGGATTCCAAGAAAAATTCTTGCTCATTTGTGTTTTGTGTCACATTTTTGTTTCCACCTAGTCACGAGTCGCAGGCCGATCAGATGGGGACTTATCCCGAGTGAATTGTATTTTCTACCTAAGGCAAGACCCTAAATAAACAAGTGACTTACAGTTAACTAGCAAGCGTGTGTGTCTGCGGAATGTGACCAAGATCAGACTTTGTCTTGCCGTCAGAGTCAAAGAAATTTTAATTATTTTTTCATTTTATTTTATTTTTTTTTTAATCAGAATTTAATTGCCATTCTTAGCCTGTGCATTATTACTCCGTGGTGGATTCTTAGATAGAAATCTGATGGTAGATTTAATTCTGTCGTACAACTATGTATATAGTATTCATTTTAATTTATACCAAGGTATTATTTATGGTTTTTATTACATTCATTTGGTTAAATCCTGCCTCTTTAATAATCCAATAAAACTCAATTCTCTGCTGTTTTCCACTTCAGCCAAATATCTCCTTGTTTTTTCAGCTGGTTCTGACTAATTCCAGTGTGCATTACCATTAAATACCAATGAGTTAGTCATGCTTATTATCCTTAAATATTAAGTGCGATATGTCACAGCACGCCTCGATGTGTATTTTTCAATGCCTGCTGCTTCAAAGGATTTTGTTCAACCTGAGAGTATTTTGACCTGAAACTGTCTGTTTCCTGGAGGATCCAGGGGGAAAAACAGAAATCAGATTCCAGACAAGCTGGGGAAAATGTGGTGAAGAGAAATTTAAGCCTCTGAATAACTCATGAAAATATATTTCATATTTTAACTAGCACAGATTATACTATCACCCAGTCAGTACGATACCTGTAATGGATTACTCACTGAGAAAAAACAGTTCTGCATTTGTTTTTATGAGTTTTTCTTATCGATTATGCCAGCCTGATTATTACTCTCCTGTTTATTCCTTTCATGCTTCTGTTCACACACTGCATCCTCCTGCTGTGTCCTGCAAACTCTTCATTCTCAAACATGCTCAGAATTTAAAGAGTCTAAAACACCCCCCCCCCCCCCCCCCCCCCCCCCCACAGGCGTCTGTCTTCTCCCACCACACAGCAGGCCAGTGGGCAGTAAATAAACGCCCTCGGTGTCCTTGCTACTTCCACTCCACCTGTTAACCACGACCACAGCAGACTGCCAGCCGCCCTCCCGTGCCGCCCGTCTGTGATGTTTATGTTGGTGCGGACTGCAGCGTATTTTAGGAACACTCGGAAAGAAGTGAAGTGTCTTTAACCTGTGATCATGCATTAGGTCGAATTACAAAACACATCAGACACATTTGAAAAGCCATGTTTAAAACAGTCATTTGTCATTTAAGCTGCTGTTTGCGGGTGATGTTAAAGCAAGTAAACACCTCTTCAGAACCTGTTAAGTGCCAGCGTTAAATGTCAGGTTCTGTTTCCTGAGTGCAAGTTCTGAAGACACGCTGTCTGACCACGTAGAAAATCAGAGGTGGCAAAACTATTCCTGTTCTCCACTTCGGTTTAAGCACTAATCTGAAAGAAGAAACGTGAAACTACTATCTGTAGAGTTTGAGTCAGATAACAGGCGAGCAAGGTTTGAGATTTTAAGGAGTACAAATTGTGGATGTACAATGTGAGATGACAGATGTGGCCTTTTCCACTTTAGCCGCTTTGGTTATGAGATTGTTCCCAGTGAGAAAAGTCCAGCTGGAGCAGCCTGTTAGAGATAGTTTGGCATTGCGTAACATCCCACGACAACCTGTACTGGTCCACGAAACTGTTAGAAGAGCAAACACACCAAAAGGAATTCCTGGGTGGCACGAGGACGCTGCAGAGAGTAAATTTGTGTCATTTGAACAACACACTCCATGGCATCAGGGGAGTTTGGTTTTGTGAGGTTTACACACATTTTTGACTGATTTACTGCGAGCTCTTGTTGGTGCTGCAGTGCACCAGTAGTCTCTGAATACCTTTCTGTTTTTCAGACTCTCTGGAGACAAAAGCCCAGTTTCCTCTCTCTAAATGAGCACTCTGGTTATGGCATAGCGGTGTCTCTCTTGCATTGCTGCCCAGTTTCCCTGGGAGTCGTGCCAAGAGGGGTGCCCCCTTCTCTGCAGTATTATGATCACAGGGGAACGCTGAGGTCCTGTGCATTGCGATTCAAGCCTCGCCTTGTTAAAATACGCTTCTCATCTCGGTGTAGTTGCAGACGTTGAATTTTTCCGAATGAAGACAGATGTAGAATGTCAAGATCTTGTGTATTTTTAGCCGTGTTGTTTCTCCTTCTGGCGAAACCTAAAGAATGACTTGAATGAGTCGAGAAGCAGACCAGGAGGCTTGTTTTTCTTTCTAATCAACAGCCCGGTCCATCCAGAGCCAGACTGAAGCCGGGCCTGCAGAGCAAACTCTGCTGCTGACTTAGGAGTCTTGTGCTCACTGGTGTCTGGGCTATTAATAGAGCTAGCCTGAGAATTCAGACTAAGGTCAGCAATCAGATTCCTACTCCCAACTTCTGGAACGGAACAAGAGGGAAAAGTCCCCCAGTGAAATTATGCATATTTTACATTTCTCTTCATGTATGCATGTATGTATGTATGTATACTGCACTCATGGAGGATGCCCGCACTGTGAGGGAGTTAAAGGGACATTCACTCCAGAAAGTGCCATCTGTTGTTCCTGCCGCATACATTCGCTTTCTGCTTTAAGATTTTCATGCGACTCGCAGAGTAGAGAGCACTTTCCTCCTGGAATGGCCTTTCAGCATCTCAGCTGCTCTATGCTTTTTTTTTTTTTTAATTCATGAAGTAAGACATTTTAATGCGCTGGAATTGAGTTTCAACGTGATTAGTATAGAAGACTCCGAATGAGGAGACATTTCAGAGGAGTAGAGAGTGCTTTTGATAAGTCGGAAGTGACAGATGCCAAGAAGAGAAGTACATTCCGAAGAAGCTCTGCAGGTGCACTCTGCTGATTGCTTCAAGCTTTATCTATGGCTAAAACTGGCAAAAACCCAACTTTAGTAGTTTATATGAGAGTGTGTGGGTTTTATAATGTAAATTGAGCATGGTAGTATCATTTAACCCACAAGTTAGCAGCGGTGAGTCTCCCTCTGATAATCGATAACTTCTGTCAACATCCTCTGGTGTGCTTGCAGGTAAAAGTAAGTATATTTAAGCACTGCATATGTATATTTATCCCTATTTATCGCTACTTCTTAATCAGAAAGTCATTTGTTGCTTCACTCTAGTGCACAGCGTTAATATCAAATCCTGATCAATCAAAGAGTCTTTCAACATTCTTGTAGAGATTATAAAATTACAGTCTAATAACTGAAGCACTCACACTGATTCAAACCTACAGTCCGTTTACAGACGACTCTTCCCAATCTCTGGCCCTTTACTGTGGGGGGAAAAAAACAGAAGTCCCAGGCCTGAATTTGTGGGGATTTTCTCACTGTGGTGTGAGAGTGCTAACCACATTTCTAGAGAGTTTGGCTTTTCTAAATATTGCAGATGTGGCTGTCTGGATTATTTTATTAGCACAGCTGCTCGTGAGACTCTGGCAGCTCTGTCAGCAGTCTGTCCACTCACACCGATAGATAAATAGACACACAAGCGTCAGTTTATATAAACATGCAGTCTCACCCATCTGCAGTTTGCAGTCTGATTGAAAGCCACACACCCCCAACCATCAGCCCCTGATTGAAACAAATACTAACATTACTATTATTCCTCAGTCACAGATGGACTGTGTGAACCCAGTGTAACCCGACAGATTATACTGCCGTCACACTGACACCCACACAGATTATAACTGAGCCACAAACTTCTCTGTTGGAGGGTTGAATAGTAAACGAGGAAGCGTTTAAGTGGCAACCATCTGTGATTGTGATTTCTGTTATTTGTGTGATTGCTGTCTTTAGCTTTCAAGTCTTGGATGTGTGCTCCAGCTTTAGTCACTTTGTATCCCATAAATGTTCTATTTTTGGTTTATGGAGATTATACTGTGAACATCTGGAATAGCTGCAACCAGTGCTTCCGCAGCAGATGCACAAACACAACACTGTCTGAAGTGCCGTGCTCGCTGTGTATACTGTATGTAGCTTTTTGCTTTTGTTGATGACTGTGAATAAATGAGGTGAATGAAATGCAGGAATGTGGAAAAACTGCATAGACATGCTGATCGTTTTGGACCCTTTGAGGTGAAACACCGTGAACCAAGCTGAAGAAATCAGGGAAAAAATAGTTTAGCTTTTAGCCGCCCGAGGTGCCGGAGTTCGATCCTCATTAGTGACAAGAAGGGTTTCTGTTTAGTTAGTTAGTTAAAACTAACCAAGTCTATGGTGCAAGTTACAATGAGGAGACAAAATGTTGAAAATTTTCTCATTTTGTCACATTTCTGTCTTACAGCAACATAGAAGCATAAAAAATGTTAATGCTGGGATTCTAATCTTTGGATCTCTGCATGTGTCTACATTGCTTCAAGCTCTTTCCACTCTTCATCTCGCTGTCCTCGTTCACTGCTGCTAATTCCCTCAAACCTGCCCCTCGTCCGCATCCTTCCCTCTACATGACTGTCACATTGTGTGGCGGCGGCTCACTTCCTGCTCTACCCAGCAGCGTGTGGAGACCTTGAGCCGTTCCACAGCAGAGTTCATCACTCTGCTCAACTTAACTTTCTGACTGAAGTCCCTTTCAAACCGGTTCCACACAGTCCCAGATGAGCTCTGCGTTGGTCAGTGGAAATTCACTTTATCTTCAAACTGTGCCATCGTGCCAGGTTTGTGCGTTTGGTCCTGGCAGCTGAATGCAATGATTTGAAGAAAAAGTGGACCAACAACTGAGGAATTAAAGCAAAACTGGCCAGACGAGATGTGAATAAAAGATCCAGGCAATTCACTGTGCATGAACTGTTACTGCATCTTCCTGATATTCACTCCTTGGCCTGGTTTTTCAGGGTTCAGTTAGCATTTATTTTCTGAAGTCTGGTATCAATAAGAGGGCTGCATGGTGGTGTAGTGGTGAGCTCTCTTACCTCACAGTGACACTATCCACGGTTTGGTTTCATGCTTGACCATTATTATTATTGCTTATTCTTACTGTGCACATGTAGATCTTCCCAGTTCCCCAGTGTCCAGTGTTGTCCATATAAAAAGTATTGGTAACTCTAATTTTCTTGAAGCTGTGAATTTAGTCTGTCTGTTCGCCCTTTGTTTCATGGTGTGCATTGCTTTTTGCCTACTGTCAGAATCAGCTGCAGCTTCCACAATCCTTAAATGGTTTTTCAAAGTTGGATGGATGGATTGATTGATTGATTGATTGATTGATTGATTGATTGATTGATTGATCTTATGAGTAGAACTTGCCCATCCATTCAGATCTGTGTTGATCCAAATATTTTCATCTTTTAATATTGGATCTGACCTTCTTAACACAGGACCTTTTCAATGCTGCAAAGTCACTCTTCCATCCCTGACTTTTCTTTTTTATAACTTTTTCCATAGAAACATAGCAAAGGCAGTTATGAGCTGAACAACTGGCAAACTGCTCACAATACCAGGCTAACGTCTCTGAAATTTATTGCTGAAGTATTTTCCCATCTGCAATGAACCCAATATAAAGGGTCCCATCCCTCCAATATGCACACATACTCTCAGGAAAGAATTCAGTAAATACAGTATTTAAAAATTACAAGTCTGGTTAGTACCATCTGACTTACTCCTGGGTGCCATATACTGTTATCAAAAATGCTTCCATGTCCAAATGTATGAACTATGTCATAATGTAAATCAGTATTTAGGCTGCGCGATATTAGGTTATCACATGATAATGTTGTCTGTCACAATAACTCTACGGTTTGTCATTTTTCCTGATTTGTGTTCTGTGCTCTGTCATTTTGAATTTGCAGTGCATGGAAGATTTCTCACAGTTCCATAACTATTTTATGTTGTGCGTTGCTAATAAATATGACAATCATATGATTCACTTCAGTATTGTTTTCTGGGTTCTGGTTTCAGTATAACTTCTGCAGGACTCTGCAATTTGTCTCACTGAATATAGCATTTTCTTTCACACCTCATTTTTTTTTTCGAGATGTTAGCGCTGATGACACACATCATGTGCCGCGCTGCTTTTCAGACTGTTGATTTACATTCCTGGATTGAGTGGCACGTCATGGAGGCAGAAGTGGCGCTCTTATTACATGCACAGTGAAGCTTTATGGAATATTAAAGGAATGCAGAATCACACCATCTCCATAACATACATAAAATCTTCACCTACAAGTTCACTGGAAAACTGCAAAACTGTTTATTTCATTCTGAGTCGCTATCCTGTTCAAGTGAGGGAGTGCTTATGCAGTTAAAATAAACATTATCATGCTCTGCTTCTTGTGCACGCCAGCCAGAGAGGTTGACAGATCTCTGCAGGTTTTCAACGAAAGTGGCCGAACTACAAACACAGGCTGGTTGTTATTTCCACAAATGTGCCGTCAGCACCAGGGACGTGTGGACGGGCAGACGCAGGAGAGCCTGACAGCAAAATAACCACAAAATAAAAGAAAAATCTGGTACAATTCCAGTCCTTTAATGATCGTATCATCGGAATTCGTAAACTTCAACTTCTCGAAGGTGAAGGCATCTTCAAGATGCGGACAGTGCACAGCAGTGGTGTAATGGCTTATAGAAAATATATACTAAGTTGTTTGTATTTTATATTAACAAAACTCATTAAAGCAAGTTATTTAGTGGTTTTAAATGATACAGATCTAGATCCTGTATTTTTTCTTCTTCTTTTTTTTTTCTTTTTTAGACACACGACAGCCTTAGATACAGTTGGCTTCGTTGAGCACAAATGAAAACTGTTTTTAAGTTTAAAAAAAAAAAAAAAAGTTCTGAAGTCTGAAGTGACTGGTGCATTTCACTGCTTCTGACTGTTGGGGGTAAATTCATTTGTACCTCAGTCCCATGTGTCTTAGACAGCACAGTGCATCCTTATCATATCATTTAACATTTTGAAATACTTTCATGTAAAACTGGCATCAGACACGGTGTTTTGTGTCTTGTGAGATAGAGCCACAGGTTATTATTGTAACTGCATCAAGGGTCAGGAGTGTTTGAATTCATGCTTTCTTAATTAAATTAATTAAAGCTCTACCATCACATGCTCTCTCTCTCTCTCTCTCTCTCTCCCTCTCTCTCTCTCTCTCTCTCTCCCTCTCTCTCTCTTGTTATGAATCAGAATCAGTCTATTTGGCTAAATGGCTGGGTACCACCCAAGTAAGTTGAGGAAGTTCATCTGGCTGGTTTGCAGCATGCTGTACTCTAAGAGCAGAAAACATTTCAATTATTTGCAGTTTCTGTGCATTTATAAAAATGCCAAAACAGTATCATGTACAGGATCCAAATAGAGCATTTGGTTTTATTTTTCTAGAACATTAGCTGTGATCAGTCCTGTTGTCCTCCCATGTCCAGCTATGATCAGCTGCACCTGATTTTACCCCTGATTTTATTGATTTTATTGATGGTGATGGTTGATGGTGTTTTGTGACCAATTTCTTCTTGACAGAATTTCTTAAACAGAATTATCAGAGTTCTGAAGTTACTTAATTTTCTGGCAAACATAGCTTTTCAAAGGAGTTTTATAAAACTCCTTTCATGTGCATTTGCTTGTTTCCTGACATGTTTTAGTGGGATTGCTGGTTTCACTCCCTTAACTGACGCTCTTGCCCAGACACTGCTCTTTTTTGCAGCGTCACCTCAGTCGAGTGTGAGTGCAGCCTCACGTTATTAATGTCCAGCTGTAAGACTGGTTAGCTCTGCAGGAGCTGGAGGCACACAGGGTTTGTCCACACGGACCTGCAGGAGCTCTGGGTTTGTCGCTGTCCTCTGCTGAGCCGTGTGTGCGTCTTGGCCATCTGCAGAATGGTAAGCGTAGCGTGTCATCCGCAGTGTGACGAGCAGGGAGATGAGCGTAGCGATTCGGGCCCGTGCCTTCTGACTCAGGCAACCGGAGGTGATTTAAAATGTGCCTTTTTGTTTTTGACATTGATAGTGTCCTCCAAACAGTCTTTTTTGCCATCTTTACTCTAAAGCTGTGATTTCTGATGGCATCCTAATAACGGTCTACTGTCATCTTTCTGCCTGCAATCTGCACGTCCTGAAATTACTAATATCTTGGTGGCAGTGTTATCTGCAGCTGTACAGTCTGCATGACAGACAGTTGTGAGGCAAAAGGATGAAACACACGACACAGAAGAGAGAGAATTCTCTTTAAAGGGCTGCATGCCTGTCAGGAAAAACAACGTATGTTTGGAGCTGCGTGTGCTGAAGTCACAGATGAGTCAGTTGGCAAGGCATGGTGTTTGTGTGTAAGCACTTCTGTTGAGGTTTCCATGTGTGCCTGTGCATGTGTGTGTGTCTTGTGGTTCTTTGTGCGAATGGGCACCGAGATTAGAGACGTGGATTACATCCGGGAGGAGGGGAACAGATGGGACGAGAAGGAGGAAGGGGACTGTTAGGTGTAGCTCATGTCGGAGCCCGAGCTTGTCTGGCACCACCTCAGTCAGCGCCACCATCTTTCATGCGTCCTGTACTGTCACGTTATTTACTGTCAATGTTTCACATTTACTATTGTTCTGAGAGTGTTCTTCCAACACGTTGTCCTAATATATCTTCTGTGGATTGAAATAGAGCGACCCACAGCCAGTAAGAGCTGAGACAGCTTCGACCACATGGAGGGAAATCTGCTCTCGCTGGATCGTTCTCATATGAAGCCCAGATGTAACTCAGTACTCAAAAGTTCTTGAGTCTTTACGAGAAGTTTTTAGTTCCAATCTGTTGGGAGATTTCTGAAAAGTTAAAGATCAATGTGAGACCAGTGCAAGCTGCAGCTTGTTATCCCAGTGGCGTCTTACTCCAGAACACAATGGGATGTGCACAGGTTTCATGTTGGCTCACATTCAGGATGCTGCTGTTGCTGGTTGTCAATCAACGATGCTGGAAGAAGCAAGGAGCTCCTTACAACCCAGTCTGAAGCGCTCAATTACCAGGAAGATGATGCCAGCCAACCCAACATGAAAGTCCTTGAGGTTTTACGCATGACAAATGTTCTATGCAAAAGAAATAGGATTTATTGTATAGTTGTCAAACAGGATAAATGGACACACACAAAAGAAAATATTTGTGAAAGAATTGAAATAGATTAGTACACACTCTGGTCAGCTGCATTGAAACCTGTTGATTGTTCTGTCCGAACAGATTTACTGATAACAATAATGTAATAAAATGGTAAGCTTTTAGAGGAGCGTAAATTGCCTCTGGTGCACGTTTACACCTCAGTCTACATGTTTTCCATACAGCACATGAGGGAATGAAAAGTCAACCTCCAGCACAGTTTGCCTTTGGGGACTGCTGACTGCAGCTTCTTAATCTGCTGCTGAAAACATAATGAATGTGGGGCTCGTTCAGCCTCTTGCTGTTTGTTTCTGTTCCCGTACCACCTCTGCGAATTCAGGAAACCCAGTCCAGACGCTGATGTAATTTCTCTTATTGAATCACTTGGAGACACAATATGAGCAGTGTTTATGTCGGTCTGAGGTTCCAGCTCCAGTAGCGTGGTGATAAGACTCGGCAGGAGCCAAAAATCACACAAGGTAGTTTTGTGTTCGTGTAATGTGGGACCGAGACGGGCTGGAATTCAGTGTAGCAAAAGCGAAGCTGCACACATCCCACTGACTTCCTTTGACCAGGCCACACAGAGTTCACCAGATGTTGGACTACTTCTTTGCTTTTAGCTTTACAGGTGCATTAGTGTCTGTTTGCGTGGGTGCAACAGACTAAATAAACACCTCTGCCATCTTTGTAGACTGGACTCAGTCCTACAATTTGTTCTAAGGTGTTTCTTTTTCATGATTCAGCAGCGGTCTGCTCAGCCCTCTGTGAGTCAGTTACTGGTTCTCATTTTGAGTAATGGCTGAGTATAAACATTACAACTCATTAAAATGTTCGGGTCCGTGCCAAAGGTAGCAGAATAAAGTACAATTACTTGAATCAGTGGAAAGCAGGCCCTTTGTGTTTTCTTTTGAAGTGACTTTCACTGTTTTGCATCTGTGCAAAGCTGATTTTGATAAGCTCTAAATCTGCTTGCTACGTTTAACAATGCTCTCCTTAATTTAGCCAATGTGCCTTACACCATCTACACTACCGTTAATGATGCAGAGGAGATTGCAAACACCCCAAAGTTCAGATGGAAACAATTATTCTTATTCTGTTCTGTTTTTCTCATCGTTATCTTTTATAGCTTAAATGACTGTGAGAGACAAACTTCAGGTATCTCGTACTCTCTGTAGGATACGTTGTTATTTTGTTGAGGTTCGTGGGATTTAAATGCCAGATAAACCACACGTAACAGCACGTGAACATAGCCCATAAACCCAGCCACCCATGAGCACGGATGACAGCCAAGTTCCTCCCAGACGTGTATAAAGCCTCCGATGACTGCTGATTGTAATGTGTGGTATGGCTGCAAATGAACAATGGAATTCCAACACTTGTAATCTGGGAAAGCCTTTTTCTTTCTTTAAGTCGTCCAGTGGAAACTCTCCCCTCCTCCCAGAGGCACATGAGTCTTTGTTGTAGTATGCCACCGTTTTAAGGGGGGGAAAAAACAAAGTGAGAAAATGCTTTAGCTCCTTTCCAACAGGAATCTCTCTTTGTTAGATAACGATCCTTAATTGAATGGAGGAGGAAGTGTAGGAAGTGTAAGTTCAGCAAATCCAGCAGCTCCTCGTTCCTGGCCATTGTGGAACAATATTTATGTTTCTAACAGAGATGGTGGATATCTGCTTCAAAGGGCAGCAGCGTGGATGCCCGATTTATTGTACTAATAGAAAGTTTCTTCCACCTCCTCAGACAGCTCAACAGAAAACGTGATTAAATTCAATGTTTCTGCATATTTACGTTGAGTTTTCTACGTGTTTCTCATAGCACAATGTCACCCAAAACAAATAAAGGAATGTGCAATTAGTTATCTGTGTTTGTGTTCTTTTTTTTTATTTGTTTGTTTTTCATTGATAATTTTAAAGCACTTTTTAAGTTTTTGTAGTATCAGCTATTTTGAGGTCTGTCGGATACACTGACTGGACGACACGTCGAATCTCCTTGTTCAGGTTACAATGACTCAAGTATCTTGTTTCAGCCACTTTATGGCAACTGGTCTGGTGTTGTAAATGTCATTTCACTGTCACGGTGGACAGGAGTATGAAAATAGAATAGCCACTCTTGATGTTGTCAGGAGCATTTGTGCATCATCTGGTTGTAAAAGTCAACATGCCTGCAGCCAAAAAAAGCCTTCAACCCATTCCAGCAGCGAGTGAAGCCCGGTGCTTCAGTGATCTGCTGCAGCACAGACTGTTTCCTGTCGTTAGCAGCAGGTGGCACTGCCCTCCCTCCCCTGACCAGGCTGCATCCTCTACAGATTGTCAGTAGGGGAAAATGCACAAACAGCCTGATGCTGGCATTGCACGCAGACATGTTTTACACACATGCATTTAGCTGAAAATACTGGTTTCTACTCAGTCGGCTTGCTCCTCAGCGTTTGCGAACGACGGCGTGCGTTGGCTGCTGGTGTGAGTGCAGGGGCTTTTATCTAGAAAGTCACTGCAGTCCCCTCGGCCCAGAGCCAAACAGCCCCTCAGTGTAAACAAAGAGACTGTTTAATTACAACTGGCAATGTGATCCTCACAGCGCCGATAGACAGCTCCTCACTGTCACGTCGAGTTTGTCTCATCTGTCTGTGCCATGCCTTTGCATGCTACATGTGTGTATCCAGCATAACATACAGGTTACTCCGAGTGTGCGCGTGTGTGTGTGTGTGTGTGTATAGTCTGAGACTGTACATCTGAGGTTGTGTGTTTCTTGGGCTCCGTCAGCCCTTTCAGACTCTCCATGATAATCACCCTCATGATGTGATGCAGCCAGAGAGGATTAAAGCCGGCCGGTAGTCGTCCCCCCAGACACTATCTTCCCTTACAGGAAGTACTGTCTCCTGCTGTTTTTTTTTTCTTTCTTCTTCCTCCTCTTTCCTCGGCCTCTCGTCTAGGTCAATTGTGAACATGTGTAACATGAAATGAGGATTTAAGTGAGATTTGCCTACTGTGTGGTTTGCCGGACTGGCATGTCTGTCGACCTGATGCTATTTGTGTTGCTCCCTGTCTACTACTTATGGTAGTTATTACAGTTGTATGAGTTGGCACACTTACGCCGAGAGCTATTAAGATTGGGATCATGTTGCGTTCAGTTCTTCCCTCCATAGGCAGAAAATGAATCCTCAGCTGAATTGCGCTCCTGTTTTTGCTCTCCCTGAAGCCGTTAAAGATTAGATCCCAGCCTCAACACGAGCTGAACTTTTCAAGCTACATATATTTCTTTGTCCACCTAGGCAGCGGTAGGAAATGGAAAGTCTCTGGGAAAGGAACACTGTGAAATCCAAAAATGCAGTCATGTGGCAGTGTACAAAAGAAAGTGAAAATGACGTACACTGCTACTGAACCCATTTGCTTCTGTACAAAACGTCACACTGCAGCTCAGCCACAAAACCCCTTTTCTTTAAGAATTATAAGACGTGCAAAGCAGAGATTCATCAAGATTAATGGGGGGGCTTTGTGCTGTGGCCCATTTAACAGCGTGCGTGCGCGTGCGCGTGTGTGTGTGTGTGTGTGTGTGTGTGTGTGTGTGTGTGTGTGTGTGTGTGTGTGTGTGTGTGTGTGTGAGCAAGAAAGAGAGCGTGTGCATCAGATAAACAGATTAGTTGTAGCATGTAGCCCACAAGTCACCTCTTCTCCCCACCATGGCTTCACACTCAGCCTGTGCCGCTCTGGCCCTGGCACTGCCAGCTGGGAGGTCTGGGCCGATGTGACGGCCATTGTGAGAAGCGAAGCTGCTATTATCGTCTGACGCTCAGACACTCTTCGTTTCTTTTGACTTCCTGTCTCTGGATCACTGTTTGTCAAGACATGATCTATTCAGACTACGAATCAATTTCTGACTAATCTACTTTTTGCTTGTGCATGCGTACGTGCGTGGATACGTGCATGCGTGTGTGCGTGAGAGAAGTCAGTGATGTGTTGATCTCACAGGGTGGCTTGAGGAATGAGGGCACAAGAGGCTTGTAGCGAGTCGACGGGGCAGATGTTTTCTCTGTCGAATAGCTCCTTTTCTCAAGGCATGGCAGCAGCACACACACACACACACACACACACACACACACACACACAGGACTGTCAGTCGTCTGCAATTCAACTGCAGATTGGCCAAAACTGGAGAGGAGGGTGGAGCTCCTGGAAGGCTCCAGATGCAGGGAGGCAGTGATCGAGCATGCACCTGTTTAAATAAAGATGTTTACAGGCAAAGTGTTGGAGAATGCTCAGGAGAAAATTGGATGCTGTGTGATTAGTGAGAGAAGGATGGTAGATGTGCTTATGTAACTTTGCCTTGAAAAACAAGAGGTTACACTCCCTCTCGGAGGCTTCTTTAAGCTCTTTTTGCTTTTTCTTTTTTTTAAACTTGTGCTTTCTGGATAAAACCAAAGGAGTCCTTCCTGCTGGTTTTTAGTTCATGATATGGCAGCAACTATGGAAACAAACAGTGATACCGAGGTATGTGTTGCTTCTGCTTTTGCCGAGCTTGCACTCAAGCGCAACTCTTTGTCTGTCAATTTTTTTCTTTTCTGTGTGACTTTCCATCATTGGCGGCTGCAGGTTGTCGCCGTGCATGTCGTGTCAGAATTCACATGATACAGAAGAAGCTGCACGCAAGCTGAATCCTGCACATAAATGAATTAGATCATGCTTTTTTTTCCAGATATGATTTTTTTAACAAGTCATGGCCATTTCTGTCTAATACTGAGAGCATCCAGAATATCTGTTATGCATGAAATGTTCCGAGCTTTTACTTGATGCGCATTTCAAGGAAGCTAAAACTACATAATTGACGCATGTATTGACCACAGATGACAGCCTAATGCATTGAGAGTGTTATGAATGAGCCTCTGGTGGAGGAAGACAATGTTTCTCAGTTGACAGCGAGACACATTTGGGACAGGGATGCTATTGCTAAGATATCTGAGTATATCTTAGCACTCTATATCTTGCATGTACCATATGCAGCATTACTTGTTTTCTATTGTGGTGATATTGTGGAGCTGTGGTCACGTGACCATTTGCATGAGCTGTGAGAGATTGTAGTGGTGGTGGAGTGGTGGTGGAGGGGGGGGACTATTTCTGTCTCTCTCTCTCTCTCTCCCTCCGTACTGAGCCAGCTTCACACAGAGCCCTGCTATAACTATCCAAACAACCACAGCATTCACACAGAGCCCACATGGCTCACTTCACCACCTGCTGCTGGCCTCATCACAAGGAGAAACCTTACTGGTATTCAGCATGTGCCCTCCTCTCCATTCACGTTCTTCAAGATCAATGTACACAAGGTTAGGTTTTCTAGTATATGTAATGATCCTACTTCTTGATTCTTTTTCATTCATGATGTTCTAGCCACATGCCCATGACTGTATTAAACAGCAAACTGTGTGCATTCTGGTAACTTTTATTGTATGAACCAGCTTTAAGTTCTGCATCTGTTTTGTTTGAGATTCAATAGTTGGATTAGACTACACAAGCCAGCCTTTACTCCCTGCATGCATCAGTGAGCCTGGGCCAACCGTGACCCTGTCGTCAGTTCACCGACTTTTCCTCCTTGGACCACTTTGATCAAATACTGAGCGCTGCAGAATGGCAGCACCCGACAAGTAGCTGCAGTTTTGAGGATGATTCGTCCTAGCTGTCAACACAGTTATCCCTTCATCAACTTTCAGAAATAATTTCCCTTGATAACTTTTTTTCTGTATTTCACCACATGGATAAAATGTTCCTTGCTGCATTCCACCCATCAACAGGTCCGTTGATCAGGAGAGAATATGAGTTTTTATTTCACGCTGATAGTGGTCATAATGTTATGGCCGATTGGTGTGTAGTTATGCAGTCACTGTACCAGCGTTCATATTTTGCGAGCATACATTAAAGTGACACTTCTTGTTCGGAGGGCCACCCTTGTCATGAAAAAAAGATCAAGCATACAGTGAATAATACAGCGCAGCAATTATTGGAGCTGGGTTATGAATGAGTCTGTCGACTGCGTTTCCTCTGCAAACCGCGGCGTGCTTTCATCATCGAAGGTCAATACCAACATGCTGTATGGTTCTTTATGACTCCTGGCAGCTTCTGATTGCATTTCCCATGTCGTACGGGGAGCGTTTGAAGAGGGCTTTCCCCTCGAGAGCCGCGTTTATTGCAACAAATCATCATCCATCAGCGCTGCGTGTCAGCCGAACCCACTGCCACCGTCCAACAGTAACAAAGCAGCGCGGCCAAACGCACAACTTGTTTGTGTTCGGCCGGATTTCATGTCCTACAATTGTTTCTCAGGGAGCGCATGGGTCAGCAGCGGAGGTTTTAGTCCCACCATAAAGCATGCGCCGCAGCAGCTCCCTGACATGATCAGGAGGTTGTGAAGGTTTCCTTGATAACCTTTGGCTGAAAGGCTACAAAGGATTAGTGTTCTTAGTTGTACAGCCGCTTACTCCTTGCCTTTCAGACTGCTTATTAAATGTCATTAAATTGATTGAATCCGTTGGTCTGGACTGTTTATGCAATAAACAGCTCTGGAGTGGAAGTATTGCTTCAGCCCCACTTTGACAGGACATTCCTGGACGTCGTCTCCTCAAGACTGCGAAGCGTCCTGGGTTCACGTCGAGGCTTCATCACTACGCTCTGTCCTTTACGCACCGTGTATCAAACCCCAGGAAGACCCCTCATTACCCCGGGCTTAATGTCGCTGCATACCATTGTTTTATTTTCCCTGTCTCATTTATTTGACTATGTAGAAAATGTGGATAAATGTTTTCAAGCAATTTGAGGAAGTCTTTAAAGCATTTGAAGTAATTTGAGGAAGTCTTTAAAGCTAATCAGACTTGGATTGTCTTACTTTCTTTGCAGGAATATTTGTCATAAAACGAGCCGTGTTGTTTTCGCAGGGTGTGTTATTGTTGGGCCTCGTCAGGCCTTTTTGGGCTTGAACCAGCCACACTGTGGTTTCACCTGGTTCGAGGGTGATTTCTTCTCTATTATTCTCATCTTACCAATGACACATTTTCCTCATTGCTCAGGAGGAATTAACCCCTCAGCCTGTTTTGGAAATAGTAATTGGTTCAGGTCTCAGCTGAGACTCATTCCACTGGAGACGCTTTGTGCGGCGGCAGAGGGAAAATCTGAGAAACTGGTGTCAGAGCCCACTCGGTCTTATTGGGGTTCTACGGGATCGTTTTCCACATCATTAGTTAATATTTGAGAAAAAGGTGGCTGTGAGGAATTTGTGGGATGCTGTGTGACGCACTGACTACAACATAACCCTTAATACAACTAAGAACCATCAACTCTGTTAGTTACGATAAACTCAGGATAATTCTAAAATCAATCACATCCGGGCTTCCTAAGCTTATTGATTCATGCCGCTCACACAACACAAAATGGTCTGATTTAGCCTCTCTATCGGCTTTGCAGTGAAGTGTACGTTTTGTATTCGCTTTGAACAAGTCTGCTCACAGAAAACACACAGCTTGTTGGAGGGAGGTAGTGCTGATCTCTTGAAATGTTCTGATATTTGAACCGCCTGTGGTGGTATGTTTAATATGATCGAATATCTGCAGTTTTGAGAGCAACTTTCAGCTGCATTGCAGTCCATGGAAATGAGCCAGTTTAAGAAAAGTGCAATTCAGTGGAAATAAATCCAGGCTGAGGATGAAGTGCTGCTGCTGCTGCTGCTGCTGCTGCTCTGTATGACAGGAGCGACTTAGAGAAGACATGGAGAAGCTCTTCGGGGTTTGCTTCAGAATTATAAGTCGTCTGGATAAACTTAACAGAACATGAAGTTTTACTTTTTTCCTTCTTTGGTGCAACAGTGTGCCAGCAACACCGAGCAGCTCGGATTGTTCCTGACTTCACCTCTTCAGCTGTGTTAATTGTCTTTCCAGTGAGATTTCTTAGAGAGGCCAGGAGTAGCTTCATTTTACACACTGTAGGTATGATCCCATTTTTAATGAAATTCCTTTTGTTAAACCTTTTCAGCTGTAACTGTTTTTACCCCATATATGCTCTTAAATCAAGACGGACATGGACCGAACGTCTGGCTGGTTCGGAAGGAGGAAAAAGTTGCATCATGTTCCTCTTTCGACTTAATTACTTTGCCTTACAAAGCTGCTGGGAGAGAATTAATCCTGAAACCTGCTCGCAGTAATTTCTGCCTCATCAGCTGGATTTAAAGATTACAACACTTCATAAGTATTTACTACTATTTCTGTAATCGAAAGCCGTAATTATCACTACCAAATTTAAAATGGCTTCAAGTTTATATGTTGAGACTGCAGAAATAGCTGGAAAAGCAGTGGTATTATGGTTCCAGTGAAGTCGGAGGATCAGAGACGTATTTGAGGCTTGATGCTGGTGAACTGAGACAATCCACCCTGGTGAGGTGATCGTTACTTTGAAGGAACTTGCTGAATACATTTGCTTACAAATGAGGAAGTTGCTTTAAAGTTTAATGCGGTGTGTGTGAACCCATGTACATCAGCATGTAAATACTTGATATTTAATTCATTTATTTGCTCAATTAGTGGGCTCATTAACATCTTCACAGCAGCTATATTAAGCAGCTTGGCTTCTCATTTGGTGTATCCAGGTTAATGTTAGGACACATAGGATGCTATTTTTTTTCTATGTTTTGTTTTTTCAATAAATAGGGCTTACTTATCCTTCTTTGTTTATTCTTCTGAGATAAATTACAGATACGTATATTAATAGAGTGTTTGGGCATGTTTCATTTCCTTCTATATTTGAACTTTTTATCAGAAATAACACAGTTTGCTTCTTATCAAAGTGGAGTGGATGTTTTCCAGTATTTGGGTGCTTTTCACAGTTTTACATGATTGCTGACAAGATGCTTTTAACTAAAATGAGGATCCAAACAGCTGGTCATAACCTCAGAAATCAACTAAACCTTCCTGTCTGATATGAGAGGAGCTGGACGAGGCCGCGGTGGGGCTTCAGCTCTCCCCGGTGACCCTTGGTTCAGAGGATTCACTCCGTGTGTGGGTCAGTGTGTGGCCTTTGATCAGTGACGCGCTGCTCGTCGATGCTGCTGATCGTCCCTGCGGGGCACCGAGTGGCTCGATGGAGCTGAAGGACGCCGTGTCCCCTGGGTTGGAGGCGTATAAAGGCCGGGGCTGCCGGTCTGAGCGCCGTGCTGCCTGCTAGAGCGGGTATGAAGAGCAGTGTGCACAGAAACGAGAGGGAGAGGATTTCCGCGCTGGTGAAAGGTACCACAGGTGAGACGGCAGAGGAGAGGAGGTGAGATTGTACATTAAGAAATGTTGAACAGTTTTTGCAGGTTTTCTGAAATCGAATTAGTTTGATCTTTCATTTTGCTTCTTTTACAAGCTGGAGTTGTTGATTATATGTTGGTGGTGCTGATTGCTACTCTCCTCAGTTACTTTTACGTTTTTTTAGCACTATATTTAGGATAAATGTGGGAAATTATATTATGCGTCATTTCAAAGCTGTTGGCGCTTTCCGATTGACCGTGTGTTCTATGTAGGTCACAGAAGGAACCATGCTGGACATTGATCTCAGTGGTTTGGTTGTGGCGCCGGAAAACAGGTCACTGATTTCCTAAACTGGGAAACTATCAATGTCTCCTCTGCCCTTAAGCTCTCGATCCCACACATAATGAAAGCTGTCGGCCAGGAGTGGAGGATGGAAACCATGCAGCAGGAAAGAAAAAGTGTTTCAAGAACTGCGTTTTGAGCTTTGATGTTTTAACAGTGGGGAGAATATCAGAATTCAAAGTATAAAGTTTGGTGCCAGTTTGGCAAAGATAACTAAACTAATCTCTTTGAGAGGAAGTGAGTTTTATTTTGGTAGTTTGACTCCCCATCAAACACTGAATGGTTTCTTCCATTATACTCCTGCAGCGGGGATGTTTGAACGTACCAGCTGACTTTCCAGTGTTTAAATAGGACAAACCCACAGGAATTCATGTCGACATTGGAATTTACGGAAATCTTGTTTCTGCATCAGTCACTCGTGTCTTCGATCATACCATTTCTGTGGTAAATGGTATGTTGTCTCATATTTTGATTTGTTTTTGCATTTATTTAATCCTTTTTTTTTCTCATCTTTTACCTTGTCCTCTCCTCACCTTCATCATGTTCACTCCTTTCGTCACACTCCTCGTGACTCTTGAACCTCGTGCGCCTCGTATTTTCATCATCGTGGACTTGTGGGCCCGTCTCCTCCCTCTCAACACCCCACTACTGTCACCCGCCCTGAACCCCCTCCCACTTGTGCGCTCCTGTCTGGTTGGAGATCGCAGAGTGCACTGTAGCCCCTGTTGCAATGGAGGACAGTGACCACGAGGCTCCGTCTTCCTCAGACGAGCACGACTCGCGCCCCGCCTCCCCAGCCCACTGCAGGGACCATGATGCTCAGCAGGTATCAGTGACGCCCCCAATAACTCCCCAGGGTCAAACAGACCATCTCAACTTCAGCCTGAACTGTGGAACATCTGCTATTTCCTTCAGTGTATTTTAACAAAGAAAAACCATTTTAATTCCTTTATGATGTTGTAAACTGTGAAATCAGGAAGAAACTGTTTTGTTGAGCAAAATATAAGAAGTGGTCAGAAGACTCAAACATGTGATGCAGGAAAGCTGATAACAGATGAAAAAAATACACGTATTCAAAACAACCCAGAGATCTTCTGAGTCAGTGTTCGTCATTGTTTCTGACAGTCCTGCCATATACGCTGGAGATGTCTCTGAAAACCCATTCGCACATTTTCTAACTAGCTAAGCCGATTTCTCTTCGTCCACCTGCTTTTTTACCTTTGTGTTTGCCCCCTTCCTTCCACCTCCTCCGTCCTCTGCACCACTCCGTCCGTCCATCCATCCATCCACCCCTTTGACGTCGGCGTCTCTCTAGCATTCAAGCCACTCAGACGACTCGGAAGTGGAGAGCATAATGCAAGACCCTCAGCATCACGGAGGGCACGTCCACCACCACCATGACCACGATCATGACCACACGCACCATCACGATCACGAGGATCAGGACGCAGACAGGGAGGCTGAGGGCGAAGACCGCCCACACACCCCGTCTTACCTGCGGCCCCCGGCGGCGGGCAGGGCCCAGTCAGATTCAGGGTCAGACGCCAGTTTGCCGCAGAGCAAAAGTGTGGAGTTTGACTTGCCGTCTTCCGCCAGTCCTTCCAGGCCAAAGAGCCCCTGGGGCCTGTTTGACCCGTACGACAATAACGAGGTAACAGGAGGAGGAGCTGTCAGGAGAGGGGGAACTCGTTCTGAGTGTTTCAGATCTGTCTGTAGCACGGCTGAACAGCTGAACTGCGTTTTGTAGAGAAACATTTATATTGTTGTGGAAGGTTGAACCAGAAAGTTGAATTTTTGTTTTGTTTGAGCTCATATTTTTGTGGCGAGCTTCGATTCTTTTGGGGATTTTGGGGAAGTTGACTGTGAATGAAACAACCTGTACTGAACAACTGAAGTGGACCACAGTCAGACAGAAATCCATATAACGTCCATTTACACAAAGAACTCTTATTTACTTTTAGGACCAAGACAAGGAATATGTGGGTTTCGCGACATTGCCAAACCAGGTCCATCGCAAGTCAGTCAAGAAAGGCTTTGACTTCACGCTCATGGTAGCAGGTAAATCCCGCTGTGCACATCAGCAGACATTTGATCTTCAGCCCCCTGCTTACTTTGAAGGGACGGCTGCTAATCACTAAGTGTCGAGCCTTGCTGTTTTCTCTTTGTTGTTCTCTGTTTGAAGGTGAGTCTGGCCTGGGAAAGTCCACCCTGGTCAACAGCCTGTTTCTCACAGATCTCTACAAAGATAGGAAGCTGCTCAATGCTGAAGGTGAGGAAGGTGGTTCTCCTTTGACGGCTCAGGTTTTGCTGTGCAGGTTACGTGCTCTAATATTTGAAGCTGAAGCTCCTTTGTTGTCTTTCTACTAGAGCGAATTACACAAACAGTGGAAATCACCAAACACACTGTGGACATTGAGGAGAAAGGTGTCAAGCTGAAGCTCACCATTGTGGACACCCCAGGGTTTGGAGATGCTGTAAACAACACCGAGTGGTACCTGTAACACGCCTTTATTTAGACTCTAAATCTGATTTCAGCTCTGTTATCCACACTGCCTCGGAGAATGAGCGTCCCTGTGTGTTTCCACTCCAGCTGGAAGCCGGTGGCCGATTACATCGACCAGCAGTTCGAGCAGTACTTCAGGGACGAGAGCGGCCTCAACCGCAAGAACATCCAGGACAACCGCGTACACTGCTGCCTCTATTTCATCTCACCTTTCGGTCACGGGTATGATAAAGCTCCCATTCTCGTCCAGCTCGCCCACGAGACCTTTCTATAATTAATCCACTCATTTTAACTCACAACCTGAGTAAAGGAACTAATGCGTACATGTAAGTGCACCAGTCTTTACTTGCGGTGCATTCAACCACATAAATTGTTAATGCAGCGTCTCTCGCTCACGGTTAAGGCACTTCTCTGCTGCCTTCAGGTGGATTTACATCTGCTGCAGCGCCTTCACACAAATCAATTGTACTGTGCTGATGTGGTGCTTTTCAGTGCATTTGTGCACATGCACTGTTTCACATCACTGTCCCCATCAAAGAACTGCTGGACCATAAAACCAAAGTAGCTGCAGTGCTTTTCAGTGACATGTATAGAGAAAGGGCTCCCCCTGCTGGTGTGTAACCGTCTATACCGGTCAGATAAACCAGTGATAAACCTCTGCGGCCACTGACCAATCACCCACTTTCCTCTCATGACTGGAAACCACCAGCTCCAGAGTCAAACGCAGAGAGGCAGACGTTCAAAACAAACTCAGGGAGAACATGAGACTCATGCATAATTCCCCAAACCCAACCTGAACCTTCTCTCTGTCAGGCAGGCACACAGAATCTCATGTAGAACTTCATCTAGCAAAGCAGGCTGCACTCACGTTAAAACATCTCTTGATGTAGCTATTAAATCTCAACATCTCTCCTTCTTGAACTTCGTTTGTGTGTCTTCCAGTCTCCGGCCTTTGGATGTGGAATTCATGAAGGCTTTGCATGAGAAGGTCAACATCGTCCCCATCCTCGCCAAAGCAGACACGCTCACCCCGATGGAGGTCAAGAAAAAGAAAATTAAGGCAAGAGAAACTGTTTCCTTTAAGGCGAACCGATCACCGGCCTGCAGCTCTTTGTGTGATGTCAGTCAGTTTCATTTACATTGTAAAAGGTGAGTTTTCACATCAGATCTTTTCTTGCAGATCAGAGAAGAGATTGAGCAGTACGGCATCAAGATTTACCAGTTCCCCGACTGTGACTCTGATGAGGATGAAGATTTCAAGCAGCAGGACTACGAGCTGAAGGTGCGCCTCGCAGCTGTCTGTCAGCCTGCTGTCATTTCTTTATTTCAGCCTTTTGGGGCAGAAGCCTCAGGGCTCTAGAGTTATTCCACAGTAGACATCAGTATACTGACATAACATAACAAACTGAACACCAGGAAAAAAAATTCTCTTCTTCTTTTCAGTTTTTTTAACACATCAATCAATTATTCAACTGAAAAAATGTGTTAAAGCTTTCTTGTTCATAACGTAGTGACGTTAAAACAGATCAATATAATCACCCGAACACTCAGTCCAGTGCAGACGTCCCCAGTCCTGATACGTCCAACCGTTTTCCACCCTTCTCGCATCGCTCGCTGGCAGAGGAGATGCAGGCGGTGTATCTCTGTGTGCCTCCGTCCTCGGTTGCCCTCCAGTGAAAACAGCGTGACGAAATGGAACCGACGGACGCGAGCTTCAGAATAAACTTTCCACATTAGTGTTTAAAACTGTGAAGCGTTCCTCCAGATGGATTAAACAGAGATGAGGGAGCTGCCGCAGAAAACAGAGCAGTGGGCATGTGTATTGGGAACTATAAAGAAAACAAATCCATGGTGAACACTGCAGTGCAGCACAGCCAGCATCCGTCCAGTCTCTCTGTTGACCCATAGACATCCTGCACTGCTTCAGATTTACTTCTCTTTCTCTTCTCTCTTCAAGGAAAGCATTCCCTTTGCAGTAATTGGCAGCAACACGGTGGTGGAGGCCAAAGGGAAGCGGGTGCGAGGTCGCCTCTACCCCTGGGGCATCGTAGAAGGTGTGTCCCTGCTCAGACTGACAGTCGTAAATCATTCATCTGCTGAACTTTACGGCACGACAGTGGAAATTCTTGATTTGTGAAGACGGTCGAATCTGCTTTCACAGTGGAAAACTCTGCGCACTGTGACTTCGTGAAGCTGAGGAACATGCTCGTCCGCACACACATGCAAGACCTGAAGGACGTGACCCGAGAGTGTCACTATGAGAACTACAGAGCCCACTGCATCCAGAGCATGACCCGCATGGTGGTCAAGGAGCGCAACCGCAAGTATGATCACACACCGCAGCGGGCCGGACGCGCACACACACGCGAAGCTGTTGTTTTGGGGGAGGACACATCCAGGTCTGTTTGCTGTAATTCGTTAAAGCTTCTCTCCAACCGGCGTTTCTCTGCAGCAAACTCACCAGGGAGAGCGGCACAGACTTCCCCATCCCCGTGGTGCCCGGCGTGTCGGAGAGCGAGACGGAAAAGCTCATCAGAGAGAAAGACGAGGAGGTACGGCACGCCGAGCGCGAACTGGACTCGCATCAGCAGAACGATCACGGCCACGAGCAGGAGTCTGAGCAGCACGAGCCCTCAGAGCCTCAGCCCGGCTCAGAGACTCTCTTACGTCGGATAGACGACGAAGCCCTCTGAACTTTGTCGACTGTAACTTGTTTTTTGTTGTTGTTATTGTTGTTGTTTTTTTCTAATTTAACCAAACAACATTTTCTGTGGTTAGAAGGCAATCAAGCATGAAAAATCTGAAGTGGTGTAGTAATATAACAAAGCTCTCCTCCCCTGTCTGTCTGAGCTGTGGGTTAGATACTAATCTGCCACATCAACATTATTGGATCAACACTCCCTCTGAAAGCACACGCACGTTACTTTATAGAGCTATAGCTTCAGCCGCAGGACCACAAGATGCTTGGTTTAATATAATCAACGCAGAACTCATCAATTAAAGGTGAGCTGAATCACCTGAATCAAATTCGAACAGTTTAACACATAAAGAAGCTTACATCAATCTCAATGATTGCCACTTGCCAGCCCCTTTTCCCCCACTCTGCCCCCGATGGACACACCGGTCTCTGACGTACAGAAGCTGAAGCACTCAGAATGAAATGGGAACGTTCACAGACCTGCTCCACATTCAATAAAGTGTTTATTATGATTTTTCTTTGACATGTGTAAATGTCATTTGCAGGCAGGCAGAGTGTCGGCCGCCCCGTTGATCTCATCCAATCAGATTCAGGACTGCCAGTCATGTTTTAATGCAACATGCTGTAAATATCTGGTGATCTGACTCAGATCTACAATACTCCCCCATCAGTTCTCATTTAAAAAGACAAAATAATACTATTTATTCTTATGGGAAATATTTTCATCAATATTATTGTGAAAAGTAACATGACCTAGATATTCCTGTTATTCTAAATCTGTAGCTACAAGACAAACACCTAAAGTTAGAGTGAAATGAAACATGAAATGAGCCAAATTAGAAGCCTCTTCTTGGCTTAAACGATCAGAAAAGTTTAGCCTAAAATATGCTGATATGATATAAAAATACAAATGCAATACCACTGTGTCTCAAGTTCCCCTCGAACTCCTCTTCCCTATTTATTATATTTTAAATAAAGAGTCTTTTCTTCCTCAGTTGTTTCTTTTTTTTTTTTATTTCTTTGTGTAAACATGATGGGATAATACAATGTAACGTTACTGCAAAACATAAACATGGCTGTTTCATTCATTTAACATATTTTACTACAAACATGAAAGCACATACAACTAGCTGGGTAACTAATGTTTGTGTTATTGAATATTAAATGTCATTTTAATTGTAAAATAGATTTGAATTATCCACGAACAAAAAAAAAACTCAACATAAGTGGCAGAACAGTTTTCCAGCATTAAAATGTGTTTGTGCCACACCGGTCGTCTTGAGGTTAAAGGTCAGGCGGAGGATCCTGCGGCAGTTCACCGCAGGTCACGTGACCAGCAGAGCGATGGCCGATCTCCCGAGTGTTATTGATTTTAGATCAGCGTATTCATGTGTGAACAATTAGCCCTGTTTAAACCCCGCGTGGCTCCGCTGCAGTACGTCCACCATGATAGTAACACCCCTCTCTTTTCTTTTCTCCACAGCTGCGGCGGATGCAGGAGATGCTGCAGAGGATCCAGAACAACATGATCACTCAGAAAGATGGCTATTAACCCAGAGCTCCCGTCACGCTGTGTACATGTCTTTCTTTCACTGGGATACAAAAAAAAAAAAAAAAAAAAAAAAAAGAAAAGTACCCAGCAAACCCGTCTTCCACTCTGCCAGCGTCCACTCGGCCTCATCAACAGCATGTCCCACGCGGCTCAGGGAGCTGCTGAGGAGGTGGTAAGATGTCCCGACACCTTCGACCTCTCCAGGATCTCTGACGTTAACGACGCCACTGCTGCAAAGCCCAGAACTCTCCACTCCGCTGTGTGAAACAGGAATTAGTACATTCACATATCTGAAGTCTTTATTTAGCCACATGATCACAGGGATGGTTTATGAAG
Source organism: Salarias fasciatus (assembly GCF_902148845.1). NCBI lineage: Eukaryota > Metazoa > Chordata > Actinopteri > Blenniiformes > Blenniidae > Salarias > Salarias fasciatus. Next base: position 8,876,396 of record NC_043758.1, on the reverse strand, counting down.
TTTATGAGGTTTACATCAAAGTACAGGTGATTTTTTTTTTTTTAAGTAAATTTTTATGGTGCAAGTGTTTATTGTTACTATCTTTATAGGTCAACATGCATATATACTGTAATAATTTAATTTTCTATACTACACTTTTTTTTTTCCAACCGTTTTCCACCTTTCATGTGTTGCTGGTTTTGTTTTATAACACCTCTCTAAACTGCTGAGCTTCACATGGATGATGTTGAAACGTATGGTGATTTTGTTCGTTTTATTTTCCGGGGTTTGTTTCACTTCTTGTCAGGTTTGATTCTTCAGCACATTCAGTGCAGTCGAGGCCATGACGCTTTGCTCAATGGTCAGGGTAATCTCACAGAAAGCTACTTCCAGATTGTCGTGTCAAGATGTAACATAAAGTACCTTTAAACAAAACAAAAACTAAAAAAACTGGTCGATTCAGAGTCAAACTTTAAAAAGACAAGACCCTAGATTTGTATGAAGTGACGGGTTAAAGGCGGGGTTGCGTTAGCGGACATGCAGCGTATTTATCTTTTGCATGTGAAGGTTACTGCGATTGCATATCACTTTGATTTTGAACTTGTAAGAAATTTCAAAAACAGATTTTTATATATATATTTTGGTTGGTTTTAGATATTTTTTGCTCACTTCAGGAGAACTCCCATGTCGGATGAGTACTTACTTTAACACGTATCTTACAAGCAAGGATTTCCCTTTAAAAGTGATATTTTTGTTAATGCCAAGAGTAGCGATCAAGAATAATGAACATATGTCTCTGTCAGTCTTTTCTATGTTGCAGACTTTTTTTTTTTTTTTTGAACTTGGGTATGATATGACTGCTCTGAACTTTTGTTGAAAATCTGACATTCCTCAAGCTTCTGTCCCGGAGTCTGGTTTATGCTTCTGTTCCTTCTTTTTCTTTTTTTTTTTTTTTTAAATATTAAATTTGTCTTTTGGTATGTTATGTTTTTGAGTATATTTATGTAAAAGATTTATAAAAGAAGTGAGGACAGAGAGGCCAACATGTAAAAATTCTAATATTGTAATAAAATATGAATATAATTTCATGCACAGTTGGACAATGACCTTTACTTGCCTTCTTTGAGTGTTGACTGTGAGTTATGCAACTTTTAATACATTGAGAAGGCGCTCGTTTTCCAGAGAAGCAATCAAACAGGAAACTGTTATGCTTCTCAACACAACGCTTTTAAATAACCTGTTCTATTCATGGTTTTGATCAGCTTCCTTTCCCAATGTCTTCTTTTCCTCTCCATTATGTTTGATAATAGCCATTAATCTGTCCGTCCATTTCTTTAATGCTTCATCTTCCTCATCCTCCCAGCTGACAGAGAGCAGGGACACACCTTGAACCCGTCACTACTCCCCTTCAGGCAGTCCAGAGTCAAAGAGAAAACTGGAATCCTGAAATAGTCAATTAATGATAAACTTAAAGTGATTTTCTTCACTCCTTAAATGAATTGATGGATTTGTAAATAACGGAATTATGTTTGAAATGCAGTAAACAAGTGTTTACAACTGAAGCACTGTCTGAACAGTTCATTAAATAACTCCCTTACCCCTTAATGGCTTCCTTCTCGCTCAAACATCTTGTTTCCTGCTTTTGAATTGGAACAAAAAAACACTTCAACATTCAAAGATGATAAAATTGTTTTAGTTTGAGTCAACTTTCCCTTGCAACTTCTGTTCTTTTACTCTTGTTTAAGACAAGCTATCATTACCATTTTCTTTGAATGAAATGGACAAATAGACATTTGTAAACATAATACCATTTATTAAGTTTTATTTTTTAATAAATTTTTGATTTTTTTACATATCCCCCCAGGTTTTTTTACATGATACATTTAGATCAAATACAGCCCAACATTTACAGGCAATGTACAACTTAGACTTTCACCATAGGGAAAACACACAAGTATTGTTGCTTCTTCAAGTTTCTGTGTCCCTGTAATTCTCATACATTTTGTTTTTTTGGAAAATGATGTGAAAATACAGCTTTTTTTTTTTTTTGTTACAATCATATGCTTAAAAATTTTAGAGGGGGGGTAAAGGGTTGATCATTTTTTTTCAGTAAACTGGTTCTTCAAAACTGAAATACTAAACCACAAGAAAATAAAATAAGGGCAAAAGATTTTACAGAGTGGCCAAATGTGATATAAAAATTAAAACATCTGTGTTGACATCAGCCTCTTGTATATGGTCCCAGGAAAAAAAAAAAAAAAAAACAGTTAAAATAAAGAGATACAGCTCAAACAAGCAACACTTTTTCTTTTAAAATAAAAAATTGTTTTTGAACGTTACACTTTAATAAAGTAAAAGCATAGCAAAAAAAAAAAAAAAATAAAAACAAAAGGTTTGCCACTGCACATCCTGTCATGATCGGTACATTCAGTGAAGGCAGCGCGGCTGGAGCTGTCCTTGGTGCTGCGGCGCAGGTTTTCACAGTGCGAGCTCCAGGAGGGACCGTTCACAGCGAACTCGCTCAGAACGGATCCCCACGACGATTTATCGGTGACGCTGCTTCGGATCAGAAAGTTGACAAGCGGAAAACACGGCTGCAGTTTGCAGCCATCTGTACTGCGATTCACGATGGAAACACATTTTACTACATCGTCCAGACGAGCACAATCTCCACACGAAGCTCTCCGAGTCAGTCACGTTGCCGTCAGTAAAGATCTCTGCCATGAAGAGCCCCAACGAGCTCCCAGTGGGCCAAAACATCTGTGGAAAGTCAAAACTTTCTGCAACACTAAGTGGCTGAAAGGGCATAAAGATAAGTCACAATCTGATTGTCTCTTAATTCATAAAGGAGCCAGACTCTGATAAAACTGCACATTCATCCGGTGTATGAGCGACAGACTGAGCAGCATCGCTTCTCCATAAAGGCTTCTGTTCGCCAGTGAACACAAACGGCCAATAGGAGGAGCTCCTGCTGCGTGCGCAGTCACCGAGGACTGGTCTGTGTGAGGGGAGTTCAGTCCGGTCTTCAGCTCCAGCCCTGCAGCACGTGCTCCCGCTGAGGAGGAGGAGTCTCTGATCACAGTGAGTGACGTGCTGGTGATGGAGCTCATCAGAGACTCACTGCTGGACTTTCGGCCTGCGTGGAACGTCGTCTGTTCCTTCAGCGCGAGCCGGAGCTGCCGAGTTCCGGTCACTGTGCATCACAACACACCCAGGCGACGAAGGCCGACGACGCGCGGCGTGCCGACGCTGCACTGCAGCAGCCTGGCGTTAACAGGAGGTCTTGAAATGTTCCCGACTTCACGTCCTGCTTCTGAGTGACAGTGAATTTTCAGCAGAAGGCTGAGGTCCTCCAGCAGCTCCCTGCCCCGGCCCCGGGGCTCGCTCGCAGCCCGTTCTGAGGCCGGACGGTTCCCCCTCCGGCGGAGCGTCTCCGCACGACGCCCGGCGGTCCGGTGGGCGGAGCTCAGGCCAGCTTCAGGGTGCTGATGGGAAAGGAGGGCATGGTCACCATTGGCGACGGGGTTCAGGACCGTCTGACCGACGAGCTGCGGGTGATGCGCCATCATCTGGGCGCTCCTTCGTGACGATGGTGGCGGCGGCCTGCGGCGCCGCCGCCCCGTTGACCTGCGGGTGGGCGTGGTTCAGCGTGTGGGTGGATGTGCTGCGTCACGGCCACCGGCTGGGGTAGAGGGCGGGGAGATGCTGGCCCAGGTGGGCCACCGGGTGCACGGTGATGTGGCCGATGGGCTGGTGCACGGGCCCGACGGCGGCGGCGGCGGCGGGGGGAGGGGGCCAGGTGGGGCGATGTGTTTGGGAGCCCCGCCCTGGATGACGTGGTTGACCGCCTGGATGACGGACGGGTGGGACACCGAGGCGTGGGCGATAACAGTGGGGTGCAGGCTGGGCGCGGTCACCAGCTTGGTGGTGGCCGGGGGACGAGGGGCTGCGGGGGAGGGGCGGGCGCGGCGGCGCGGGCGGCCACGAGCACCGACGGCGCCGGCGCCGGCTGGGCCTGGGGGGCCTTCTGCTGGATGGAGATGTGCTGGGTGATGAAGGAGGTCGCCGTGGTGATGGGCCGTCAGCGTCGGGGGCTGGGCGGGCGGCGCCGTCTGCAGCAGCTCGGGTTTCGCGCTCTGCGGCACGCCGGGCATGGCGGCCGGCGCTCTGGACGCCGGCTCTTCTCTACGTCCTCGTCCATGTTGTCTTCGCCTTCTGCAACAGGAAAACAAGCATGAGCGTCATTTCACCACGACGGCGATTTGAAGGCGGACGTGGCGGAGGGCGGCGGCGGGCCGACCGGAGGCCGTGGAGGTGGAGGCCTGATCCTCCTCGGGCTGCGTGGCCTGCCGGACGACGCGGTCGATCTCGCCGTCCACGTCCATCCACTGGCTCAGCTCGTTCTTCAGCTCGTCCAGCCGCTGCTGCGTGGCGATCTTCTCCGGGCCAGTCGCTCCATGTCGTGCTCGTACTCCTTCTCTTTGCGTTTTAACGTCTGAAAAGACAAAGTGGAAAATAATGAAACTCACAGACATGTACGGTTAAACGTCTACTCTGATACCGGAAGATTAAACTGTAAACCACTTTATTCAAAGTTATTCAAAACAATGACTGAACTGATGAAGTTCACCAATTCATGACATTTATTATGAAATATTTAAATGCACACTGACAAACTGTCAATCAACTTTTCCAGTCTTGCGTAACTTAAAGTTTTATTCCATTAAATATTTTTAATTTAAGTTGTTTTATTTCTAATTCCCTCTTTAATTCAAACTATTCATGATGTTGTGTTATGGCACTTCACAGCTGCTACTTAAATGTTTTTAATTAAACTTTTTAATTCTAAATGAATCACCCAGCAGAATCCAGCTACGGGACAGAATAAGACGGAAAAACAAAAGAATGTGAGTCCGGCGGCAGCGGCGGCGGCGGCGCACAGACCAGAAGAATGGAGGGAGTGCAGCATGAGGGACGAGGGCGGAGCCGCTGGAGAGTGGGAGGGGCCTGCTGGGAATGACTCTCTGACCTAATTTTCTCCTGATCAGCCTGACGCTCCACTCAACCAAACAAAGCGAGCTGGACTTCCGCGTGCACGGCAACAAGTGGAAAAGTTTGGAGTGGAGAAAAGAATGTGCCGCACAGACAGAACCCGCTCATACGCTGATAACACGGCGGACGTGGTTTTTATTGTGGGGGGGGGGGCGGAAAATCAGACACGCGATATTTACGACATGATGGTCAAATGCTCACTGCTCTCGCTGGTTTTTGGTGAGAGATGCAGGAAATGATGGTGTGAGAAGCCGTGTGACTCAGCATCATAAAGCTGGATTTCCAAAGGGTGGACTTCCTGTTTGTGGTCACACCACCATGTGCTGTACGTGGTTACATGTGTGTGTGTGTGTGTGTGTGGTGTGTGTGTGTGTGTGTGTGTGTGTGTGTGTGTGTGTAGGGATTGGGAAAAGAGCACCTGCATGTGTGAGACAAGACATGTTGTGTGTTGCTCCTGGCCTACTTACTGTATGTGTGTGTGTGTGTGACATTTCTGCCGTTGTTTTGTGTGCATGTGGGACTACAGTACGGCACACACGGACATGAATAGCAAAGGGGACAAAAGGCGGGCCCCGAGCGAGGCAGCACCTGTCTCCAGCCCTGATCCAGGATTAGAAATGCAGTGGCCAAGTGGTCTGGGCTCTTGCTGCTTCCAGCTGGGTGTGTTGGAAGGAGAGCTGCGTGTCTCAACCGGCTAAACACTTCATATGGAGGTATTTTTTGTGGTTTTGGAAGGAGTTTCGATGTCGCTACAAGAATCTATTGTTAGTTTTAAATACTACAAAACGATAAGTCGAACCAAAACAGCGTCAGTGCTGTCACAGTGTGAGTGACACACACACACACACACACACACACACACACACACACACACACACACACACACACACACACACACACACACCACACACACACACACACACCACACACACACACACACCACACACACACACACACCTCGCTGCTCGTACGGTTCAGATCAGGGTTGTGTGCTTCTGGTGAGCCTCAAACTTTCTGGAACAAACACGTAACTGTTGAGTCACAGCGGTTCAGTGGTTTAAAGTTCCTGCCCTGCAGTAGCACCGCCTCTGGTTTCAAGTCCCGATATGGGGGTTGGTGTGTTTCTGTGAGGGGTTGCATGTTCTCTCTGTGAGGGCGCGGGTGTTTTCCAGCTTCCTTTCATGGTTCAAACAAATTCCAGCTGACTTAAAATTATTTGAAACTTGATTTTCTTGTTTTAAGTGACAGCAGCAGTCTAAGCAGTGAGAAATGATGGATGAGTCCTGAAAATGTGCTGTGGACACTCGCTGTCGTCTGTAATTCATTTCTTTTGTGCACATTATGCTGCAGACTTTATTGAATAACATGTTCCCTGAGGGACAGAGATGTGGAAAGCCTCCCTCACACTCCCATCAGGGTCTCAGTCAGCTGAGGACGTCCTCGTTCGATTCTGGCCACAAAACATGATGTACTGAAGCGACCCCCCTCCTCTGGTTGTCAGGAAACGGCTGAAAGCCTCCCAAGGTTCCCTCCTAATTCTAAAACCGTACGCCTTCATGTGCCGTAAAACTCAACCGACGTGAAAACATCTGTGACACGCAGGCAGCGAAGTCTGGCTGCCTTTGTTTCGCCCAGCACCACTACTCATGACTCATGCAGAGAAAATGAGCGAGAGAAGAAGTGCTCCACAAACACACAGACCCACTGAACTCTCCTTTCTCCGGCGGCGGCGGCGGCGGCGGGAGCGACCCACGCCGCGTCCGTCCCTCGGATCGTGGCTCCGACGAGAAACGGCGCGCTGGAGATTAACCGCGCTGGACCTGACAACTGGAGACAGCAGGCAGATGGACCCCGCGTGACTTCCACGGCGCGTTAATCGTGTCACCAGGTTGACAGGACACAAGGGCGCCCAGCACCTTTTGATTCCTCTCACATGGCTGCACCTCCGTTGAGCCTCGCCTCCAGTGTGCGCGAAAATCTAGATCAGCGCAGAGATAGGCGGCCGTGTGTGTGTGTGTGCGGTGTGGGTGTGTTCGTGCACATGCAAGGGTAAACAATGCTCAAGCGCCGTCACAGGCAAGCGAGTGCCGAGCACATGGCCCGACAGAGAGGCCACAACAGGAGGAGGGAGGGAGGGCAGGGGGGGGGGGGGGGGGGGGGGGGGGGGGACAGATAGCGGGGGATTGAAAGAGAGCGATACAAGCTGTACCGACTGACCACTCTCTGCAGCAGCCAGGAAACACACAAGCACAAGGCTGGCTTGTCTTAAAGGGCCAGGAGCTCCAAGGCCACGTTGCAGACATGTGATCACAAGGTCTTGTGACAGGGCCGTAGCTTGTCTCACTGTGCCTTCAAGCTGGAACAGAGGCGGTCACGTTGTGGGGGGGGGGTTCAACAATAAAAGGTCTGTCTGCAGGGAACACAAATACCTACTTCTGCACAGCATGTGGTTTTGCAAGCTGCATCCGCGGTGGCCTAATTACCCGTACCTGGTAAAGAATTAAGTGGAATGAACTGCTGTTCATGTAAGACAGCAGGGCAGGATGGTGGCTTTCACTTTTGTAATATCTACTAATAACCACAGGCGGAAGTGTAAATGCTGGTTTGTCAGTTAAGTCCAACTTCAAAGCCCTGAACTCTGCTGTAATCAGTTTTCCTGAAGCTCAAAACTCCGTCAATATAAAACTGTCAAACGGCGTCACTGCAGCCGTGTTTTAAAGACAAGCTTCAAAAGGCTGTAAGTCATTACAGCTCGCTGGCATGAGCCAAACAAATGACACCTAATGCATCCACGCGCTACTGGGGCTTTTCGACGTCTCCCAGGAGGCAGTGGAGGAACAGGATCGGTCAGCTCAGAGTGGAAACCGAAGCGGAGGAAACTGAGCCGTGTGTTTACCGCTCCATGCTCCTCCCCCGCTGCATGCAGCTAAGCCCGCTGGTACAGCGAGTCCTGCCTGTTGCAGGGCTGGGAGGAGGCCCAGCAGGGGGGGGGTGACGTCACGCGGCTCGGTAGCCATGTGCTCGCAGCTCATGTGGCTTAAAAGTCAGAGAGGCAGGATGAAGAGGAGGAGGAGGAGGAGGAGGAGGAGGAGGAGGAGGAGGAGGAGGAGGAGGAGGAGCAGGGCACGGCAGGCTCACAGGCACGGTAGCATAACGAAGCACAGCAAAAAGGGAGAAGCTCAAGCTCAGATCGGCTCCAATAAACGGGAAATCATGGAAAAAAAATCAATGCAATTGTGAATCAGTGAAATTGGAAAAAAAAAAAAAAAAAAAGTAAAGGTAAGGAGAAATGAATTTGGTTTCAACGCTTTATAAAGTCTGAATTTTCCGTAGATAGTGGGATGATACGGGCAGCAGTTTTCCAACACTTTCGCTTTATTCTAGAACTCTGCGTGACAAACGACAGGGAATGTGATGCAGAGCCAAAAGCCTTTTAGCTAAGTTGTTTTTTGTGTCTGTCAGCCAGAGGAGGCGAGGACAGGGCGGGGCGGGGGGGGGGGGGGGCAGAGGCTCAGGGGGGGTTGCAGGCAGGCCGCACGCCCTCCCATGTTACGGTGCCCGTACCGGCACGTGTATGGCTTTTCTTTAGAAAAAAAAAAGAAAAGAAAACACTGGCCTGAACATCCTGGTTTCTCTTCTTTAAACCACACACACACACACACACACACACACACACACACACAACACACATACACTGAACACAACAATGACAAAAAAAAAAAAAAGGTACACATGAAACTTAAAGAGGCAGTAAAGTGCGGTGGCCCAGAAACTCAGAGTTACAATTCCCCTCTATTCACAACAGGACATTTCGGGATGAAGCAGCGTCTGTTATAAAAGTCTTCCTCGCTCCACCTGCTTTAATTTAGCCCTGGTCCAGCTCAGCTGTGATAGGAGGGACGCCGGGCAGGTCAGTCAGCCAGTCGAACACACACACACACCACACACACACAACACACACACAAACACACACACACACACACACACACACACACACACACACACACACAAAGTGTTGCTTAATCACAGAGAGGCTCGTGGGGGGGTTGGGGGGTGACGAGCTGCACTCCCACGCTGTCCTAGATTTCCTCACTATCCACGCACAGACACCAGCAGACCAAAACCCTGCTTCCCAGAGGATCAGAGCGGCGACGCGGCGCTCCTGTCAGTATCGCCACGGGGTCGATCTGAACGAGCTCCGTGAGGAGGACACACAGCGAAAAGCAAGGCTGATTCCTTGACTTCGCTGAGGTTCGCCACCGCGGCCTCGCCGGTCGGTCAATAAACTCAACTGTACGTAACAGAAGCATAATCGCTGTCTGGAAGCGTATAAACCAGGCCAGCGGAGGACCTTTGCTCCAGCAGATCCTCTCGCCGTGGGCAGGCTGCCAGTCCACACGCTGCACGCTTCACTACGGTGCAAATGAGGGAAACATCAGAGGTTACGGCGGGACCCAGGCGCCGCGGCAAAAACAGGCCAAGAATTCAGGGAAAAAGCCGAACGGAGCTGAATCCGCCGTGCGAGCAGTGGATGAGAAGTAGGATGTTATCGAAGCAGTTCGATCACATCAGGCCTCCGACAGCCTGAACGACAGTGTGAAATATCCACATCTAATTTTTAGAACATCAGCCTTCATGTTTAGAGGAAAGTCAGATTTCCTTCTGCTGTAATTACAATTGTTTATTGTTTGGAACAACAGACCACTCCTCCTGTCCCTTCTGGCTGAACTAACAGGAAAAGATCTTTAGAAAAACCCGACAGTCCACTGTCCCGCTGATACTAATCCTTATATTATCAAATCCCTAAAACTGCTAGAAAACAGAGAAACAGAGATTCATGTCGATGTACTAGTACTACAGTGTTCCTTATTTTAAAATTCAACAACCATAAATCAATATTACAGTTTACAATATAACAAATGAGCTGAGGTCTAAAACACGATCACTCTGGGTGGAGAGAGGTCACTGGTTTATAGCATGTTTGTTCAAGAGATGTTCAAGCTGTTCCTTTTATTGGTGGGTTGACATTTACTGTCTCTGACCGGGAGATTTCCACCCGGAACCAACCTGAAGTCACGCTCTGTTCCCTGGGCTTGTTTTTAAAGCGTCACGCCCTCGCGCGAGCAGGTAGCGCCACAGGTAACAAACACGGCGCGGCCTCTTCCTCCGTGCTTCAACCACTACTGGCCGGCATTCAAAACATCCTCCTCTGCCAGCGACAATGCTTCAGTCCTCTGAATGATGGACCGCTTCCGACTGACAGGCGGCGACGCCGCAGTCCAACAGTGTTTGTGTGTTTTCTTTCATTACTCCAACTCCATGCATAGTTTTTCTCAGTAAACTGACAATGGGAAGGACGTGACTGTCCTTGGTGCCGCAGCTTCTATTGTGACGCAAGAACGTGAGAAGGGAAGCTTATTCTTGCGTGGTGATAATTACACGAGTTTTTAAAAAAAACACACACAAGAGGACAATCGAAAGACTTCAGCTTGCTTTGAAATGAAGACACGGAGATGTGAGGAAAACAGACGAACGAAGACTTCTCACTGAATCGGTACTTGTGTACCAGCGTTGGATTATCGCTCTGGAGTTGCACAACACTCCGTACACATTCACCCCACAACGTTCGTCAAGTATAATTACAACTTTTGGCAGTGGCGCTGACAGTGGATGAATGTGGTGAAACTGTCGTCCAACCGTGACGCCAGAACAATGCAAGATAATTAAACTGCTGTGAAATCGAATCAAGGGCTCCTTACAGCGAAGGAATTATTAGTCAACATCCACCGAGCCAAACGGAAGCTCTCAGGAAATGTGCAAAAAACTTTAAATTCAACAAGCGAGGTCAGAGGTGAAAACTGAGAGCGAAAAAAAAGCTCACCTGAATGTATCTGAGCGCGCTCCTCAGCACGCTGAGGTTGGAGGTTTTCTTCTCGTCGATGTTGGGGATGTTCTTCTTCAGCGTCTCGAAGCACTCCTTCAGGTGCGCCCGTCTGAGAACCAGACAGGGAGGGAGACTGAGGACAGTAGAAATCATGGATCCATGCGGGTAAAGTAATCACTGGACATAAAAACAAAGTGGCCTCTTGGATTAAACTTCAGGCTCACTACACGCTGATCCCACCTGTGCTTCTCAAGCTTTGTTGTGCACTTCTCTTGTTCCGGCCCCTGCAGGAACACAAGAGGAGCACGTTGTCAGGATTCATCTCTGAAGGTGACGCAACAAGAAGCATCAACATCAAAGACTAATTAATGTTTTAAAAAATGAGATGTTTCCTATTCAAGTCACATTTTAAGACAGATCTACACCTTAAGAGAATAAATCTGTCAGTAAATTAAAGGAAAGCTTGATTGATCTTGATTGGTTGATCTGCAGTAACACGGTGTGGCCGTTCAGACTCACCCTCCAGGCCTCTTCTTGCCGTCGAGCTGCCGGCCGTCGTCGGGCGGACTCCCCCGGCCGACGGGGCTGCCCTGCGGCGCGACAGCCGGGTGGGGCTGCAGCGGGGGCGAAACGATTGGAGCCGGGGGTAGCGCTGAACGGCGTGCTGCGGCGGCGTCTGCTGCCGGCCCGGAACGCCGCCGGCCGGAGCGATGAGCTGGGTGTGATGCTGCTGCTGCTGCTGCTGCTGGTGGTTCTGCGTCGGCTGCTTGTGATCGCGGGCGGCCGGGCGGTCCGGTCTGGCTGGGGGCAGGAACAGCAGGGCCGCGGCGCTCTGCTCCTGAGGGGAGTGAGGCTCGCTCTTGGGCGAACTCACAGGAGGAGCCCGCCGGCGGGGAGAGCGTGGCGACGGGCCAGCTGTGGGCGAGCCCGTGGGGTTGGGGTGACCACGGGGACGGGGGACGACGGCCACGGGCATGGAGGGGGGGCTTCAGGGCAGGAGGCACGGGCGCCGGACAGCTCTCCGCGTGGAGCTCCTCTGCTCGGAACGCTTTGGAGACATGGCTGACCGGGGCGATGGAGTTGTAGCTGACATCAGAAAACCTCTGTTCAGTCAGCTGCTGCAGACGCAGACTCTCCTTTAACTCATCTTCTGTGGGAGAAACAAGAGTTGAACAAAGCCATCAGTTCCCTCTGCAAAACAGGAAGGTCTGTCAGTTTCTTTTAGAGAAAACACGAGCGACAAAGTCAAGATATTCAGCAATGGAGGAATCTAAAACCAGACTTCTTAATATTTGAAATACTTCTTCCTTTTTAAAAACTTCTGCAAAACAAAGTAAATTGTTTCTCTATTGGTAATACATATTGCAATAACACAACATGGGTCACAGTTAATGAATATTACTAATTTATGAAGAGGAGCTGTGTTGCACAGCAGCTCGACTTTCCTGCTGACAAAGCCAGGAAGGCTCTCTCACACCAAGACACACGTTTCAGGAAAAACAACCTCAAAGTGTGTCAACAAATCAAATGAATCAATTAGGTAGATCGTCTGTTGAGTCTGTAAATAAAAAGACATCTTTAGAAAAGCATGAGTGTGAATTAGGATCAGCCTGATCACGTTTACACTGCCGCACCAGCGTACCGATGTATGGAAGCAGCAGAGAGAGGCTGGAGTTGCTATGGCAGCTGTGATATTCAGTTAGAAATGTCAGCGACAAGTGGTTGTTAATACCATCGTTACGAAGGAAAGCAGGGCGCCGCGGCGCCGCACAGAGGAACCAGCTCAATTAGATCTGGGCGTTGCAGAAATGAAGTTATCGAAGGTGTTGATGATGGAACGTAATGCAAACACATGGCACAGAGAATTCCAATTTCCTAAACAGTAACGGTCATCTGTTCTTTGCAGGCATTTTCATTTAAAAAAGAGAAGAAAAAAATTAAACTGATGATACACTGCTTTTCTGTCCTCCTTTGTATGTTATGAATCTCAAATAGAGGAGTAAAGTGTTTGTCCTGTAGGGAAGAGTTCAAAGGTCAGGAACATTACAGCCTCGTTTTGTAACCTGAACACAAACTTCGCTCAAACCCGGTTCGAGTTTACAAAACAGAAAAGCTGGCTTTGAGTTTGCCGGAGGGAAGTTATAGAAAGTATCTCCGTCTATCTTTTGTTCACACAGAAATATGCTGCAACGTGAGGAGGAGACTCTTCCTGCTTCCAGTAACAACACAACTTTCTTCTTAAAGCGCATCACATCAAATAATTTGCCGTTTCACTTTTTCAAACAAGATTTTTTTTGCCAGCAAAAATGTTGTTGAACTGAAAATCTTCCCTGATGTCAGAGAACCTAAAAAGAACAGCATGTTCTTAGTTTTGGTGTGCGATGGCTTTAATAGACGCTCCACGCTCAGTGGACACTTTTCTTAAAGAAAATCTGAGAAACTCATCAAAAACATGCTGGTTTTCTGTACGCATTATATAACTGCAACAGCTCACAGAGAAACAATGGCCTACTTTCCGAACACAGTGACCTGCTCTACAGAAGCAGGGAGGAGGAGGAGAGGAGGAAGAGGAGGAGGAGGAGGGGACTCTCCATGCAGCAAACCAAGAGGCTGGAAAGCAGACTAGCAAGAGATCTCACTCGGAGCATCTGAGTCCACAACGTCAGTAAAGATCCGAGAAACTCCAGCTGAATCTGTAAAGCCGAAGACTTTTCTTTCTTGATTAAGCGGTGTTCATTTTCAGAATCTTGTCGTCTCCGGGTTGAACCGTTGCAGGGGCTCGGAGTGGGGGAAACCTAAATAGCCGCTCACATTCAAAGGTGATGCAAGGTTACACACTGCAGTGAGTCTGAAGGACGGGGAGGTTTTGTTACAACTGCTGTGGTGCTGTGGTGTCGCCCTCTCCGGCTAGGAGAATCGAAGCCCTCTGGTATAAAATGTTCGATTATAACACAATATATTCATTTTCAGTGGAATCGTAATGTTTAAAGACGAACCCGTACACATGGGTTCATGGTCTTATCTCAAGTCCAGATGTAAAATGTGACAAAAGTCAGCAGATTGTTGGCAGATATGGTTATTCTGACGTGATAATGTCTCACATAACTGGTCTTTGCACTCAAGTCTTATGGGGGACAGAAAAATAAAAGTTATCGTTATTAAATGTCATCAATCAATTTCACATCGGGCAGTTTGGGAACATTGATTTTTTTTTTTTAAATGCAGTGTTCCTCACGTTGCTTGTTACATATGGCATGCGTCTGTGATTTGTTTTCTGACAGCATGTCAGTCAGGTGACCTGTCTCCTGTGTGTAACAGTGTAACTGAGGACACTTGACCCCACAAAAGGAGCACAAGTCTGTTCCCGCCACAGCGATAAAGCGCAGACTGCTCGTGTCCCTAAATACCCTGCAGGGGACTAATGTGTTGGAACCATTTTGGTACACCAACATTGAGAGAGAGTGTCAATGTTTTTACTTCGTCCATCATCCTATAAAAGGAGAAGAAAGGTAAACAGCTGCAAAAATCTGAAATTATCTGTGAAGAGAGAGGGATTTAGAGAAAAGAGGGCTGCAGGGTGTTAGTCCTCTCACCTCACAGCAACAACAACAGCTATCCAAATGCTTCCAGGACAAGTGCATGGCTACCTGATTTACACAGTCCAAACATTCAGTGTTTTCTATTAACTGGTCTTGCTCTTTATGCTGCTAATGTGTGTGTGGTTATTCATTGATCAGTAATTTCCTGAAATGGACAGGTGAGATCAACTCCTGCAACCTTGAATTGATTTTTTTACTTAAAAAAAATAAAAATAATGGTTAGAGTTTTTAAGAAAGCTGTTACAAAATAATTAGTACTCAGTTTCACTTGAATTATTGAAATATACTGTAGAATCTTCGATAGGGGAGATATTCTTGTTTTGTTTTTATTTTATTTATTTAATTTGATGACTAACACCACAAAAGATTGCAATGATTGTAGAAAAATTTAAAATCTAAATATTTCTCCCTCCATTTGATGATTCAGTTCACAAACTGGACTTGACAAATACACGACGAGCAGATTTGTTTCCACCTTCGCGGCTGTAGTGACTCATCCTCTTCATAAACAATCTCTGGGAGGGGTTACCCAGCACGCACGTGGCGAAAGGGGCGGAGTCACGCGGCCTTGTACCTTGCGGGTGGGCGTGGTCTACCTGAACACGTCACGGGCAGACGCTCGATGCCCTCCACGAGAGGCTTGCGGAGTTTGTTGTTGTTTCGTGATAAACACGGCAGAAACATGTCGGCTCGCGGCCCGGCTGGGGCCGACTGGCCGCCTGGCCCGAGGGCCGCGGAGCGGAGACCCTCAGGCCAGCAGACATCTGATCGCACGCGCACGGTGTCGGGTTATTATGTAAAGCGCGCCTGGCATTCCGCGCGCCACCGCCCTTCGTGTCCTCCTGCCCTGTGGCGTTTGTTTTATATGCAGAAGGCTTGCTGGTGTGTGTGTGTGTGTGTGTGGGTGTGTGTACACTGACCGTCTCTGCGGCAGGTTTGACTGCAGCGGCTTTTTAGAGTCACTGTTTCGCAACAGCGCGGCAAAACGAATACGAAAGTAAAAGGAGAAAAAAAAAAACAAACTCCGACAGTCCTGTCAAAGTTACAGCGACGCAATGTCAAAAATCAAGCATCGCCCTTTCACAGCGCGTGCGACACGATCCGCATCTGAAATAAAAACCATAAACTCACCACGTGCTTTCTGTTGTTGCTGGGCTTGCCATTCCAGAAACTTGGCAGCTTCCAGGAGCGTTTCGATGCTCATTTCTGTCCAGGTAAAGAGGGAGATCCAGAGCAGAGAGAGAGAGGAGGAGGAGGAGGGGGGCGGCGGCAGCTCCAGCGGCGGCAGCAGCCTGTCTGAGCTCAGGGAGAGATTCCCGGAGAGAAGCGGCAGCAGGGTAACAGGATCCCCCCTCGGCGCTCCGCTCCTCCACTCACGTACCAGAGTTACAAACAAGATGGCGCTCCATCCAAGTAGTAGGAACAAATAAGGTTTGTGAATCACGCAGAGAGTGTCCCCGCCCACAGGCACGCAGCTCCCTCCCCCCGGAGTGACAGAGGGAGGGAAAACACGGAGCCTGTCAGTGGAGGGAGGGGGGGAGGGGAGGGGAGGAGAGGTTGCCAGGTCCGAGGGTTTCCCGTAGCATGGCCTTATATTGTCTTCTCTGTGTTAAAGCTTCGACACAACTATTCTGGACACAAATTAAACAGACAAATCCCCTCCCGTGGCCGAGAGGTTAGAGAAGAAGATTTAGATTGCAGGTTTAAATCAGCTGAGGGTCACCACTGTGGGCCCCTGAACTTGACCTTTGACCCCCAGCCAATCCCCCGAATGCAACAACCTGGCTACACCTCTGCCTCTGGGTCAGTGTGGAAAAACTGGAAATGACTGAGGGGCTTAATGAAGGATGATAAGTTAGCTTAGTTTCATTTTTCTGAATCTCACCAAAACCCATTGAAACATCTGGCGCTTCAGTCATGAATGATCAGTCAATCCATCCATCCAGAGGAAACCGCAACATTTTGGGCCAGCATTTGAACTCATGAGGCGAGAGCACTAACCACTGCACCGCCGTGCCTGCTGGAAAAATGAAGAAGGGGAGGACTGATAAGACTGGTTTTGTGTGGAAAATGTCATTCGAGTCAAGACTGATTCATTACTATTCATTCCACTGACGAAGTTGGGGAAATTCCAAAATCATATTGTGTGTGTGGGTTTCTTTTTTTAATGAAACTCTGATGAACTACTTGGGGGGGAAAATGCTTTTATTACTGTTGCACAGATGTTGTCGATGTTCTATTAAGACTCTATACAAAGTCGAATATAACATGTAACATAGCAACACTTGAACCTACCACTTGAACCGCAGCATGGAGGATGGAGCAGCGGTTGCTGCTCTCGCCTCACAGCGTGAAGGTCACCAGGCCGTTCCGTGTGGAGTTTGCATTTTCTGTGAGTGTGTGTGGTTTTCTATCCCTGTGTGTTTTCCCTGCGATGTATGCACCTGAGACGCTGAGGAGCTGGATGGATGTTGAACTTAATGGTGGAGCAGGTTTAGTCTCACAGACGTGGCAACCTCGGCTGGACTGCTCTAAATCCTGAGTCCAGCCTCTTGTCTGGGGGGGGGGGGGGGGGGGGGGGGTGTCAGTAAATGTTCCCCAGGGCTGTGAGCAGCTTACTGTTGTCTATCTGTGGCTTAGCAACCACTCTGGATCAACATGTCAACAAGCAGGACAGGAACGGGACGCTTTTAAGCTGATTTCTGGAGAAAATTGTGTGACCCCGACCCAACAAGCACTGGTTGTTTAAATACCAAACTTCAGCCCACATAAATAAACTCACTGAACCACTATTAGACTCTTAAGCAGAACTGGAAAATAGAATTTTCCCAAGTGGGTCACAGGAAGAACTCTGTCAATATGAATATTTATCTCATTAGAAAAAATGTTGAACCTAGCCCAAATCTTCTTCCTTCTGTTTGAATTGTATCTAGATTTTACTTCTAAATGTTTGATAATCTGTATTCCAGCTTCCTGGTTGTTGATGTTAATCTCCAGTTAATAGAATTTAATTTCTCTCAGGTGTCTTCATAACATATCAGGGTTTTTCTCTCACATGACTCACAGCAGAGAAGTCAAAGTCCAGCCGGGACCGAGGACCACCTCGTCCCAGAGCGTACAGGAAGTGTGCTCCTGCCTGTGACAACAGAGGGCCTGACTGCACGCACGCACGCGGCCGTGGGTATTTAGGTCTGTTTTCCTGCCATTCACTCAGCTCTGCGGTGGAGTTGGACTGGGGGTCCAGGAAGTGTCTGAACTGCACAGAGTCAAAGTGTCACAGTAAAACAGAGGATCTGATGAAGTGACGACCAAAGGGCTTAACGTGAGAACAACAACAGAGGCTGTTTGAAGAGCTCAGAGCAGCTCTCAGCCTCTCCAGAGTGGCTTCAGTCTGATAAGCAACACACTTTCAAACAGACACTTATGCTGGAACCAGAAGTGAAGAGTGTTACCCTTAAAGCTTGTTTCACTCTCCCTTTTTCGAGTTCCTCTTTTTAAGCTTTTACACTGCATGCAATTATTTATTCATTTTTTTGTTTGAAATAAAGCAATAATTTGATCAATTCAATTTCAGACAGAGTTGATTTTTATTGGCCTACTTATCATTAATATTGTTTTTATACATTAAAGTTTCCACCATGGCAAGAAAAGAAGAAAAAATGGTGAATGACTAATTGTGAAATGACATTATTGATATGAAAAGCGGAATGAATCTAAGAAATTTCTGAAATCTGCTGATTTGACATGAGATCCTGATCCCTCTTGCGTCCAATTATGAAGTGTAACTTTAAAAAAAATCTCCAATTTATCAAGTCAAATCCTTCACCTTTGTTGTAGGCTCAAAACAAAATAACATTAATGGAAATGCTCTTTGTTTCTTTTTTCCTTTGAATATTTTCAATGAAAACATGACTCAAAAATAATGTGTATTATTCATGAAGCATCCTAAAAGAGATTTAAATTTGAGTAGCTTTGACCTCAAGAAAATCTTTGGTGCTCTGAACTTTTTTCCTCCAGAGGCTCTTCTGAAAGTTTCCATCAGACATTTGCATGTGTGTGTTATATTTTCACTTCATTTCATTTAGACTATGTGCAGCATCACAGCTTTTCTCTCTGATCCAGTACCAAATGAAACCAAGGCTGACTCTGGCCACAGCCGCAAAACCTTTAAACAAAGGTTTGTGAGTCAGAAATCCGTCATGAAAACCAGGAGATGATTCCCTATCAGTGGAAAAATGACTGCAAGGCCTCAGGTTGCAATAGGAAGGTTGGAAAGTCGTGGTGTTGCTGCCACCAGGTGGACAACAGGAGGAGAGACACATTCAATGGCAATAGAAGACTTCTGATTAATATGAGGGCATTATTGTGTGTCATGTTGTGCAGGAACTGTTCTTAAAAGTGGTACAGTGGCCTTGTTTCTGTGTGTGTGTGTGTGTTTTAATTTGTTCTAAAATTAAAGAAAAAAAGTAAAACCATGTTGTCATTGGTTCAATGTGTTGTGTCGCTGTAACAGTAACTCATTTGTGAGCTTTTCTTTATATCAAACTGACACTTTAGTCCGGGGATGGGCTACTAATGTTCCTAAAGGGCCATAATATGAAAAGTTCACACTGAGGAAGAGCGGTTGTGTTGACATTAGTTTTGCACAACAAGAATGATCCCTGTCTTTAAATAATTTATTTTTTTCACAGTTTGTATGAGCTACTGTTGCTCAGAGCCCCAGTATTTGTCTGGAAATCATGATTACTTTTTTTTTAAAAAAATTGAAGCTCAGTACATAAGTAAATATATATATATATATATATATATATATATATATATATATATATATATATATATATATATATATATATATATATATATCACCATGTTTTTTTTTTTTTTTTTTTCACAGTGAAACATTAAATTTGACAAGGATGAATTGCTATCTCTGATTGCCAATGTACTAAACACAGTCAGTAATATAACGATGGCGAATAACGTGGGAAAAATTGAACAAGAAAGAAATGAAGTCGCTGCAGGGCTGTTTTCTATGTAATTGTTATTTTTGGACAGCAGAGGGCGCTAGGCATGGCAGTGTGACATAGTCTGTTATATCTTTCATTCTACTGAAAGCTTTAAATCTATTAAGCTTTAAATAAGTGATGTATCATATTTTTTTACCATTGAAAATAAAAATTCATGCAATAGAGAATTCACCCAGATGCAGTTGCAGTAAAATCAGGAGGTAAAGAGTCCCTTTTTTCCCCATCTAATTTCACATTTTTAATTTTCTTCAAATAAATCATGATGAAAATAAACACGCAAAGGATACAACCATAATAGTTTAAATGTGATTTACTGCATTTATTGACAGTGTAAGGCAGATGAATTATTAAATTCACTGAAAAACCCACGGCTGAACAGAGGCAGCAGTTGTATTTAAGGGCTGTTCACATCATGGGAAAACATGAAAAATTCCAGCTTTTAAGCAGAAAGAGCAGATTGGTCTGAGTCAGAGCATGCTGTTCCAGCTCTGTACAGAGGGCTGCAGCAGGTCTCATCCTGTCATATTTTGAAAAACCTCTATTAGATTATTGCTTTTTATGCACAGCAGTTACAGCCAACGCGACTCCCACTGCAGTCAGCAAAGTCTACTACTTTATCTCAGCAGACGAGCAACAAGAAAACATACAAAACTTTATTGTATTTTGGTTTTCTGCTTCTTTCATGATTCATTCACTGTTTGATAAAGAGTTATGCTGTTCTTTTGTTTCATTCAGACTGTCTTAACCTTGCATAACTTAATTTAGTGTTCAGTTGCTTTTAATGTTGTTCCCTTTAGATGTGCACGCAATAAGACTGAACAAATACAAAAAACATTTTATGGATTAGAATTCTTATTACTGAGGTGGTGCCACACATTCCAGATGGAAAACTGGACATTTCTCCTCTCAACACAAAAGCAACCAATCCCTTGGTTTTGTTTCATTATGTTGGTGGTTTTGGTTTTCTTTCTAAGGATTTGGTTCCTCAGACCGGTTCAGTTAGACCAGAGTTACAAAACAACAGAAGCAGCCGACTGAGCTTTAAATGTGAAGCGAGAGCGAGAGAGAGAGATGACAAACAGAACCGAGGCTGGCGCTCGCTGGAAACAAACTGACCAAGCTGAAAAGACCTGAATCGCCTCATGCACAAAGATAGTATGATTTATATTTTACATACTGCAGCTTTAATCACACAGTGCAACATCTGTGGCTGCTTCTGAAGCATGACAGTGTCCAAATGACTGAGTAGTTCATACATATATATCAAAAGCGAATAATCATACATCAAATAAAAAATGCATCACAAGCTGTAAATCAGTTGCTTTGTCAACGCCCAAAGTGGAATTATAGTGGCATGAGCTGCTTTCTCTTTTCACTGACATTAGCAGCTACAACATACATCTCATCAGTGTACATACGCCTCTATAGCTCAGATGACTGGTAACTGTTTTGATGCAACAAGGTGTCAGATCTCCGTCTGTCTCTCAGTCAAGTCGTCGTCTCTCGCCTGTCTGTCACCTGCTGTTTTATTTTGACTCACTCGTCTCGTCTGCAGCTGCTGTGTCTGAGACCCTTGTGTCCTTTTGGATCTCCTAACTTTTCTCTTTCTCTGGCCACTGACCTGGATTGCACTTTGGATGCCCTCCACCTTGAACTCGCTCAGTGAACTGCACTTCAGCTGTGAACTTTGCGTGAGGCTGCTTTTTAAGTTCGACACCACCAGCTGAGACACACGGCAGTGCAGGATCGAGCAATTACAGCCAGCCGCAGGGGCACGAACCGGGCTGGGCGGTAAATGACTGAAACAATCCAGCAGAGCGACCGAGGAGGAAAACAAAAGCAAACATGAAACACGTCAAACTGTGACCGAAGGAGCGGCTCACGGTGTGTAACGCCCAACCTGTCAGTCAGCTGCACGTCCCGCTACTGACCCCTCAGTCCCTCCTCACACCAGGAGCAAAACACTCCAACAGAGACCCACAAAAACTCCTCCACTGGTTGTTGATCCTCAGAGCCTCTCTTCGTATGTGGCATTCCTCCTCCGCCTTGGGAGATTTCAACATTTTGGGAAACAATCTTGACATGTTGAAGGATCCATTTACATCCTCGCTGCTGAGTGAAACTCTGCGTGAACCCCTGAGGCAGCGTGTCTCTGGGGAGGCCGAGCACGAGGGAGGCTGCCGAGCTGACAGGACTTCACATTGCAGTGGGTGTCTGTTGGGATTTTGGGTGGAAATGCCACTAATCAAAGGGTGTAAGGTGCAGTGGTTCGTATTCTCACCTCACAGTGAAAATGTCATGGGTGCTGAGTTTGCATGTTCGCCCTGTGATGGACTGACAACCTGTCCAGAGTGTCTCCTGCCCTCCCCCATAGCCCTCCCACTGCGGAGACGAAAACAGTCCAGATGAATGTGCTTCAATATGTATTCCATTTATTTTATATAGATTTGTTGATTAAAATCACATTCTTGAGGGGCCTCATAGAGCACAAATCTTGCATGAGTCCAGATTAACAGAAAGTCAGTGTTGACACACCAGTAAAATCCACACACAGCTCCAGTATCAATGTGTGTGTGTTGGATTAAGCAAGTGAGAGAAAAAAGACAAATAATTTAAACTCTGATGAAGTTTCAACTTGAGCACACTGTTAAAGTCTGAGTTATGGCCCCTCTAAACACATGAGGTCAACTTTATGAATACATAAGACAAATTTACAACTATCTCACAAGATAGCTGAACGTCCACACCCCCCGGCCGAAACGTCACAGCAGGAGGATTTATGGAGACGATGCACTGAGCCTTCGTCGTCAGATGAATTCAGGCTTTCATCAGAACGGGTTTCATTTAGGAAAGCCTTTGGTGAAATAAGTGTTTCTAACATACAGTAACAGTTCAGTTTCCACATGAGACAAAGACAGAATCCCCTTCTTTGATGTCTTTCCGCTAAATTCCTGTGCCTCATGGAAAGGTGCTTGCTCATCTTGAGCGGACAGTTCCTGGGTCACAGGTTTCCCATTTATTCGGTCTTCTTGTGACACCGCTGCCATCCTGGAGCGGCAGAAAGCCTGATCTGGATCCACTCGTTACTATAATGTCCCATGTGGACTTCTGCAGTTTAAGGAAGATTAAACTAATAAAATAACTGTGTGCGATTTCCCTTCTCACAACAATATCTGAAACAATCATAATGACGGTAGCTCATCCTGCCTCTCATGTTTTCAGTGTTGCGCCGGTTGAGGGGCTCTGTGGACCTCAGGCAGGGAGATCGTGGTCTCGGTACGGCGGCAGGCTGCTCAGCGGGGCAAAGGGGGGTGGAGGAGACGCCAGGAGGGGCACCGAGGATGAGGCAGCCGTCTTTTCTCCGGGATCAATAAATCCTGGCGCTAACTGGAGGAGAGACACAAAGAAAGACGTTTTTCACTGGTCCTGTCAAGTCTGTGTAGATTACAAACTGCAATCACAGATGAAAAGACTCAGCTCAACATTGTTGACTATTTTTTTAAGTTCCTTGTTTGATTTGGAACGCAAGCATTTGTTATGTTTAACAAAAGAGACAAAAATACAGCTACAATGTCAGAATTACACACTCAAGTTTCGAGTTTAACACAGAAAGCAACAGGAAACTCATGATAGTTTTGCAGCCATGATCACCAGACTGAGGTCAGCTGCACTTCTGATGCAGTCAGTCAACGTTATTAGTTTTTCTCCATTTGGCTCATTTCCTGAAACAGAAATAACATTTTCAAAACTCTAAGATAATTTTGTCTTGGAGCTCAGCACAACAGCGTAATTCACTTGAACGAGCTCATATCTCTCCCAAAACGGTTCACTCATGTTTCAAAGCTGTAAATAAAGCTGGAGTTTCACAGCTCACTTCTTCACTGGTCACCCTCCTCACCCTCCTGATCGGGCCCCTGACCCTCACACCAACAGATTCATGTCTGGTATTGATGGAGTTGCACTATGTTCTTGACTGATTTTGACAGCTGAGCAGATGATTTTGCAGGTGTCGACTGAAATACAGCGAAATGATGCCGACGTGCTTTGGAGAGAACAACTGACGGAGGGCATCAAGATCGCTGAAAATACATCACTGCTGTTATTTACTTGTAAACAGAAGGAGCGAGGACCTCACAGAGAACCACAGCGGCTCGGATACTGTAAAAATGTTTACAGCGGATTATTCCTTAATGCTCGTTTGCCCAAAAAATTACCCAGCAATGTTTTGCCAACATAATCAAGTTGCATGTTAATAAATCTAAACAGAGTAGAGAAGTGAGACATTTGCAGCAATTTCAGCTAGAAAAAAAGCATTATGAAGCGCTGCAAATTATTTAACCAACTTTTACATTCTGCATTCCATTGAATATACAAACATCATATATTATTTTGCTATAAAGATAAATCAGCATCACTGTCTGTATTGAATGAAACGTTTATTGATTTCATCCATGCTTCGGGGGTTTGGAACATTATTCATTAAGAGTCCATTTGAAAGATGGTCTGCTCTGCGAGAATGCAGTGATGAACTAATGAAGTGTGTGAGGCTTCAAAGCAGCGGGGTGCAGACGTCCTTACCAGACACTCCTTTGTAAATGTGATTAAAGGACATTTGCTTTGATTTGAGGGAATTCAACCGCAAATAGTCTCAGATTACTTTAATAGAAAACATGCTTCTCTTTGGAGAAACACTGAATTTAATGTGACCTACTGTGAGAACTAAGTGGTTCGAAGTTCACTTCAGGTCATTCTCTTCAGGCTCCTCTCTTTCTTTTTCCCACAGACCTCTGACTGTGTTAAATGTACATTTCTCAAAGCCTGTTGTCCACCCTACCGTGAAGAGAGACTCAGGGTGGTCCAGATCAAACATTTTATATGGATTCGCATCATTAATCCAACAACAAACGGACTCTTTTTTCAGCGGATTAGGAACATCCATTTTCATAGAACAAAACAAAGTTCCCAAGTCATGCACAGCACTGACGAGGGCTGTGGAATACAGTGTTTCAATAGGACAAAGACAGCACTGCAAAAGGGTGTGGTGTGTGTTTATATGTGTGTTTGTGTGTGTGTGTAGCACTGACTGGGTGGAGCCGGTGTGCTTTGTATAAATTGGCGTCCATCAGCAGAGGGGCTGTTGGGGAAGATGCAGCGCTCTCAGAGAGGTCAGTCACAGGGCTGTTGCACCTCTAACACAAAGAAAACACACACACACACACACACACACACACACACACACACACACTGAAGATTAGATGCGAATCAGTCACAGACATAATCACTGATTTATTATCGGAGTAAAAACTAATGCCCCTCCCTTTGGGTGGTCTGTCTGAAATATGTTCAAGGTTAAATCCAAAACCTGTGTGAGGCTGCGTCTCCATAAACTTCACAGACTGTAAGTTTCTGTATACTTAACATAATATACTGGAGCCAGAGCGGAAAAGAGCGTCAGTAAAGTACATGATAGCATGAGTAAGAGACGAACAACAGCAAAGAACCACAGCTGCAGTTACAGGACACGTCTGGGATTTTCATAATTAATGTCCACACAAAAGAACCATTCTGTTTGACACCGTCAGGGTTATTTGCAGGCTCAATAATGCATAACATACACACAAAAATGGATGGATAATGTAAAGAAAGCTGAAAGTCATTCAATCCAACACCTTCAGCAACTTGCAGCTATCAGCGACTCATAAGGACAGCGATGTGTGTGTGAGCTGTGTTTTCATAAATGCCTCGGTCTCTGTGGAACGACACTGCACGGGAGCCAAAAACCTCTGTGTGGGAAATTTTAAAGAGTGTGATGGAATTAATAAAAACAAGAAAAAGAAGCCAGAAAGAGAAAACAATGCCTGTGATTAGATGGACAGTGTAAAGTCCATGGAGGATCACTGCTAGTAGCCACATTAACAAAGAGCTCAGTGGCCACAGAAGGATGAAGCTCCGCCAGATGGTGTTGTGTTCGGTCCTGGGAGACATTTAGTGTGCAGAGTACATGCTAAACATACTGCTCCACAGTAAAAACTATCCCAGTGGAAGGTAATTTTACACTCGCTCCTGTCTTCAACAACCTGAATACCACAAACGATAAAGCATCAGCAGTTTATATCCACTGAAAGATGCATTGTTGAAACGGTGCAGTGTTGTGTGCATCTCAACAATATGAAGCACCAATCTTTTCCTCCTCACAGGAGAAACAGTGAAGGAATGTTTCTGATAAACACTGCTGATGGACTCAGGCGAAGCAGCCAGAGACATCCCTGTTAACCCACGGCGGTCGGTACGGCTTAGATTACACTCCTCTGTCAACTGGACATCCTGTCTGTCCTGCATCTCCAGCACAGAGCGAGGAGGAAGTGAGTCCGAGGACAGCGCTGATGGATAACTGGGAGTCTTTATGAAAGCACCGAGCCTGAAAACACAGGCGGGACATTTCTGACCTTATGTTTCATTTTTGTGGGAAGCAATGAAAAAAATACCTGCGAGGCTTAAGAAAGAAAGAGGAGGGAGGCTGCGCTCAACTGTGTGGATATTTTTGACATTTAGGAGCGTCGAAAGAACAGATAACGCAATGACTGCAGCACAGGAAGGCAAGACAGCAAACCACAGGATTCTCTTTAACTTTCACCAATATTAGAGTCTAATGAAACGATAACTGTGCAAAAAAAGGAAAATTTGTGTTGAACAGGTCCAACCACTGTAGAGAGGTTTTGTTTGCCTGGAACACACGGTGTGGATTTGAAAATGTGTTGGTTTGTGTTTGTTCACTAAAAAAGTAAAGCAACGTTTAGAGGAACATGAACTTGGACAATGTTCACTCTGTTCCTCCAGGAAATGATTGGAACAGGCTCTTTCAAACTTTTTTCTGGTAGATTAAATCAAATTAGTAACATAATGAGATATAACTGCAGAATGTGAGGCCTTACATGTAACTGGGATGAAAGAAGATTTTATATTGTATTAGATTTGGGGTTTTTAAATATTACTGAAAAACTAATAAAAACATCAACCTAACCTTGGTTGCACTCAGTTTGGCTTCATTTCAACAAATTTCTCAGATTGGTCTGAATTGTGTTTCAGGAATACAGACTGACTCAGATCAGCCCACAGAACACATATATTATCGATGAGAAAATGTTTGATGTAAAACTGGAAAAAAAATAAGAATAAGACAGGTGCTGATATGCAAATATGACTACAAAATACGTATATTTTTCCTTTGCATGAATATTTGTATGAAAGAATGAAGATTCTGCTGAAATTAAACCATTCAATTATCAACTGAAATGTTTGTCACTGCTGTTGCAGTAAAAATCCCATCAGACATCTCCCTGATATCCTTCTGCTTTCTGTTCGACTCGTCTTCAGCTAGCTGATTGCTGACGCTGACCGACAGCTCAGTGACGCATGGCCATCTTTAAGTAAAGGAAGATAAAATATTGATCGTCTTTTTCCCCACTGTGAGACCAGCCCCATATATCTTCCCTGCAGAGTAAATAAAGCTACTTCAAAAGCAGTAGTATCAATCGGTGGAGTTTCTTCAAAGGATCAAATTGCTCTAACTCTGTTTATATGAACCTTCTTGCTCTCACTGTGCACCGCTTTGACTTCGCATCCAGGAGAAACCTTTGGCTGGCTGCCAGATTTCCTACATTTCCTACACATTGCTTTGGGTTTTATTACTGTGATGAGTTCCGAAAAAAGAATGCGTTTTTCATTTCTTTAGATTAAATATAAAATGTCCAGCCTGCGACGGGAGCTGCTGCTGTATGGCTTCCTGCCGGTAAGGTAAGGCTCGACCTGGAGCTGGACCGTGCTCACCGGGACTTTGATGCTGCCCAGCACGGCGGTGACCAGGATTCCCATGAAAAAGGCCACGAGGTTCAGACCGGACAGGATCCAGATTGAAACGTACAGAACGAAGACTTCGTCGCAGCTTTGCACTCCAACAAACTCGTAGTAGTTGCTGAGATAACCGCCGCTGCAGAACAAAACAGCATCATGCAGAAGTATCTCTCCAGTGCTCATCAGAATATTCAAGCAGATTATTCATTCATCAGTCTGATTTCTGTTTTTACCCTCAAAGACACAAAACGCAGCTTCATCTTACTTTGCACAGTCGTACAGATCGCAGCAGTAACAAGTCCCACTGCGCACCGTCAGGGTGCAGGACTCCTGCAGAGTCCAGCAGGACACCTGAAGAAGGAAAACAAACAGACGCCTTCAGAGATCCTGGTGCTTCATTTAACTATGATATCCAGTCAGACTAATCATGAGGACTTTATCTTCTCGTATTGAGCATGTTGGGAGTGTTGGGAGCATATTTACTTACAGAAGTGTAGAAATTCTCATACATGTAGCTGTTGCCGCTGCTGTAATGTTGACATCGTCCAGCTTTCAGTGGACGCATGTCCTAAGAAAAAGGAAAGAAACAACAACATCCAAAAAGCTCAGTAAAAAGTTTAATCTCACTGGCAGAGATCTACATATAATTACAGGGAATAAAAACAAGGAGAAAATATATCAAGCTTATATGCATATTGAAGAGATATGAACCGAAATGATCACAGTTTCAAACATTTTATTGAAAACTCATAAAAAGAATCCAACACAGCTGAGAGCGATTTGAACTCACAACAAAATATGTATGATGTGGTTTCTGATGCTTGAAAATAGAAGCAGATTTTTACTGTTAGCTATCATACAAAAACACAAATAAAACGGAAGAAGCTCGATTAAGTAGAAACAACACAAACACTGCCGATATTTTTACCTGTTGACAAAAAGATAAAACAATTTCCCTCAGACTGAAATACTCAGAATGAATGGATGAATGACTGAGTGCTGAAATGTCCTTGTTTCTTAAGAAATGATCCCTTTTCCATAAAGAACATTAAAAAAAAAGATTAAGGTGTTAGATCTGTTTCCTTGCATCGACAATGGAAGTGAACATTTTTTTGCTTTTAAACTTGTTGAAAGCTGTTTCTGGAGGATCTTTGTTTTCTAATTACAACATCAGTAACACTCGGCAGGACGCTCAACAAGCGGGCGCATCGAGCCAAATACAATATGACCTCAAATCTTTGTTGTTCAAACAACTTCAGCACTGAACGAAAACTGATGTTTTGAGCTCACAAGCATTCTGGCAGTGAAAAACTAATATGACGAGAGTTAGAACAAACACTTTCAATCGACAGAAATGAGAGACGGTATTCATGTAATATCGTGCCAACATAAGTACGCTGCCACTGAGAGCCTGCACCGATGGATCAAAGCCAACCAGCGCCATGTGAGTTTATTGTTTCACTGCCTCACGTTACCGTTTTCATCATTCGGCACAACCGTGCTCGCAGGAGCAGCAGGTCACTCACCAGGTTCAGGGCCGTACAGACACCGTCGATGAGCAGGCACAGGAAAGAGCAGATGACCCCCAAGCTGAGGAAGAACATGGCAGCTCTCAGCTGGAAGAAGGACACAGCATAACACAAATAAAAATGGATCCTCAGATATATTATAGAGGAAATAGCAGATAAAGAGAAAAAAGAAAGGCGTGGGATTTGATTGAAGCATTTGATCCTGGTCAGGTAACTTAAACAGTAGCAGACGACAATAAATTACAATTGTTCAGGATGTTCGGTCCACTTTAACTCAAAAAAACAAATGCTTTATCACTAATATTCAATATTATTGAACATACAGACTAGTTCCAGGAGTCCATCTTAGCTAAAATAAACATTTCTTAATTTATTAATCCTTTACTATTCCCCAGGGGGAACATTTCTTCATCGGTAGGCAGTCACACAGCGTGGCTCTCTGGGGGCCGAGCTGCTTTCAGTTCCTCAGTCAGAACCAAACATGCAGAATCTGCTTTTAGTTTTTAATTCTACAGAAATGTGGAACAAACTTCCAGAAACATTCCAGAAACTGGAGGCCTTCCTGTTCACTGCCTTTCACTGAACAAATCACTGTATCTTTGAGTCTTGTAGAGCACCTATACCTTCTAATGGTTTCAATAATGCTTTTATGTTTCCATTATCAGTTCTTTTTTTCACAGTTTATGTAAAGGACTTTGAATTCCATTGTTGATCAAATGTGTGAAACAAACCGAGGCGCCTTGCCTTTCAGTGTACGTCTCAAAAATGTTGCAAGAATATTTTCTGATGATTAAATTTGAGTAAAAGTGGCCTGGAGTTTGTGTGCATAATGTGGGACAGTTTCTGAAGAACTGCATGACATCCACAGAATTTCTAAGGCTGGTTATAACCTACAAATATTGTGCAACAGACGATTATAAAATCTTGACCACATAAACCTGGAGTCTCTCCTCTGTTCAGCAACAGTTTCATCATCAGACAACAAGTACACCGCACTCATCGACCGACGGATGAATGAAGATATGCCGAAGGATCAATTTCACTGTTTCTACAGCGCAGAAACTAAATAGAGAAGGGTTCGAGATGTATTTGAAACATCCACAACAACTACGACAATATTATAGAAAACAAAAGAGTTGTGTGAAGAAAGGGAACATCTGGAATACCCTGACATTTCTGTGTGTGTGTGTGAGTGTGTGTGTGTGTGTGTGTGTGTGTGTGGTGTGTGTGTGTGTGTGTGTGGTGTGTGTGTGTGAGTCTTTCTATTGACCCACACGGTGTGATTGTGACTGACCTTTGGAAAGGTTACATCACTTTTCAATCCAAGCTGCAGGAATCTGACCTGTTCCTGACATCTGAACGCTGGGTGCAGACCTGATGGCTTTCAGATTGCTTCAGCAGCAGCACACAGCCTTGTTTCTGAGAAATCTCATTCAATAATGACAATCTTCAGTCATCAGCCACTCTGCTTCTTTGTGCTCTTCCATGTACTCTTTTAGTTTGTTCCTGCAGTTATTCGGGATGGATACCAGAAGGAGGATTGTTGATTAACTTTAACTGATCTGATCTTTGTCTTTTACTTATTTCAACCTCACAAGGTCTGAATGGACATTTCTGAGGCTGGTGACTCATGAGGTTAATTTCCTGAACTGCGTTGAGGAGAGGAAGTTAACGTTTTAAATATTTCATTCTCAAGGAAACATTCTTGAAACGTCTAACTTCATGCCTTGAAGTGACTCATGTGCCCCTTCACTGAATTATACATTTATTAACATCATATAGGTTCTCACTGTTGTCATGATGGGTATTTATGGGTTTTTAAAGTATGAGCTGGGCGGTGCCAGAGAGCTTAAGGCTGTGACAGCAGAATAAATCTAGAGGTCGGGGGAATGACTTCTCCAAATTATCAATCATTTTATAAAAACGCACATTTGTGGATCTGCGGTGGAGTGATAAGCAACCACTGTCTGCAGCTGTCCGACAAGACAAGTGCAAGAAACACAAAAGAAAGACACTGTACCCTTCAGACTGTCACAGTGTGGAGTTGAGGTGTGTGAGTGTGCATGGAATCAGTGAGGGAGCAGATGTGTACATGAGCAGCTCTGCAACATGTGTTGCCTCTCTCTTGGCCAAAACACACTCTTTTTCTGGCAAGACAGAGCTGGGTGTGCTCAAGGAAAACATCCAAGGACATTATGAAAGCAGATTCGGATGTTAACCTGCCGGCCAACGAGGACTTTCTGAGGGGGAATTTGTTCCTATGTGGGTTTTCTAAAAGCTTCCTCCCACAATCCAGACAGTGTTTGTGAGGTTAAAAAGGTCTCGAAGTGTTAATGTGTGACTGTCTGGTGACCTGTGCAAGCAGCAATTCTGCCGATTAGATCTGAACCTAGTAACCTCTATTGGTCACGTGAAACTACTTATGCTCATGCTTTTTTTTTTCAGAATAATTAAAAAAAAGGAACACATTGCAACATATTCCAGACATCAAGCGGCAGGTCAGGAGCAAAGAGAGCGCAGGCTGTTAGAGGCCGCTGGGTTAAAGAGATACGGAGAAAGGAGGAGGATATACCAGCTGCCTGCGGTTTTCCTCCAGACGCAGTCCCAGGAGTCCCACGAAGGATCCGAGGGTGAGCTGCAGAGGACACCGTGTGATCAGATCAGATATGAAATGAAGAAGGATGGCTCATTTTCTTAACACAACAGGAGAAATTCAACACCTGCAGAGGATCCGTTCAGCCTTTTCAGGTTCTAAATCAGAAGGAAATCTGAGCATCTATAAATTTAGCAATATTAGTCAGATGTCTCAGCTTCTTCAGAAAAAAACCCTGCAAGATTATGTACCACTTTCCTGTATGCCAAGCGCAGGCATTACATATTTTCCTGAACATGGCACTGCCTCATACTTCCCTGAAATATAACTGCATTCCCACACATAATGACAAAAAAGACTTCTGTTGCACGCTCACTATGTGTTTCTTACCCCATCCGGAATGCTACACTTTGAATTGCTTTTAACCCAAAACGCAGCTTTATTGTTGATTTTATATCCACAGTAATGAAACAAAACCACTTTTTATGGAACAAAACTGCTTCAGTGGTGTGTTTCTCTTCCATCAGCGGTTTAACTGCAGTTCCCACCATTCAGCAGCGTTTCAGAAGCTTTGACTTTGTTTTTGGTCCTTTTTTAATTTATATTTGTGCTTCTGATTTCAGGCCTGTTGACACCAGATACTGCATAACGTTCATTTATTTGTTATATGGTTAGCCATCAAAATCAGGAGTTCTATTTTGAAATTGATCTGATTTTCAGATGGCGTGGGAACTTCCTGTCTAGTTTGATCTCCTCCACATGGCCTGACACGCCTTCCTTCAGAAACAGAAACGCTGCTTGTTGTTCATCCCTTTTCGTCAGCATGCATGCAGTCAGATTACCACTCAGCACAAGCACACACTTACAGAAAGCTTGACTGTTGCTGCTGTCGGTTATCTTGAAGAATTTCCACACAGTTAATATTTCTTCTGCTTTATTCCTTCACCTGCTCTGCTGAGAGGCAGTCAGTGGACGTTGGATATTGGGTTTGGCTATACGTTCATGAGTCTGAGCACAGGATTTGACTGCTTTTCACATTCTATATCGCCTCCTGGGGATGTTTGGAGGATCAATTTGACATCTCCTTGCAGGAGGTGCAAACTAAAAAAGCAAGCATTTCAAAAAATGCAATTAAACCAATCTCTTATCTCTCATTGCTGGAAAACTTACAATGACTCCCGAGGCGTAGCCGGTCACATGCAGGCTCTCCGTGCGGGTCGTGGTGTAGATTCCCAGCAGCACCAGCAGCAGGGACAGAGTCAACATGCCCAGCACCAGCCAAGACGCCCTCCTGACCCTCATCTTCAGCTCTGACACACACACAGGGGAAAATAAACCTTCCATCAAGCTACACGCTTCACTGCACACCACAGAAAACACAATAAACGGCTCCTATATCTGCTGGCTTGAAGCAGGAATCAAACCAGAGTTCAAATGTCAATTTAAACTCAACATAGTCTTATGCTCAGCTTGTTTTTATTGAATTTATGTTAATTGTATTATGAAAATGACAATACGAACCACATGTCTCCAATTTGCAAGGGTTAAATGTCATGAATTGCTTATATATCGATGTCAAAACACAGGGCCATAATTGTTTCACTGTGTATCTGATAAAGACTTTTTCCAAGAGCGATCTCCTTCAAAGAACAAAAATAAACAAATTACAGAAGAATACATGACGTTTGACACAAAGAAAGAAAAAAAATGACAAGTTGAAGTCAAGTATGGCTGACTCTTCAGGAAGTCAGCTGCTGCCAAACATTTCTGGGACAATGAAATTAGCATTTACCTAAATGCTTTTAGTTATAAGTCACCCAAGAAAGAATAAATTAATCCTGTTACATTACATTACTACATTTTAATTTTTTTTTTACAGTTTAATTATGAATTTTACATATGAGAATGAGCCTTGGGATGAAGCAGAAACAGAACCAAACGGTTCAATTTTACTCATGGATGTATTAACATTTCTGCAATAAATTAACAATAATGGTAAATCTCTTCATGCACAAGAAGAAAACATGACAGCTACTCCAAATTTTGCTTGTGTAGTTAATTTGTAGCTATTTCAAAAATAACCCCATACATCAGGAACCATATCTGATCTTACATATCATAATAGCCTTTAACCATATCCAAGAGGTCCCACACAAACAGAGCCACTGAAAACACATTAGACTATTTTTACTTTACAAACAAGGCAGTGGTGTTGTAGAAATGTTTGCTAAAATATTTACCTGACTGCATTGTGAAAAAGAAAATACTCATCATCAATAACTGAAGCAAAATAAAATTGCATTTACAGTAACTGTCATAAGATTGGATTGTATTAATGAACTTAAAAACCCTAAAATACAAACTTCTGTTTTTTTCAAAACATTTTTGTATTAAAATAAGAAAAAAAAACATCATGCGATCACAATGAAATTATGTAATATTAATAATATGTGATAGCAAACTGTGGACTGAACCTGTCATTCCTGTCCCAACTGCATGGGAATCAAACTCGCACCTCCATTTACACTTCCTTGAGGATAAAACAATAACCTTATAAAGTTGCTAAATTGCCTCAATTCGACTTCAGTTTCATTGTATTAATGTCATTCTCCTTCTTATATCATTATGATTATTATTACTAGTAGTAGAAGTAACAGTATGAATAGTTATAGTAATTCTTTTATTAAAACAGATTTTTGTAAAACAACAATGGAAACACCTTAACTTGTAAGCCCTGAATCCTAAAAAAGTATTAAACCACAAAAAAAAAACATTTGTTGCAGTTAAAGCCTTTCTTGTAGAGGGGTAAAAGACTGTTGTTATCATCTATAAGATGCAATAGTAACGTTACCTGTTTCTGGGTTTGCAGATGCTGGTTTGCTTCGACCCGCCGCTCCAGGAACCATCACAGTCATGACAGATAAAGTCCGCTGAGACACAGATGTAGAAATCTGCCCATCCACTGCGGGTTAGGAGTCTGTTCCAGACTCAAGCCCTTCTTGATGCTGATGCTCTGGTTTCAACTTTCACATTAGAGCGCAGCGCCTGGCCGTGCTGCGTTCAGGGACAATCGGAAATGTACCTTCAAAACCACATGTCAAATACCTGTTGAATATTTACCGAAGATGTAAAGAAAGAAAAATAACGAACCTGTAAATAAGTCACACCCTCATGTTGGACGTGTATGCTTGGTAGGAAGTGACCGTCATGATGATAAGAAGCCAACATCTCTGAATTCTTCCCAACACTCAGAGGTGTGCAGTTTGTCTTTATTGCAAATTTTTTAACCACTTATGCTTTAATTGAAAACATTCATTTGAGGAACGACAGGAAGACAAACAACACATATGCATGTGTGGAAAAAATGTGTCAACTTCTTGTGAGGTCGAGCTTTAGGAATTGGAAATCAAGCAACAACCATGCCAACGTTCATTCTTATGTATTTGATTGAAAAAATAATAATAATATTGTGCTTTCAAGCTCATTATTTAGAAAAAAAAAGTATCCATCCACAGCCATAAACCATTTTAAAGGAGTGCAAAGATAAGAGTCTGAATAATTACCTTACATTCTTCATTCTTTATCTGATGATTTAAAGTCTCCTCTGTCTCAGAATGGGCTGGAGCTCAGCTTCCCTCATGACTGATGAAATTCCTCAGAAATATGTTGGCAGTTTTAATAGTGATTCATGAAGAGAGAATGAGGAAAACATTAATTTTGTACGTATGTTGGATGTGCAATAGCTTTGTGGATGCACAAAACATGCAATGACCTGGACACACATATTGTTGCACAAAGAAGAAGTACAACATCTGAAGGTATACGTTACGTACACAACATCTTTAGACTATCTCTTGTCCATATGGGATGAGAAGTGCTGCTCATCTGTTTTTGTCGATTACTCAAAACTGTTTAGTTTGTTTGAGAACATGCAAACTCTACACAGAACGATTCCAAATGGTATTTGAACTCAGATTTACAGAAGCACTAACCACGGCACTGTGTTGAAAAGGATATATGGCTCAGTCAATGCATACAGGTAAATACACAGGTACGTCTCGAAAACAATGGAAAATATTGCCTTCGTGTGATTCCTTGACAATTATTTTAATTAAATTATCGTATATTTTAGAGTTATTTCTAAATATTGAAACATTTCCGGCCTCGTTTGAGTCATTTTTCTTAATAACTGTAACTTATAAATCATAAATATATAAAAAAAAAAATTAATATTACATAAGATCAGACTGTATTTAAAATTGATGGTCTCTGAACAGCAGCACCATCTGGTGTCAAGATGCAGTCATTACGCCTGAATGAGCTCGTTAGCTTTAGCATTAGCACGGCCGGTCCGTCGCGTCCATTTTGTTTAGCCGTGAGCTAACCTGCGCTGCTAGCGCCGCGTTAACACTACCGGTCTACCGGGTTCACCGAGCAGCAGAGATGGATGACGGCGACGAGCCGGGTTTAGTCCTCTCGCACAACACGTCGTCGGGCTCCAAGTCGGGCGGGGACAAGATGTTCTCCCTGAAGAAGTGGAACGCGGTGGCCATGTGGAGCTGGGACGTTGAGTGTGATACCTGTGCCATTTGCCGGGTGCAGGTGATGGGTGAGTCCGAGGAAGACAAGCTTTATCCGGCCAGCGCAGCCCCGGATACCGGCGGCTAATCGGAGGCTAACGTGGCTAACATGAACGCCAAGGCGCAGCAGTAGCGGCGGAATAACGCGTTTCTCTTCGTTTGCAGACGCTTGTCTTCGATGCCAGGCGGAAAATAAACAAGAGGATTGTGTTGGTAAGACATAATTTTATTAATAAAACGATCCAGCAGGTTTACCTAACACGTTCACAGTAGCTAGTTTATCACTGAATAAGACCTTATCGTTGCAGAGCTTTATCTTTCAGTGTTACTTTAATACTTTAGCTAAGTCAGACTAAAATCCAGTGATTTTAAAATGATAAAACTTATTCATGCCTCCATAAATGCTGCCTATGTCATCTCACGTTATTGTGTATTGGGATATTTAAAAATGAAAGCAGCACACAAGCCACTATTGAATAATCAAATGGATAATTTTGAACTGTAATCACTCCTCCCAACTAATTCTACTCAATCAAATAGACAACCTTACTAATGCATCTCTTGATAGGGTTTTAGATCGTTACAGTCTTATAAAAATGTCACACCTTGGCCTCTGGCAAAATTACACAGTACTTTGAGTATCCTGGATTTCATTGTGAGGGGAGTGGTGATCTGTACATTTCTACTGTCAGTGTTTTTTGCAGAATAGATCATCCAACTCATTCAGCCTGTTTTGACGATAAAATAAGTCACACGTTCCCTTTTAAGGACCTGCAGAATTAGACAGAAAATGCTGAAAATTCTGACCAAAAGGTGCTTTTGCAGTGGTAGCAGTTTGATCACGTGACTACAGTTGTGCTTCAAAATGCCCTGTCATTAGAAGGATGCGTTTTGGGTTGTTTGTAAGATGTGGGATGCAGACCTGAAGACTCAGGCATCATGTGGAGAAGAGCCTCACATCTCTGTGAAAATGTCTAGTTTTGGGTTTATCAATTAACCAGTTCCCTTCTGAATTACACGAATCAGTAAAAGGAGCTTATAGATAATATGAGGACATTTTTTCATAAGTCAGTGTTAACCAGAATTATATTGTTTAGTTGGAAAATGGGCTTTGGTACTTTATAAATCAGTCAAATTCCTGAAAGAGAAGGAAAAGAGGGTTTTGTTATGGCTCAGTGAAGCCATAAAGAGTCTCACTTCCTATTTTAAATGTGAGAAATTTGATGCCTGCAGTCCATGCAAGAAATCCTGTCCAGAAACCACGCAGCCCAATTTTCATGAAAAACCTCAGAAGTGAAGTGAAATGTTGGCTGATAAATCTGGAAAGTGTCAGCAGGACGGTCATTATTTTAAAGAGGGCAGAACGAGCCCCCAACTTCAGTTTCTTATAATTTTGTTGAATATCAGACTGAAACTTAAAAACATCCATCCGATCAGTCAGTAAGATTTGAAGCAGATTAAAAGATCAAATTGGTCCAGAGAAACCCAGCGTTTCCCTGAGGAGTGCTTCCTGTTTGACGTGACTGTGTGCGCTGTCTCCTGTCTTCCAGTTGTGTGGGGCGAGTGTAACCACTCCTTCCATAACTGCTGCATGTCGCTGTGGGTGAAGCAGAACAACCGCTGCCCGCTCTGCCAGCAGGACTGGGTGGTTCAGAGAATCGGCAAATAAGCCACGCCGTCCGGGTGGGCTTCACCTGCGTGCACCCGAAGGTGCTGACAGACTTTACAAGAAGATCTCCGTGGCCTCCTGCGTGGAGCCACCAACATCAGCTGCTGTCCTCCTCCTTCAGATTGCATGTTTTGCAGTGGTCCTGCTGTCAAAGGAAGGACGGTGGAGAAAATTGAAGCTGTGCGGACGTTTGCTCCTCGTCGACTGGCTGAAGCTGCCGCAGCTACTGAGACAAGAAGAGGTGGATGAAATGTGTTGCAGCTCCGTGTTGGTTTTCTGTTATTGTCTGTGATGCTTTCTGGCACATCTTCAATGTGTTACTGTCTTTTTAAAGAAATAAAGGTTTGTGACTAGTTGTACGATGTATGTTTCTATGAAGGCATTTGCATCACATCTTCACATGACAGGAAATCTAAAGAAAGCCTTGTTCAGGGTTTTTGTTTGTATATTGTTTTTATTTGAAGCCTAATTTTAAATCACTCTGAATCAGGCAGTTCAACATCTATGCTCCACATTCTAATAAGACTCTTATTGGGATTTTCTTTGACATCTGCTTTGTTCATCTGAACAAGCTCTGAGCAGGTGAAGTTAAGACCCCTTGGGGCTCCGGGTCGGAACCACTGACCTACGCAGCTGAAGGGGAGTAGACGACTCAGCCCTTAAGTCACCTCACGGCTCTAAGTACTTTGGCTGCCAAAGTGAACTACCTGGACGGCGGCCATGACAGCAGTACCGGCACTGGTGCGTGTGGACCCTGGACTCCTTCCAGCGTCCAGCTTAACCGTCCTGTTGACTGTGGCCTCTTCACCCAGTCATTAAATTCATCCAATACGTTGAGTCGAGATCAACATGATATGCGATATATCTGCCAAACTTATTTTTTATTTATTTACATGTTAAACATAAAATATTAAAATTTTTGATAGATTTCATGAATTTCAACCAAATTCTCATCAAAGAATCATGCCGTGGAATTACTGTTTGCTTTTAAAATGTATTTTTTGTGACGCAACAGAGAGAGTGGGTAAGACTGAGGGGAGTAATTGACTTAAGACTTTGAGGCTAATGACTCAAAGGTCATTGCGCCAACCTTCTTGAGCACTAGAAGGAAGTGACCAGTGTTCTCAAGTAAAATCCATGATGAGATGAAGGCTCCTGTTTGTATTCAGGCTTCTCGAACACTTACCATCACTCCAACATAATCTACTGATCCTAATCATTTGTCACTGAGTCTATAAAACCTGGAGGTGGTGAATGATGTCAGTTACAGTTTTGTTTTTACAAAGTGTGATGAGATACATTGAGCTACTCCACAAATTAATTTGTTGTTGCAGTGTTCAGATTCAGAAAGCACATAATGTTCTGCCATTGTAACCTCACCAAGCAGGTGTTGTTTACTTTCACTGGAACTTTAAATGCTATTAAAGGTATTATGTGTTGCATTTTTTTGAAGCACTTTCTCCTCTGAACACACTGAGCCTCATCAGGCTCACACACAGATCTCTGAGAGGGATCAACGGTCATCAGAAGTCACCAGTGAAGGTTAAACATCCTCTGTAATCTACTTTGAATATGAATATTATGATGATTACAGCGATAGGTGTTATTTTATTATGATTCTTATAATAGCATGGATACCAGTGTGTTTGGCCTCTGAGCTTTAACGAAGGACCTCACGTTCCCAGTTGATTTGGAAAAATTTTTAAGAAAATGTCCTGAAATATGTGTGATTTTGTGACTATTTGCTTATCGCTTAAGCCATCTATTGACAACAGTCTTTGTTTTTCTTTCCTCAATACTAGTTATAATCAAGCGGAACCTGTCAGGCCAGCATCTGCCGCCTCATTATGTTCACTTACTACCCACAGTCACTTTGCATCTTCTAAAAATAGACTACACTAAAGCCTCTTAAGTTCAAACTGCATAAGTTGCTTTCCCTGTGTGCCGTCTACGAATAAACGTGCAAAGACACTTAGCTGGCCACAAATCCCCCAAGCACAGCGGTGTTCTTCAGACTCAGGTAGGCGTGGCGCCGGAGGTGGAGGATGTCCGTGTCCGGCACGCCGTCGCCCAAGGCGTTCAGTTGTGCCTAAAACTCGCTGATGGCCGAACCGTAGGTTTTTTTTTACCAGCTGCCTGCCAGCATGACAAATGTCACAGCTGACCTGGTGGGATTGGACAACCTGGTGGCCAACACGGCCTACCTGAAGGCTCAGCAGATAGATCGCACCGAGCTGAGGAAACAGAGACTGACGCTGACGCTGCCCAGGCCGAAGAAGACCTCCGCTCTCCGGACGGCCGTGGGGAGGAAGTACGAGCCACTCTGCGAGCAGCAGCCGATTGGGAGGAAGCTGTTCCAGCAGTTTCTTCTGACCTCCAACCCAACGTACAGAGCTGCCTATGAGTTCTTGGAGGAGCTGAACGCCTGGAGCTTTGCTGAAGATGAAACCAAAGAAAAGGCCAAACAGGGGATCCTCACCAAGTTCTGTCAACCCGAGTCCAAGAGTTTCCTCTCCTACCTCACAGGAAGCGATGCAGAGACATGCAGGTGTTTATCAAGCACAAACTTTGATGAGGAGAATTTGGAGCAGATCGGAGAAGCCACCAGGGAGTTTCTGAAGGGGAAACCCTTCCTGGAGTACCTGAGCAGCCCCTTCTTTTACAGGTTTCTGCAGTGGAAGGAGTACGAGGCGCAGAAGATAACAGACCGATACTTTTATGAATTCAGGACTTTGGGGAAAGGTGGCTTTGGTGAGGTAGGTGCCACAAACCTCAGCACTTCACATGCAAACAGCTGGTTGGATTTATTTAAAACAATGAAGATAAACCCATTTTTCTTGAGTCAGATGGATCATCTTAGTCAGTTACATGATCAGTCTCAGACAAACATGCATTACTTTGCTTTAAAACTGCAATAAATACTAAACACACAACCACGAACAACGTCTATTAGGATATCATCCATTAAATGAAAAGGTGATGAAGTCTAACATGTGGCTCTGGCTGGCAGGTGTGTGCCGTGCAGGTGAAACACACCGGCCAGATGTACGCTTGCAAAAAGCTGGATAAGAGGAAACTGAAGAAGAAAGGAGGCGAGCGGCTGGCTCTGCTGGAGAAGCACATCCTGGAGAAAGTCAACAGCCTCTTCATCGTCAACCTGGCCTACGCTTACGACAGCAAAACTCACCTGTGCCTGGTCATGGACCTGATGACCGGCGGAGACCTCAAGTTCCACATCTACCATTTGGGAGAGCGGGGTCTCCGCATGGAGCGCGTGGTCTACTACACGGCTCAGATCACCACCGGCATCCTGCACCTGCACGCCATGGACATCGTGTACCGCGACATGAAGCCCGAGAACGTGCTGCTGGACGGGAAGGGGCAGTGCCGGCTGTCGGACCTGGGACTGGCCGTGGAGCTGCCGCAGGGCAAGATGATCTGCCAGAAGGTCAGTGAGGCAGCGTCAACATCCGAAGACAAGGGACACACATTATTATCATCTACAGCGGCATCT
Source organism: Salarias fasciatus (assembly GCF_902148845.1). Taxonomy (NCBI): domain Eukaryota; kingdom Metazoa; phylum Chordata; class Actinopteri; order Blenniiformes; family Blenniidae; genus Salarias; species Salarias fasciatus. Next base: position 8,835,119 of record NC_043758.1, on the reverse strand, counting down.
CAAAGAATCACAGTAGTAGAAAGTTCATCATTCCTCAGTTATTTCTGAGCTCAAAACATGTAAATGATAGAATTTTAACTGTCTTATCTTTGACTGAATCTGAAATATTTTCAATATTTTGAGATCCTTCATCATATATTTTGTGATTTGTAAGCTAAATTTATATTTAAAAAAAATCAATCTAAAAGTTGTGTGATAAATCTGAATTATACAGAAGTATAGTCTCAATGAAATAATGATAAAAAAATAACTTTCCTTTTCCATTCACTCTCATGGGTCAAACAAAATGACTGGATCGATTTCTTTAATTTCTGGCAACACAACAAGGTCACATTCCAACTCCTTCGAAATGCTTAATATTTGGTTAAATGAAACAGGTCAGATTGCCTCGTGACTTATGAGTAAACACTGAATATCATTGTGTTTCATTTCATACCGAGAACTCAAAGTAACAGTGTGATGAATTAAATAAGCTGCAGTCAGAAATGTGATTGGTCTTTGCAATTTTCTGCAAGCAGAATGTGAATTCTGAAGACAATTAAATAATTTCACTCAGCTTCAGCTCACAATAAAGAAAAACTTAGTTAACTTTATGTATTCCGTAAGTTGAGGACATTACGGAAAGTTTTTTTTTTTTTTTCCGCCCTCTTCACATATCTTCTGAACGAGCTGATCCTTGACCACCACAAGCAGCTTACCAGAAATAGATATGATGGTGCTAAGCCCCCTGCCAAGACCCGGTGAAGGAGCATAACTCTGTGTAACCTGTTGAATCTTGTTAAAAGGTGCTTCTGAAAGCTGCCCCGGCCGACCGACATGGCCTTGGTAGCATTAGCTGGAAAAACCTTTGCTTTACTAATGCCAGATATGACTTTCACGTGTCTGTCCAGGACGATGAACCCGCAGGCCAGAGAACTCAGCCGACGTGAGACTCACGCTGCACAATAGAGTCTCTTTTACCAGCTGACTGGCCTGATGGAGTGCTGAAGCAGCAGTATCAGCTCTATCAGAGTCTAATTGTTTCACTTTGGACAATGTTTTCTTGTGTCTGCCTTTAAGCCATAGTTTGATTTTCTGATTGTTGACAGAATTTCACAAAATAAATTAGATAAAATGGTTTAGAAGTAGACCATGATGTAGATTCCTTAAAGGAGTCTTTATTAAAAGCGTGAATGAGCACAGTCGCTGATTATGTTTGTTGAATCATGCATGCCTGATATAAAGCACATTTTGAGGGATGCTGGGATGAGAGCCTTCTTCAGTTCATTATAAAATGACAGTAAAGTTTGAGTTGAAGTAAGCTTAAGTATCCAAAATCATCCTGAAAGTGTCCTAATTGGTGACGTGCCAACTGATATCAATACTACCAATATCAGGGATGACTGTTTCTGGATTCATTCATATGTTTAGATGACAATAATTAAATTGAAGTTAAGGTAACACTTTACTTTAAGCACCCGGTATAGCACATTATAAGTAGTTATAAACACTCATACATGATAACAATGCTTCATAACTCATTATACAGAATAGGATTAGGGTTAGGATTAGGGTTAGGGTTAAGGTTAGGGTTAGGTCCTGGCATTGTGATCATCTATGAATGTTTATAACTATAGCTACACGTGTTATAATGGCATTATAATGCTTTATAAATGTACTTAGAATGTGTTATACAGGGGGGCTTTAAATAAAGTGTTACCGAAGTTAATATATTAAGATAAACTTCTTTTATCTCTAAATTTAAGTTTTTACTGTAAAGCTTGCATTTCCTGCTAGTTGTCTTTTTGCCTTGGTGTCTATTTAACCACTGTATTTTGGGAAAAGAAACAAACAAACCTTGACCTCCTTTCTCTTATGGCATACCTTCAAGCAGTAGGCTTTTCTACAAAGTATCAATGTTGTATTGAGGCGTTTGTAAATTGCAGAATCTTATGTCCAAAACCTTCTGTATCCGTCAGATTCCTTCATGTGTCTTCCCCTCTCTCCGTCCTCATGTCAGGCTGGCACCTCCGGCTACATGGCTCCTGAGATTCTGAAGCAGGAGCATTACCGGACCTCGGTGGACTGGTGGGCTCTGGGCTGCAGCATCTATGAGATGGTGGCCGGCCGACTGCCGTTCAAAGACTTCAGGGAGAAGGTGCAGAGCGACGAGGTGACCCGGCGCACCTTGGAGGACGAGTGCAAGTTCATGCACAAAAACTTCGACGCTCCCACCAAAGACATCGTCGGCCGCTTCCTGAAGAAGAGGGTTGGCATCCGTCTGGGGTGCCGGTGAGAATAAAACTTCATGCTGCTTTCAGACTTAGCGCAGCTTTCCATGTGTGGAACCTTACTTTTATTATTATCGTGACTCAAGAAATATGCTTCCCCAATTTCTAAAAGACTGAAAGAAGTCAACTCATAAAAGTCCTCAAGACACACTCTGTTTGTTGACAACTTGTTAAAAAAAAAGGTGAAAATACACAAGCATCTGTTTAATCTTTTAAAAAAATAGATTCATTCTTCATCTCATGAGCATGTATAATGTGTAACAAAGAGTCTTCAGAGGAAGTTTTGAGAGATTTGACCTGATAGCAAGGTCAGAAATCATCATTAATCTCACCAATGTTGTGTTTTTGACCTTTACAGCAATGACGACCCACGAAACCACGTGTTTTTCAAGAATATAAGCCTCCATCGGCTGGAGGCGGGGCTGGTGGAGCCCCCCTGGGTGCCAAAGCCGAACGTGGTCTACACTAAAGACACGGCCGAGTTCAGGGACAGTTCTGAAGTCAAAGACATTCAGCTCAATGCCAAAGATGAGAAATTCTTCAAGGAATTCAGCACGGGAGCGGTCTCCATCCAGTGGCAGAAGGAGATCATCGACACCGGAGTGTTTGACGAGCTTAATGTCCCCAAACTGGACGGACGCGACTGTGAGACCTCGTGGAAATCCAGGATGTGCATTGTTTTGTAAGCATTCGGCCAACATTTTCTTGAAAACAGTCCAGAAGCTGAAAGTATTATAAACATGTAAAGTGCCTGCTTGTAATACTGAGGTGAGAAACTTCAGAAGCCTTCTCAGAAACACTTTTTCACACCTACATACCTTCTTTTTCCCCTTCACCAGACTGTATGCTCATATGCTGGACCATCATTTTTAAAAGCCGTGATGCTAAATCAGTGCATGTTAGAAGTAATCACAGCAGAATGGATGAAAAAAAAAAAAAAAAAAGCATGCTGACAACAGCTTCTTTATGCTTCGTCTTGCGTTCCGTGTGAGACAACAGGTCCTGGTGGATTCATAGTTTCCATTACATCAGTCAGCTGCTTTGCAGACTGCAGTTTACACGAGTCGGTAAACACACTGCTGAATGAGTCCCACTGACCAGCAGCAGTCTTACTATCTGTGCATAAGCCTTAAAGACTCAGGTGTCACACGAATACCTCGAAGGCCTTCGATTCATCTTACAAGCAGAAGATGTCCCGCAGCCTCTGGCTGGTTCAAAGTCCCTCAGTTGCAGACATTCACCACTAAGTGCCGCCACACACTCACAGAGAGCATCCGGCCTCCTGGAGGCTCCTCATCATCCTCATTTACCCTGACTGTGCTGCTCCGGTATTTACAAGCTCTGCTGGACTCGCTTTAACAAGGGATGCAGGGAGACAAACTGTCGTACACACATAGTTTTCCACTTAGAAAAACATGTTAACATAGTTGTTTTTTGGCACTATCAATCCGGTGCCAGCCCGCTTTACGACCCCTCAAAATCACCTTCGTGTTTATATGCCATATGCAAACCAAGGGGGACATTAACTGCTTAAGTGCACAGCAACAACAACACAACACACACTATTGATGAAAACCTGAATAGCTTTTGTTACTTCATCAGTTCATCGTTGTCTTATCATGGTGAATCAGCATCGTTTCGTTCAGTTGATTTTTTTTGTTGCTGTTGTTGCCTTTCTTTGTTAGTGATGAGATGAAATCTGAGGAGACAGGCAGGGATCTTCATTCAAACGACTCAGCTGAAACTCTGACTCGACACACTTATTCCACCTGTATGCTCCATGTCTTGTTTCTGAGTGAAATTCCTGATCTGATCCAAGTTTTACTCTTCAACAAGCTCCTCTTACCTCCAACAAAAGGACACATTCTGGGCATCAAGCCATGCCAACCATATTTTGTAATCTATGAAATACATGAATGTGCTTTCTTGTGTTTACCCCTCTGGATTGTGTACAGTGTTTTTATGAGCGTTGGGCTGTTTTTCACAACTTTATAGTCGATGTTAAAGCAATGTGACCTTTTTTTTTTTTTTTACAAGATGTGATATTAAAAAAAAAAGATAAACAAATTTCCAAAAACCTGAGTGAAATACAGCAACTCCCTGTGCTGCACTGCTGATGACTTCTGCCGACATGCGAGTCTTCGGAGTGATGAGATCAGATGTTACGGATTCACGGTATGCAGCCGTTTTGATTGTCCTCTTGTTCCTCTTCGCAAAGCGCCTCTATCCAGGCTCAATCTGAAAAACAGGAAGGCAGAGACTCAGACTGAGGCCAGCAGCTCGCCGTTTAATTAGTCCTTCATTCAGCAGACCACTTCAAAACCACAGACACATTTAGCTAATGAGGGTCACATCAACATGAGGACGGAGGGGGGGGGGGTTCTGACCTGACGGGGCTGAGAAGTGGTTCCGTTCACGCTCGACTGTCATGAGATTAGAGAGGGGGGCTTCAGTTGGAAATCCAAGACGCAACACGATCACGGCCGGCTGTGAAGGCAGAGCGGGGAGTCCACTGCGGACGACGTGACGACAAGACAGACTCTGCACCGGGTCTCCAGGAACATGTTTTTACCAGGCGCGTACAAGACACTGCCAGGGTTCAGCTCCCCGCAGGCCCCGGCGCTGCAGCGCTGCCCTCGGACTCACAAACAGCACCGACACGCACACACGCGCACACACACACTCACACACCACTCTGCACTCATGCATGCAAATATGCTCACGTACATGCACATTTATGCATCCTCACGCTTCAGATGTGCAAAAACTCCAATGAAACACAGACAAACTCATTTACACATCCACTACACACACAGGCACACACACACACAGGCACACACACACACACACACACACACAAAATCTTATTACCTCTGTAGAAGCAGGCATGGGGTTTTAGAGATCAAAGCAGGACAGGGTGTAATTTGGTATCTGCGTTTGTTACATGCCCATGCTCTGGATTCACATCAAAGGCATGTGCCACACTTCAGTTCTGCCCTGGCATCCCCGGGATGGTATCACACCACTCATATTCCCGCTTTTCCCTTCTTCGGCTGTGTGTGAGGCTCCGTGTGTTTCAATATACATAAAGAGAAGAGCCACGCAGGCCGGCGTCCACATATGCTCTTGTGTGCGTGAGAGCGCGCACGGGTGTTTAGGATAGGTGAGAAAATGGTTAAATAGCGCAGACAGAGCGGCCATTGTCCGCCGGTGGAAAGTGAAGCCAGCCATGTGGGAGAGAGCGAAGGCGGAAGAGGGCTGCTGCTCGCTGTCTCACACTCAAGGCTAGTTTGAGGTATTTATTTTTTAGATTAAACATCTGTTTTTCTGTAGCTTGGTTATTTTTCCTCGGGCACCATTCACACCTTTTCATTTCACAAAAATGTAAAAAAAAAAAAAAAAAAAAAAAAAAAAAAAAAAATCGTGATCAGATCAGGACGGTGGTCTTGCCATACTTTGCCATCAGGGAGACACAACAACAGCTCAGGAAGTGTTTTCTTCTGGGTTCACAGTCCGTGTTTCTCAGCTTCATTGCTCAAATTCTTAACATTTCCACAAATAAAGTGAATTCCTGCAGAACGGTCCAACAGAAACAGCGTGTGTGTGTGTGTGTGTGTGTGTGTGTGTGTGTGTGTGTGTCTGTGTGTGTGTGTGCATGATGTTCCTCCCCGCCGGGGCCCAATGGGCAGTTTCCAAGGCGCCCAGACCTCAGACTCCTTCCAATGCCAGGAGCTGGACAGCATCATGGACAGGGCACCGTACAGACAGACACACACACACACACACACACACACACACACACACACGTATGCACGTTTTGTGTTTTTATCAATTTCATTAATTTCAATTCCTGCAATTTTAGTTTGGTGAGACTTGAACAACTCAAACCAACATCCCATCAGGCGAGCTAAACAATAGTCTGACCCACACACACACACACACACACACACACACACACACACACAAACAGCAAAAAAAGAAAAAACATTCATCTGTTTGTGTCATTTATGCTCACACGGAAAAAACAATGCTGCCAGAGGCTACAACAAAAGCACCACTTTCCAAATTAAAGCTTCACAAATTTGTCATTTTGATTTCTTAAAAACACTCAATAATGAGCAAAAATGCTTACATTTGTGGTTTTATAGCAACAGATTTGGTAGATCATATTTTCATTCAGTGAATACAATTATACAATAAATCCTGCAAAGATGCAACATCAGCTGGAAAAAGCAGCTGCCTTGAGACCTAAGATGAGTCCAAGAAGTCAGAGGTTTACTTCATATCAGCTGCCTGTGCATAATTACAATAACAGCACAACCTGCACACAATAACTAAGTTGGAACTCAATATGTTTGTTATCCTGCTCTTTTTGATAAGAATGCAAACCATAGTTTTGTGTTTCTTTTTTAGGTTTAAACTTTGACTGTCAAAATGAAGTAATGAGGAGTAAAAATTCTCTGGAGGAGGTGATTTAGGGCCCAACAGATTTTGTCCTGTTTTAGTAATTTGCTTTCTTTGCAGTCTACACAGAACTCTCAGCTGCTTTGATTACGTATCCTCGACTGTTCAAATCTCTCTATTTGTCAAACATTAAATGTGCCATTAAGGTGTTACAACCATAAGATTCTCATCATAACCTTTTCAATGTATTTTTTTCTATGCTTTCATTTATTACAATTTAAAGAAAATTACTGTTTCTTCTCACCTGAGGGGTGTGTTTCTGATAGTTCTCACTAATCTTTATAAAGCATTCATCCTTCTAATACATGCAATTCACTCCATCTTCACAATCAGTGCTGTGCCTCGTCTCTCCAGACACCTGTCACTGGGACTAATGTTCTCCAAAACTGGTAGAAAAGCCCAAGGAAACAGCATAAAGTTCAAAAAGTTGCAGCATCCTGAAACCGGAGTTGGTTGGAGCGTAAAGCTTTCTGATGTTCCTCACCCCTCCACTGCAGGCTGATTGAAGATCAGCACATCAAACGAAGGGAGAGGGGTATAATGATACAGTATACGCCATGAGGGGAACACTCTACAGCTCCTCGTCTGGCAGGGTGCAGGGGAAAAACAGTTGTGGTGCATGTGCTAATGTACTTTAATTACAGTACACCGCGCCGTGCCATGCGGGTCACTGACCGAACAGACTTTGGCATCTGTGTTTGTATGGTCAGCACTGCCTGTGTGTGTGTGTCTGTGTGTGTGTGTGTGTGTGTGTGTGTGTGAGGTCCTGTTGTTCTATAACTGGTCAGAGCCCAAACTTGATTGCACACTAACTCACATGACAGTGAGAGCAAAAGTCTGCATTAGGGAGACAATTATGTTTGTTTTGAGGTTAAATCAAGGTTAGATGCAGGTTAGGGTAAGAGTTAGTAGTTACACACGAGTTGAGAGTGTGCAGGAAATGAAAATGAAAAGTCATATAATAGGTACAGAAGCATTATGTTGGTATGTGTTTACTTTCATTAGGAGAGCCTATCAACTCCCAAATCAATGTCTCATGAAGAAAGCCATGAAAAGAATGAGGTTTAAATGTTACATCAAGATTAGAATTGGTGAAAATTAAACTAAATGTTAGTGTTAATCAGGCACTAGTTATGGCCGAGGTTAGGATCGGCAGGAAATGAATGTAACTCAATGCAATGTCTCGGGAAGGTAAGAAAACACGTGTGTGTGACGGCGTGTTCGTTATGGAAGGTGATGTGTGTCCCCAATTTTCTAAACTCAGTTCATCTGGACTTGTTGCAGTAAAGTAATCCATTCCATTTTTTTATTTGTAGGGTAAAGTGAGTAGTTGTTTCAGGTGAGTTTTTGAATAACTCTGCAGGAAATGAATGTAAGTCAATGCAATGTCCCTGAAAGGCTGAAAACACACACAAAAAAAACATGCGTGTGTGTGTGTGCATGTGTGTGTGATCGATTCCTCAGTGTGCTGGACCATTGTGTCACAAAAACAGAAATCTAAGCTGTGAGCCGGCGTTGGTTTCTGAGAGTGAGTCCAGTTTGATTTAATGAGCTGGTACTTATTGCATTCTTTGTTAGCGGTGTAATATGACTGACAGTTGGCACGGCGGGCCGGCTGGACTCAGTCCAAGTCCATCACTGCTGTTAGTGTGTGTGTGTGTGTGTGTGTGTGTGTGTGTGTGTGTGTGTTTCCAGTGCCCAGATCAGTTGTCGCGTGCTTGTGTGTCACTGAATTCACTTCTCCCACGCTGAGACACCGAGAGCTGCGCTGATGCTTCGGATGAATACGGCTCTGTATCTGCACCAAAAAAACGGGCGGTTTCCACTGAAAGGTGTTTTCATAAAGATCAGCACTCCTCTTCACACTATGAGCAAATTATGTGGAATTTCCTCAGAGGAACTCCTCATACTGTTACTCACTTGATCCCTGGGAGCCAGCAGGAAGAGGAGGAAGAGGTAGAGTCACACTCTGGCAGTAAGCTGGGATCCCCACAGGCAGACGCCGTCTTTCCTTTTTCTTTTTTTTTTTTTCTTACTTTCATTAATGAGGAGCTGTAAATGTGCAGCAGGAGTCTGGACAGTTTTCACTTTAGTGACTGGAGGCCGACGTCCCAGCGTGGATCAGATGATGTTGTTTCCATGGCGACATGAGACCGAGACGAAGAAGTGTCGGCGTCCAGCATCAAAACAAATTTGATGTCAGCTTTTCACTTCTGTTTCTGATACATTTTTACTCTCATCTCTAGAGGAGTTGCTGGAAAAAAATATGCATTAAAGTCTTTATCTTCCAGGTTTGTTCAAAGCTATGCATCGTGAATGGGGTAGCACTCTATTTCAACCAGAGTTTTCAAATATCTTTTACTAACCTCTTTCTATTATTGGAAGTAACTACGATTTTGGATGTATCACATTCAGAATGAACAAAAAACATTTATTTTTTTGTTACAAGGTAATTTGGTGAAACCTCTGCAAAAAAGGACAGCGTGGCCAATGTAGCTACAAATCAAAGATTTGCACATATGGAATAAAACCAGAATGAGACACAATCTACAGTATGATTGAGGAACGGCCCATTGCTTTATTTTAAAGGTTCCTGCTTTCTAGTAGTTGAATCATCCAGTGTTTGACTACACTCTAATGTTTCAGCAAATCGGACGTCAGAGAATCAGGTTCTGCAGTTTGCCTTGGAGGTAATCTGGAGGAGCTCCAAGGTAAATAAGATCCACAGGAACCACTGCTCGACACTAAGTGCTGCCACTGAGTCAGACAACATAAATGTTTGTGCTTTTCTGTCTCGGCGTTTAAGCAATCAGTGTCAGTTGAGCAAAAACAAAATCTACTTCACATATCTCAACATGTACACAGAGACGAAATGGGGAAAAAAATAACTTTTTCTCCACCATTTCTTTAATACGAGTCTGGATTGAGGAAAAAAAATCCAGCATTTGTAAAGAAGTATTGTTAGTTCCTCGATAAAAATACAGTATAAACACTCTCTCCGGTTGTGGAATCCTTGATGGTGCTTCATCTTGTTTTGACAGACGGGCTAATTTAGGGAGCACTACTTTGGGCTCTTTCTTGTTGCGGGCCATCTCTTGGCATTTGAAATCAAACTGAGCTCAAGTTGCCGGTTCAGGAACAGCAGCCATAACTTCTGTCGAGAATGCTTTCAGTGGTAACATGCCTCAAATCTAAAAACTCCACAGTGTAACTCAATCACTCTTATTTTTATCTCCAGTGAATGACGTTTTATACGACGGATTAAAGAGCCGCACTTTATCTTGTGACGATCGGGAGGATGTGGCCTCTGACTCTCCCGCACACACATAAATATGCCAGCATAAATACAAGTACACACTAACCACAGATGTTCCTTGACAGGAACTGCTGTGACTCCAGCTCATTTGTTTATCCCTGCATGCACAGTTAACTCTCCATGCCCTGCACATCACAGTTATGCTGCACTTTTCCATAGTAACTCTTTTTGACTCTCAATTTCTACTGAGACCACAAAAACACAATGGATACCATGAAACTCTGGAAGTGCACCGAAAATGCATCTTATCTATGTCCTGATAAAATTTATAGTGTGTCATGCCATAATGCTGAGGAATACCTCATGCACTGGTGGCAAACATATGATCCGGGAACCAAACGTGACCCGTAAACGGGTTCAGTCTGGCCACAGAATGACCTTCGTTCAAAAGAATAGCAATAACAGTTTTTCAAAAATCACAGGATATCAAAAAAAATATATTGTTAGACTACTTAGTTGTGGTAAATGATATACATAGCAAACATAAGATGATGTGTATTTCTTAACAATGAATCACAAATACAGGGAAACAAACTCATCGCAGGACCCCACCGTCCAACTGAGACTCAAACTGAGAACGCCATATAACTTGAGAGATTTTGTAATATATACATGTTCCTAGTTTGGCTCAGATTAACCTGCTGTCTTTATAAATTAAAGTAATAAAGGAGAGTTCAAAATTGCCTTATTCATTCTCAATGAAAGGAATCTCAACACGATCAACCTTATAGGCTGAGTGTAGATTCTGCTGTTGACAAACAAGCGAACCGAGTCCATTTAAAAAGAAAAAGTATTTCAATATATATTGTAATCAGTTTACAAACCAACTGGAGCCTCATCTGAGTGACATTTAATGGAAATCTAATGTAGTTTTAACAAAAACGCTGAAAACAATCCATGGAAACAAGACCTTCAAAAGTGGCGTATTGTAAATGACGTGCACAAAGTAGGAATTCCTGCCACTATTCGGATGTATTCTATACATTTCATGAGCTTTTGATTAATTTTTAGCTGGTAAAATTCCCACAACCATAACATCACATGCATCGTGTTGTTACGGGTTTCAGGACTTCCTTCATTCGGGGATGGGCTCCAGCATCCTGCCAACAGAATTAAAAACAGCAAGCATGCCAGACCGATTGATGCACCTTTATTGTGAGGGTATTGTTGCAGAGTAAACCTCAGAATGTGTTTAGAATCGATCTAATGTTCAAAATCCCAGTGTGAACCAGAACCGCATGGATCAGGCTGAGCTCAATGTTTGGCTTTGATGTGGATTGTGCAAATGTGAACGGTTCCATGGCTCTTGGTTTGAACTACAACCTCTCCATGACAGCAGCCAAGGTCAAGAACATGTCTGAGGTGTCTCTGGAATCGTGTAAGGATGTCACAAGAAAATATCTGACTGGCATAAACATGATATATCACAGTGCTGAATGTCGCGCAGCAGGATACAGTTACCGTTACCATATTCAACTGTGTTATCCTACAGTTCACCGACAGTATTAAACGCGCCGGCGTCACCTTTGAATTTAGACCCTTGTGCTATATTTGTCCCGTCGGTCAGGTGAGCCACAGGTGTCCTCTGCATGAGCCTCACGATTCATGGCCGTGAGCTCTGATGAATCCTTGTGGATTATCAGCAGAGCAGGTATTTCCAGTCACATTCACACGTGTTTTCAATACATTTGCCTAATATGACTTCTAATAACTCCTGAAGGAGGGGGGGTAGAGCTTTGACGGGAATTGTCTGACATCACTTTGCAAACATCTCCATTGTAAAAGATGGCAGCAGGTGCAGCAAAGCTGACGCATAAAAGCCTTTCTGTCCTGAGAGGAGGGCGATGGGGCGACGTGGAAACACCTGTGAAGCACCAATTGGCTTTAACCAATCGCAGATGTGCTGATGTTTACGCCCCGAGAGAAGAAACAAATCGTGCTGTGCAATAGAAACTTTTACCTGTTGCTTCTCTGCAAAGTTCCTTTTGATTGTCAGGTTGGATTTCTTAGAAATGTGAAGACTGCTGAGTTTTTGATGCATTGGCTGAGCTGTCACCAGTCTGATGGCTGATGACGTTCCGCTGGAGTTACATCAATGAGTTGAAGGTCAAATAGTGAGAGAGGAGAGAGCATGTGAGTTACACTGGTGTTTAAGATGCGTTTATTCTTTATTTTTCAACAAAGGGCTTCTGTTGAGAACTCATCTGTGAATTTGCTCTTCCAGCTCTGAACATCTTGATTTTAGTCCACAATTTACCTTCCTTACTTTTTTTTAATTACTTTTCATCATCTTTTCTCAAGTAGCTCATGAGTTTCTCACTTGTTCTGAATTGAAAAGGCTACGAAGTTCTTTCACAGACCGACCTACAGGTTGAGTTATGCTCACACTTTCCATATTTCACACATGTAGTGTCAGATTCCTGCAAATATTTCCTGCAACTGAAGTGGAAGATAATCTGGAGAATAACTATGATGACGGCAACTTGTTGCCATCCTTAAATCAATAATGCAGTTACATTTATCAAACATTTTTCTGTTGAGCTGCTGTCTCTCTTCTGTTTCCAGACCAGGCTGTCGAATGCAGGTGTAGAAAATTGAACCCAGCCACAGCTGCAGTTGAAAATACCGGACTTTAATACTGACTGGATAACAGACTGAAAGTGTGAGCTTCACCATTTCACTTCCAAACATATGATTTAACATCCCCAAAATTTAGTTTAATTCAGAATGCAATAATAAGTAACACTCAATTGACTTTTCCAAGTTTTTTAAGTAATCAATAGAATTAGTTGTCTACTTCTTAAAGACAAAAGTAATTGCACTCAACTAAAAATTTCCAGTAACCTGCAACAAAACATCTGTTTTCAGCACAAACGTTCAGGTTTCCCATCTGCAGAAGACTGCTAATGCTATGCACTAATGGAGAGAAGTTACACTTCTGGCTTCACTGGATATTGGAAAATAATGTCCACTAAAATGTTGCTTTTGCAGTCAAATTGCAGCCGCCGTCCTGACTCCGGCCCCTCGGTCTCTCCTGGATGATATTTGCAGTCACTTCCATCCTCCGGTGGGCGGGAGTTTGTCAGACAGCTGCTTTAGGTCACATGTTTAGTCAGATTGTTAACACATAATGAGCCCTCTTGCTCTTATAAACATCAAAGACCTTCTATCAGTCAGAGCTCCGTCCTTCCTTTGAACAGCCTCTAACATTAAGGCTGGTGGACGAGCCGACGGGACGTTTCTGCGGAGATGTGTCAATATTGCACATTGCAAATGTGGACACTCACACACAACACGCATTTGCACTTACACTCACACGCACAGTGTGTGTGTGTGTGTGTGTGTGTGTGTGTGTGTGTGCAGCCAAGGCCCCGGGATGTCTGAAAGGAGCCCTTTCTTTGATGGTGCGGCCCTCACTCCTCATTTGCCGTTTGAGTTGGCATCGGGTGAGTTCTCCTGTGGGCTTCTGCACACACACACACACACACACACACACACACATACACACACGCACACACTCGAAAGCTTCATGGAGCCTGCAGGGAGTCAAACTGCTCTCACCTGTTGTCTCTGGCAGCCCAAGAGGAGACGATTAGCGCCCTGCACTGACAATATGCTCTTTGTTCGCCCTCGTTCTCCCCCCTCTCTCTCTCTGCCATCTCATACTTGCAGTCTGTCGCTTCTGCCACTGCTCATTTCTCCCTTGGCTCAGGCCTTCTGTCTTCCTCCCTTTTCTACCTCTTAGCATCTCTCTGTCACTCTTTGTCTATGCGTCCATCGAGCCCGCTTTCTATTTCCGTCCCTCCCTCCCTCCTTTCCCCCCCTCTCTCTGCCTCGATCCATCTCTAATGCCCTTGTGGCCCTGAGAGCAGAGTGTGGAAAACAGTTGAGCACTTTATCACAGATCATCGATGTAATCCCTGTAAATACACTCCGCGAGGTCTCATTTCTGGAGCCGTCCCAGTAAACGAAGCCAGATCCAAGTCGAGATGCTTTGCACCGGCGTGGAAGTTAAAAGTTTTGAACATCAGCATGAATGCACGCTTTAAGAAGCTCAGCACACGGCCTCTGGTCTGAATGCATTAGCATGAATTAGTGAGGCCCGGTCATCCTTTGCTGGCATCCGAGGGTGAGATCCTGTAACTGAGCGCCACGTACGAGTATGTCCCCTCAATGTCGGGAAGGGCACACAAGCTGCAAACAGAGCGAGTGTGACATTTCCACAGTCTGGGTCACAAATGTACAGCTGTGTAAAGTGTCCTTTATGGCCAGAGAGGAGGACCTCTGTGAGACGTTCCTCGGTACATTGAAAACATAGTGGACAGCACTGAGGGGTCAGGTGCAGCGAGAACAGGCGCATCTGTCAACCCGGTATCAGCTGTACTTCAACGTGAGGTACAGCCTTCATGACACTGAGGTAAGATTAAAAAATACTCTACATACAGTACACAGTTTACAGTTTGAATGAACCCAGCTTTTTTAAATAGCACTTATGTACAATGTGTAAACTGTAATGTAGGAAAGTCCAAAACAAGTGTCAATGAAAAACATTTGGCGTATTTGCTCTGAGTATTTTCTCCTGGGTTCAGGTCTGGAGACTGGCCTTGGCCACTCCAGGGTCTTGAAATGCTTCGTCTGGAGCCACTCCTCAGTTGTCCTGGCAGTGGGTCATACTCATTCTTTACTCATTTATGAGTATAGTATGAGTATTCTTTACTCATACTCATACTCATTTACTTCCTATTGTCTCATGCTAGCTGTTGCCAAAGCTGTCCGTCCCTGGGAGTGGGATCCCTCCATACCGTGGTTCTCCCCAAGATTTCTTCTTTTCCCACTGGGTTTTTGGAGTTTTTTTCTTGCCGGATGTGAGGGTCTAAGGCGGTGGTTGCTTCGTTTTGTCTCGTTACTGTGAATTTGACATATTAACATTATGCTTATTCGCTGTTTTTATTTTTACCAACCAATGTAACATCTTGAAGCCTCTGAGGCAACTGTTGTTGTGATACTGGGCTATACAAAAATAAATTGATTGATTGATTGACTCATGCTGGACGACTGCACCATCTTCAACGCTCTTACTGAGGAAAGGAGGTTGTTGCCTCATCCATCCTCCGATCAATACGTTGTAGCCGTCTTACATCCCTAAAGTATCACATTTCGACCCCCGTGTTTTATGGTTGGGACGGTGTTGTTGACGCTGGACTCATCCTCCTTTTTCCTTCAAACACGGCAAGAGGAGTTTATACCAAAAAGCTCTATTTTGGTCATACCTGATCACATGACCATCTCCCATGCTTCCTCTGGATCGTCCAATTGGTCTTTGGCAAACTTAAAATGGGCATGTGGTGTCTTGAGCAGGGGGACCATTCAGGATTATAATCCATGATCTTGTATTGCGTTACTGGCTACGACCTTTACGACTGTGGTCCCAGCTCTCTCTCACATGGAGCTTCAGACTGAGGGAGTCTGAATTGAGTTTCTTGCATTGACTAATAATTGTTCCAACATTTTGTTGCTTTCTCTCCAAGGGGTTTGCTTATTGTCTTGTAGAATTCAAACAGCTGGTAATGATTCTTAAAGAAAAACTCAGGTCTGTGAGAGCCTGAACTCTTGCCTGCTGGTAGGTGATCAAATATAATGTGATTTTCTGGAATTTTTTCTAGATTCTGTCTCTCACAGCTGAAGTGTACCAATGATAGTCACAGACCTCTCCATTTATTGTTAGAGGGAAAACTTAAAAAACCAGAAATGTATCAAATAGTTATTTTCCCCACTGTAACTAATGAGTATGGACAGGCACTAATTTTTAGAAACGTTTGCAACACTTTTCCAGTGTCAGTTGAAGTGTAGTGGCAACTTGAGCTACCTGAGCTGAAACATAAATCCTGTGAGCAACTTGATCTCCTCCTGGAGATGAAGGAGTTGGCACCAGCGTGAGAACAGACACACTTATAAACACATGTGCGTGCGTGAAATGTCTTAGATACTTCATCTGTGTATTCAAAGCAATTACAAAGGTTAAGAAGAATCTCAATGTGCAAAAATAGAAACATAGAAGTTGATAGAGATGTAAAGCGCTGTAAAAATACCTGCTCAGTGTGTGTGTGTGTGTGTGTGTGTGTGTGTGTGTGTGTGTGTGTGTGTGTGTGTGTGTGTGTGTGTGTGTGTGTGTGTGCATGTGCGTGTGTGTGCCCATCGGCCTTGCGTTTGAAGCTGGTTCAGACTTCACAGGCTGTTTATGTGACTGTTAGCATGAGTCTCTTATCACACCTGCTAAAAAAGGGTTTCCGTTCACCTCACAGTATGCAAACACAACAGATATCGCATGTACAATGTTTACAAGGCTGAACAATGACTTTACTGTGCTTGGAATACAGGCATTACATTTTTTGAATAAAGGGAATATTTGTTTTCTCAGAGAAAGTAAAATTAAATAAAAACAGTTTAACCTATCAGATTTAGAAATACAACTTTACTCAACAGAAGCACTTAACTCAACTAGCTGCCCTCTTATTTCTTTTGGCCCCTCCGAACCTGCAGCACAGGGGCTTGGTTTGAGTTGGCACGGAGGAGAAGCTGGAGTACAAACACTACCTGTCAGCTCCCGGAGGCTCATATTGTACAGCCGACTCCGACTCTCGGAAAAATGGGCCAGCGGACCGAGTCTCTGCAAGGAGCAGTCCTTCAGAAATACACGCTTTAACCCCAACAACATGCTGTAACAGTTTAAGCTGTCCATAATGTTCAACGCTGGAAGATCATTCTCGTTGTGCAAGACAAAGAAAAGCAAAAGAAAATTACATTGGATCAAATCTTTCAAATGTAGGATCTGTTTTGAAATAACTTTGAGTCATAAGAAAACACTTTGGATTCATTATTATTCCATGTTTATTGAGTAGATCATCAATTCATGAACACAATTCAGGAACAAACTGACTGATGAGTCAGGAAAACACTGAAATAGCTTTATAATAAAGTAAACTGTGAGTGTTTATTAGTGGTGGAGTAATAAAACAAACCACAGTCCTTTTTGAACTCACATTATTGGAATGGAAAGAGCTGGCTGAGCAGATTCAAAAAACAACAAATCATTATTTAAAAATTTCACATTTTTGCATCAACAGTAGACCTTTGAGTCTGAAGCTGAGCTGGTGTGGACTGGTGAATGCCTGTTTGCCGCTCCCTGTTGACATCCACAGCGTCTGCCAGTCACACACAGTGTGGTGTCGCTGACCCTTGTCAAACTGCAAAATGCTGCATCTCCACATCTCGGGGATGAAGAGGCAGTAGCAGCTCAGACCTGCTCAGTAACAATCTCTGCTTCAGTGAGCTGTAAAAAACACAGCCACCGCTGTGCTTTAAGGCTTCACTGATGGGCCATGACAGATTGAGCCCACCCTATGGACCAGGGCCTCTTTGCTCCCAGACACGCTGGAGCTTTATTAGACCTCAGTATGCCTCCCTGCGGACCCATGTTGCCCTGCATGACCTGGGCCGCTCCAGTCACTGATTGGCCAGCGGCTCCCCAGGCCGCGGGCCAGGACTCTCTCAGCCGGGGAAGCAGTTGAGACGTGTGCTGTAAATCAACAGGCCAGAACAATGACACCCGAGGAAGCTACAACTCTCCGCTTGGTGAATACGCGCCATAACTCACATGTGGTTAACCTGGAGAGAAAGTGGACTTGATGTGAAAAGGAGTGAATGTACAGGACTTGGCTAATCATTCTAAAATAGACCCAAAAACAATCACATTAGGTTTTCTGCACTGACTCGCACTTTTATAGCCTCGTCTCTCCTGCACACCCCGAAACATGTTACATTCAGAATACATGTCTGTTAATCAACAACTCACATAGGATCGTATAGAATATTAATGCTTTTTCTCCATGCTGAAGAAGTGTATGTTTTTTTCATTCAACAGCAGTGTTAGATGATGCACTTGCGTTTCAGGATTTATGTGATGAAGTGAGAGCAATCAATATTTCAGCTCATCTCCCATTCATCCTGTTTGTGTGACTGAGGGAGTTTGCTATGCCGGTCGGAGCTTTGCTGGATCAAGAACACAGATAAGCACATTATTGAATGTTGACAAGTTGAGCTGGGGTTGAATACCGCCCAACACGAGGGGAGCTTTCCCAGGGTCATATCACAACACGCGCAAGCTCAACAAAACAATAAGACTGTAGACGATCTGATTGAGATTTCTTTTACTGCAGTTATGCAGAGAAAAGGTTCATCATGAATCACGTTTGAATTATTATTCATGAAACCAGTTTGATCAATAACTTAACTGTAGATATCATTATCACAGTACCAAGACTCAGTTCATAGGAAAAAAAAAAACCACTGTGGCAATGAAGTTAATCTCCACCACAGGAAAAAAAAAACTAATCTTAAGATGCTCATCTCCAAAATAAACAAATATTAATGAGCAGTAACGTTCGGGCAAGAGGCTGGAGAACAAACAAAGAGAACCTCTCCAGAAGTTAACCGGCTTCCAGTAGCTACGGCCTTTATATATGTTTGTCCGTTGAGTGAAGTGTTATGGAGATGTACTGTAGTCTGTTTGTTAACAGTGGCAGTCGTCAGTCCTGAGCGCCAGCTGCTACTTTCACTACTGCTTGACAGATCTGTCCTCACAACATGCAAATACACAGAACCTACTCGTGACAATGCAAGATGATGCCCAGAGTGGCTTATGTGAAGTTGTGCTGGAAACAGACCAATGAATAAACATTCAAAAATACTTTTCCTTATTTTAAAAAGGCAAAGCTTGACTTGGACATGTCCAAAAGCCCCACAGCACACGGCATAAGACTGGGCGCTTACTGTCCTTAAAAGGCCTTATGTAATTCAGTTCCACTGAAGAGTCAAAAGGAATAATTCAGTTTTTACTAAAGAGTGTGTAGCCACAAACTGGTTGTTTTCATTAAAAGGATGATTGTTTTCTCAATCTTACCGGGCAGTTTTCATGTCCAAGCCTAAGCTCCTGTAGGGTGTTTCCAGTCTGCAGTGGTCAGTATCTATCAAAAGTGGTCCACGGAAGAAAATGTGGTGAACTGGCGACAGGGTCGCGGGCGGCCATGGCTCATTGATGCACATGGAGCGCAAAGGCTGCCGCATGTGGCCTGTGTTTATATATCAACTGCATGTGTTGGTCTAACTGCGTTTTTATGGTGAACATTTCTCAGAAATTTCGTCAGAGATGATTTTCCACCGCTCCCGTAATGGACAATAAAGTTTTTTTGATTCAGGTTTTGAATCAACAAGTGTTGAGGCTTTGGAACTGGGACCGGTCAGTCAGAGAACTGGACCAGGAACATGGTCTGCTATGAGGAATCCTGATTTCCTTGACATCAGGCGAATGGTCTGGTGTGTGTGTGGCTTACTGGAAAAGGTTGGATCCTGTCATCCATGCAAATATTGCTGTAATACTGACCATCTATCCAAGCACCATTGCAGTCCATTTAAATCCTTTCAGGAATTTTATTCCCTGATGGCGGTGGCCTTTCTCAGTAGGATCACTGCGTACCTGACCATGAATCAAAAAATGATCTGAGGAATAAATCACAACAAGTTTGAATTGTTGACTTGGTCTCCAAATATCTTAGATCTCGATCCAACTGGGCATCACTGGGGCATTCTGGATAAAAAAGTTCTCTCCCTAAAGGTTCCACTTCTCAATTTCCAAGACATCTGTTGCTAACATCTTGGTACCAGATTTCACATCATATCTCCAGAGATCCAGTGGAATCTGAACCTCAACAGGCCAAGACTTGAAGAAAAAAGCCAACACTGTATTAGACAAGTGGTTATGGTTCATCTGTGTGTGTAGTTCAACAATAAAGTGGAAACTAAATATTTCAGTTGTTTCAGCTTCTGTTTGTGTTGGATTATGAATCTTAAACTCTCTGTGCAGAATTCTAAAACATCTGATGAAGGACCTGACAGTAATGAGCCTAACAAGCCTCTCAGAGTGTGTTGTGTATGCACCATGTTTCCTCACCCACCCAACGGACAACCGACAGTTCTCACTGGAAAAAGAAATAGCCTTGTGTGTGTGTTTTCTCCCTCCTTCATTTCAACCATATCTCTCACTCCTCCACATGTCAAATTCAGTCAGGGTTTTTTCTTTTCATGCCCTCTGCACAGAGGAGGTTGTTATGAGTCAGAGTCACTGGCTTGAAACCTGAACATCACTGTTTTAGATCTTTTCTTCTTCTTCTTTTTTTTTTATCTGTGAGATCAGTTTTCTTGGCATACAGTTTAGCATAGGGGCACTTTATCTCACAACCTCCTCCCCACAATGGCTCTCCTAATCTCCCCCGTTCCTCCGTGTTGGATGAGGGTGTAGGGTGACCTGGGTAAAAAGTATTAACCTCACTTCTCCACACACTCATATAATTACCACCAGATTGTAAATGACCTGGATATGCTGCTGCAGTCTCAGATAAAGACCTCAGCGGTCGGGAAGTGAGGAATAATATGACATTTGATGTGGACTTTCCCAAAAATACAAACACTAACTAGAATAAGGCCAAATGCAAACATACGGAGTGACTTTTCCAGTTTATATAAAGTTTTAATGTTTGGTAAGCATGGGTAAGGTGAGAAAGGAGGATAAACCATCCAATGGCCTTCTGGGAGGAATACAAATGAAACAAGATTTTTTTTTTTTTTTTTTTAATATGTCCTCTTCCGCTAACCAGGGCAGGCTGTGTGTGCTGGCTGCTGGTGAATGGCCGCTCTATGTTCTGACAGACAGGAGAATGAACGGTTTTATTACCTCTATGCACGGCTGCCAGTCATCATACAGAAGGTATCCTTCACACAGAAACACCCTGACTCTGAACAGATATTCACTGTCAGCAAGTTATTACAACCTCAGGTCCGTACAGGAATCCCGCAATAAAGTTCAACAAAAACTCCCTCAGCACAAGCTGGCGTCTTAAGTCTCCAACTTACAGTGCATTATTGTCATTTTATCACCTCATCATATGCATGCTTTTTGAATCCGTCTGTCTGTTTTCCTGGGAGCTCAACATAAAAAACTCAAATCCCAGCTGATCCTTTGTAATCATCGGCATCTCACCTGACGGAGTCCTGGAGGCAGCTGGTATCTGCTGCATCCGGTTCTCCTCGCTGGCATTTTCTTATCAAATGCTAAATTGTTGTACATACGCAGTAGTGCTGACTGCTTATCTAATGATCTTAATCTAAAATGACAGAATCATCGGCAAACAAGCTGCTCTGCAGTCCAACTTTTTTACTCACTGTGAGCCACCATAGAAAAATATACAAAGAACGAGTTAGGGGTGATTAATACTTGATGAATGCTGTGGATCATTCAAAAATGGATCATGGTCTGCTTTGCACTTTCACTACTTTCTCTACTTTTGTTCAGGTGCTAAAAGTTTGTGATTCGTCAGGAGGAATGGGAGAGATCGGAGAAAAATACGCCAAACCTGAAGGAGACCTCAGAATCTATCACCCTGTCACGGTGATCAAAGTCACTTCGTCAGCAGGACGGACAAAGCACATCAATAAAATGTGTTCTGAAATCAAAGTAAAGCGGCGCTGCCAGTCTTCAGGGATCAAAGTTGAAACTTGTGCTGTTAACTCTGAGATCAGACGCCTGGCGCATTTACACTATATTTTCGCAGAAGTGGAACTTCTTAATGAATTCCCCATGAAAGATGTTGTTGTTGGGGGCTGCTGGGATCTTTGTGACGTTAAAAAGTGGAGGTGTGCTGGCTTTGAAAGGGCCTTCTGTATTTATAGTAATGCATTACAGCGTTTTTTCATTACTTTAGTTGGACTTCAAAACATGTTCATGGCGTTCACCTTTCTATAATAAACATTGTATTTGAATTTTGTTTTTACCTTTGCCAGTTTCACCTTAATATCATGAATGACAAGAAATAGGAAATGCTCAGTCTTGTTTAAAAAAAAAAAGCCTAGGCTAATCTATTGATATATATTTATAGAAGTTGTTGATAAATGACTCCATGGAATAAAAGGTTGTCAGTCATAAAGCATGTGAAATCCAGATCTGGCTCTACAGAGTCACTGGAAGGTTACCACAAAGCATAAACAAGGGGAACGTCTCTCTCATCAGAGGCTTGTACTTGTTCCGCTGTAGTGCCGCTGGCACGGGGGCAGAAAGGTGATTTACAGGCTATCATCAGACCATCAATACCATCCAGGGTATCTGTGTCATCTCTGGCATTTTCCAGCCGAGGAGACAGATTGTGACTCCATTTCCATAAAATCAGAGATGAAAGACGGCCGGGCGCCTTGGGACCGGCGAGCCCACCCTCGGAGAGGGGAGGCCATCCCTTTCAATTGAGTTTTGCAATTACGCCTTTGTTTAATCTCCGGCCGCTTTCTGTTTCCACATGCCACCCAAATTCCATGCCAGCGGGTAGTTTAGGCTGCGGCGCGACTTGCCAGCACTTATCATATCAACGCACGACAGAGGGGAGCCGAGCGCTCGTCAAACCTCACATTTACAGACACGTTCAAACACAAACTGCAGCTCAGTCACCCGCTCTGTCAGGTGGCATTGGTCTGGTCTTGCGTAAAACAAAAACCTAGAAATCTTAGACAAGTATCAGAACAAGGCAGAACTTTGTCTGGCCGCCACCCCTCCCTCGCCTGAGCACACACACCCCACAACCTGACCCCCACCGCCATATGCCAAAAATTATCATACAAGTTTCTCTTTGTATCCATATTTAAAACATGACGGAGAAGAATTGAGTCTTTATACGAGGGGGCTGCTGTGTGTTTATCCAGCAGCGCCAGCACCAGGAAACAAGAGAAAGCCCCCATTGCTGCCGGTGGAAGCAGGAAAGGGTCGGAGACTGCGGGGCTGGCGGGAGGAGAAGTGAATGGAGACAAGGAGAGAGAGAGGAGGAGAAAGAAACCCTTTGAGTGACAGTAATTTAGGAACCTGCACTTTTTTTTATGATTCCCCTGCTTTTGGGAAAACAAACTGACTTCTGTGTGTGGCACCAGGGACCAAATCAAAGACGTCTTTTACCTTTGATAGATGTATGTGTGTGTGTGTGTGTGTGTGTGTGTGTGTGTGTGTGTGTGTGTGTGTGTGCGTTCTCGTATTTCTATCCTTGTTGGGGCCAAATGTCCCCACAAGGATAGCAAAACGTGGAACGACGTGCCTTGTGGGGACCTTTTTCCGGTCCTAAGTAGGAGAAACAGTGTTTTCTTGACCATGTTGTTGTTACTGAAAAAAGTAAAAGTGCAAAAACATTTCTTTAGGGTTAGGCTTTGTTGTGGTGTGGGTTAGGGTTAGGGTAAGGGTCAGGGTTAGGGGCTAGACATGAATGGGAGTCAATGGACGGTCCCCACAAGGATAGAAATACAAGACTGAGCGTGCGTGCGAGTGTGTGTGTTTATAACTTGCATATTTAGATAAGCAGCTGTGACATAGCTTAAACAAGAGTAAAAGGTTTGCATGGAACCATCTAGAAGCGATTATTCTACTGATGGGACGTGCTGAGTGAGGATCACATCCGATAGATGTAGAAAATAAAGTTCCGATTGTGTCTGGGTTCAACAGTGGTGAGAAGCATTTCATCAGGTTGCGTTCTTTTCTGAACACTCTTCTTTTTCCAGTTTTGTGGCCCATCACCATGTTCTTTCTCAACCTTAATTCGTTATTTCTGTCTCCGTCATGTGTTTCCCTTCATGGTTCCGGAAAGTGATTTTATATAGATGGTTCTGGTTTATGGTTCAGGTTTGGTTCCACACGTCTCATGTATTGACACTGATGTCTTTGGTTACTTCATGTCTCGTGTGTTTCAGGATTTCTGGTGTCGTGAGACTCCGCCCTCATGCGCTCCTTCTCTGATCACCCTTCAAGTGTTTCCACCTGCGCCTCGTCAGAACCTGCCTATTCAGGCTTTCAGTCTCGCCGTGTCTTTGTTGGTTTGTCTGCTGTATTCCTGTGTGTTTTGAGCTCATACTTTTTGCGTGTAACAGGGATTCCTGTTCTGCCATCATCATTAACAAACATGGCTTTGAGTTGAAACATGGCCATGCGTTTGGGTCCTCAGTCTGTTGCTTATTTTTGATTTTTGGAAATTTGGGATTGATTTACTATGACTCTGATATGCTAAACACATCCTTCACCAACATGTCCAAACTCCATGTCAGCACATTTTAATTTGTGCATGGTGAACTTTAGCCAATGAAGACAGAAACAACATTGTTCCCAGCCGATTGTAAACAGGGCCTAATGCAAGCAAGGAAAAGCATTAAAGGTGCATTAAGGAGTTTGCACATTTTATGCGAAACAGCGCCCCCTGCAGGCCTTGGGCGTAATGCAGCTTAGTGAAACACTCGTGCCTGTGGCTTGCGTGCACGCAAGAGGGGATCTCCTTCCTCGCTCTTTTAGTAGCGCTTGAGTAAAATTTAAGTTTCTTTTACTTGGTGGAGTCTGTGCTGGAGCTGTGGCAGTGCTGGAAGCCAGTCTTTTCTTACTTTCTGGAAGCTCCTGCTCAGTTGTTGCTCACTAAGCATCTGGCGGAGTAATCGCGGACAAAACGAAAGCTAACTAAATCAGGCCAGCCGGAGAGTGCATTACGTCATTCCTTTCAAATTCTCCCCAAAAAAATGCTGGTGCCGGACCGGCACTGCAACTTTCGAGTGACAATTTAGCGCTGTTAGAGGTACTTGCAATAAATATGTCAGGGCACATTGTACACATCATTAAAAATGTCAAACATATTTATGGTGGAAAATAAGTATTTTTAAAGTTGAAAAACTCCTTAATGCACCTTTAATGCTGTTTTATCAATTATGGTGCAATGCATTTCTGTGAGGATGCAATTTAGAATATACAGAATCTGTCCCTCTAAAACTACCATTATTTGTTAGCTGCAATTATGTGGGTTCTGTTTCTGAGGGATGCACAGTTATACTTTCCTGATGGTCAACAGTGCTCTTTAGGACTAAGGTTTGTTTTGTATGCAGTATTGTTCAACACGGCTCCAAATAAAAAGTAATATAATTATCTTCACCTCCAGCTGCATTGTCGATTATTTTATTGTTTCTATGAACTGAGTTTTGGGTATAACGAATGTTTTCTGAGGTATCGCACTAAAGGTAAAACACCTCACATGGGTCAGGGAGCAGCAGAGGGTCTGAAGTCTCGTCCAGGACATACAATGCCCAGGTCTGTGCTCCATGTTAACATACCGTGTTTGTGGTTCACCGGCTGAGTTACTGGCAGTTCGCACCATCAGTCCTCCCTGGTAGCTGGAGATAAATATTTGTTGCGTGGCTTAATACTGACCCGGCTCTGTGTATGGCACCACAAAGAAACCAAGCAGAAGTCTTGAAATGAAGCAACCGAATTAAAAAATAGACCAATTAAAAAAAAATAGGCTACAGTTTTGTTCATTTGAAATTTGTGTTTCAACAAAACTGAGAAAAAAGTTTCCGTTTCTAAAAGGTCAATATTTTATTTTGTTTCTAGCTATTTTTGCAAGTCTTCAAAGTGTTAATTTGTGAAAGCAGTCTTCCAGCAAATGAAAATAATGATGAATCAATCAATTGTTTAGAATAAATCTCAGATGTCCACTATTTATATGGCTGATTATTCACAGATGTTTTATTATGGCTTTTAGGCTCTCCTCACTGGAAATAAGGAATATTTACTCACCCTTTGGTGTTTTAAAGTGAATCTGAGTGTGTGTGTGTGTGTGTGTGTGTGTGTGTGTGTGTGGGGGGGGGGTGGCTTTAAATGAAGTGTACCAATAGTTCATGATATAAATGTTGACATCTTTTCATATACTTTACAAATGTAGAAAATTTGATGACATCTCTGAAGAAGAGAGTCAAACAATCACTCCCGTTACGTCTGCAAATTGTCAGTGAAAACTATTTGATCACAGATGATTTACAAGCCAACCTAATAAACGCACATCTTCACAGAAACTGTATTGGGGAGGTGTTTCTAATTTGTATATATAAAAAAAAACAGGATAAAGAATGTGACATACTGTTCATCATCACTGTAAATGTAAACAGGCTGCAGTCAATCGGCATTTTTATCTAATATACAAAGAAACCTCTGTATCATCAGCAGCACGAGGCAGCAGCTGAATGTCGTTCACAACAAACTGTGTATTTTATGATGATTTCCTGGAATGCAGTGCTGTGTCAAGAGATTAAAACCATGAAAGACAAAAAAAGCACATGAAAAAAAGTTATATCACAGGCTGTTAAAGTTAGAAAACTCAAACTATTCTGAATCTGCAAGCCAGCAAATGATTGATTGAAGTGCCTGAATTCGCAGGTTTATAAATCGGCCCACAGATGGATCCATGTTTTTGCTCATGTCAAACAGAACCAGGGCTGAACGGCCCTCCTGATGAACGACCCTCTGGCCGCTCAGGAAGGCCGTGTGGATCGGAGGTTTTAAACCACAACGACCTTTTCACTCGTTTCATTTCTTTTTATTTTCTTTCTTATTTCGACATGAGACACTGGATAAATTATGCTGAATATGAAGGGCCCCCTTGTTCACCAAGAATAATAAAGACAGGATACCCTGGTGGAGACCCTTGCAGTAATTTTGCTCATAAGTGTTTGAGAGGTCTGAATTCACCAAGTGGGCGAGCAGAGAGAGAGAGAGAGTGAGGGCTGAGGGACTGTCTCATTTCCTCCATGATGGACGAGCCTGTTAGTCTTCCACTGTTAACACAGGACCAGCCTCACGGCACACATCCTCCATTATTCCAGCAGCAAAAGAAAGGAAAAGAGAAGTGGAAGTGGAAAGGGTGAAATGAAGAGATCAGATTGAGAAAATGTTTTAAATCAACATCAACTTACTCGACAGTATTATTACATTTATTCAATGTCCACATCTCACTCCACAGGCATGAAAATGATAAGCCCGCATGTTAAAAATGAACAACAGCGTCTTCCAGGAACGGAGAGACTGACCACATCGCGCTGTTGCAGCTATCTGTTTCCATGTTTGGGACGGTCATTTATTAGCGCTGGTAATCCATCGGATAATTTCTCCTGCTGCTGTTTGGTTTTGGGTGCAGATTCAGGTTCCCTTCCGAAACGAAGTAACAAAAAAGAAATAACAATGTCGGCTTTCCTCTGGAGACATGGAGGGACTTTGCTGGATGTACTTGTTTTATGTCTCTTTGCATTGTGGATGTATTGTAGAATGTGTGTGTTTCTCTGTGTTTGTTCGTGTTTCTATGCCAGAGGGGTTTTTTTTCTGTTTTTATAGCAGTTTGTGTTTTTGCCAGTAAAGTTTGTATCTCATTGTATTTGTGTTGTGTCTCTTAGTAGTTATTTTTTCATGTTTGTTGTTTGATTGTGTTGTGATTTTGTGTCTATTTGTTCATACTATATTTGCAGCTCTCTTGTGTGTCCTCACGGCTGATTAGCATCTCCGTATTTATATTTCCTAGCCTAACTTCAAATGAAACTGTGTGTTTTAATATTTTTATGGCTGTTTAGTTTGGTTGTATGTTGTTTGCGTTGATTTCCTGTGACCTTTGTGAGTCTGATTGTGGTCTGGTTGCATCTCTGAATTTGTATTTCATCTCTCTCATCAGGTCTTCAGAGTCATATCTCACATTTGTCATGTTTGTGTCTCTTCGAGGTGAATTTTTGTGGATTTACTCTCCCTTGATAACTTTATGCATCATTGTGTTCCTTTGTGTCTCTCTCGTTCAGTTTTTTGGATATTGTGCTTCCTTATATCTCCTTGTGGCTGTCGAAATGTTTGTGTCACAGCTTTGTGTCTCTTTTTTCAGAGTATATTTCTAACTATTTTGTGTGTCACTGTAATAATTCTTTCTGCTACCTTTGAACCTCTTTTTTATTCAAATCCCAATGTTTTTGGAAATGTTTTTGGCTCTTTGTGGCTGTGTTCTTGTATCTCCATGGTTACTTTGAGCTTAATAACTGTTCTGTGAATTTTTGCGGTGGATTTGTCTTCTTTTGTACCTTTCTTGACTCTTGCTCCAGTCTGCGTCTCTGACTTTGCTTTTTTTTTTTTTTGTTTATCTCTTTGCAGAGTTTTTTTCTCGGTTTGATCTTCATGGTCACCTTTTGTTTCTGTTCTGTGATGCTATTTGTCTCTTTGGAGCTGCTTCGTGTCACACTGTGGTTGTCTGTGTTTAGGTTTCCTTTGGTGATTTTGTGTCTCGCCATGTTGCTTTGTGGTTACTTTAAGTCTTTGTAGTTGTTTGACATTTCTTTTCCAGTTTACTTTTTATCCTTTTGGGGCCACCGGGACCCTTGGCTCTCTGTATCTGTGCTGGATGGGCTCGCTGTGCGTCATCCTGCTTTTTCTTTTTATGCATTAACAGCAATGAGGCAGCTCGTGTGTTTTTATCTGACACTGTGTTATTTTGGTATCACACTTTTGGGAAGAGACTGGATTTCCTAATGCAGCATGTACCTGCATGCTATGGCAACCGGCAGACAGAGTTACATAATTCAAACCTCCGACCCATTATCCAGTATTGTATAACAACTGAACGCAGCGGTGGAGCCAGAAACATTTCGGTGGGGTGAACAGGATGAATTACGGCTGCTTTTTGGACGGCACATAAATCACTATTATTTCATATTATAGGAAGGGCATAAATAAACCACTGGCTTGAGCCTATTGCTTCTCTTGGTGATTTAAAAAGAACAGAATTTTGCTGCCGTTTGTAATTTATGCATGTTGAAATATGACCAAAAATAAATGGTTCATTCATTTTTTAAAAAGACAAGCAATGCTTGTGAAAAGGTTGTTAAAACACTGTAAAAGAAATCCTTTGATTTCATCTGACTGTCACAAATACAGATCAGTCATGAGAGCACAGCGTCTGTGTTTGAGAGTCCAGAACTCCTGCATGATGTGGTGCGTTCAGCTCTGTCTGCTCACCACGGATCTGAGCGCAAATGAAACCTCTGAAAAACAACTACTTTATTCTGATCGAGTTCATTTATTCCAATCCAAAGCAATTTCATGCCAAACAGAGAGGTTGGCTGAGGTGTTTTGTCTTAATCAATTAAGGAAAAAAAATAAAAAATACAATTGATTTTGATAATTTCAAACAGTCTTGTCAATACAGAATATTTATTTTTTTTCTTCTTAGTCATAGACTAGGAACATTTAAACAAGAATTAGACAAGACTAACGGTGTAGTTCAGAGTTCTAGACAATGTAACTCTGATACTTGACACCCGTCCCTCAGATCTGGTTGCTCAAGCTTTGGCACTGATGGCAGATGGTGAACGTCTTGTGTTTCAATGCAGAAGCTTTATGCGCTTGTCGGCTGCTCCACACTATTAATGTGAAGCTCTGAAACTCTCTGACAAGGCTTTCAAACTGTATTCGGGTCTGCAGTCGTTGCCGGTCACATCATAAAGTCCATCTCCCCTTCTTCATCTGTTGTTTTATTTGTTTTTTTAATTTGTGGATCTGTGCTTTAGCTCCTTCTCCTCTTCAAAGACCCAAAGCTTCAGTTTCTGACACAGCTCTGTTGGTGATATTCAGGTTTAATGGTGTTGATACATTCAGGACCAAGCCACTGGCAAAAGCAGAAAAGCAACCCTGCAACATGATGGTACCGCCGCCATGTTTTGCACTCTAGTTTTCCTGATCTCCATCCTTTGACCAGTGGCTTGTGTCTGGCACTCGTTGCCTTATTGAGTCTTTCTTTAGCCTGGAGGCCTTCTTGGTCTTCATCCATAGAGTCCTACTTGTTTTAGTGTTTGCTGAATACTCCAGGCTGAAAATAGATCTGCAGATTGTTACAGATCAGTCTGAAGCTGTTCGGGTGTCCGACAGGGGGATTTTTTTTCTCTCCCAGAGGAAGCATTACGATAGATTAGATAGAATAAACCGATGCAACTGGGATTTTAAGAACTTGCCACACAGTCTTGTAGTTTGTAGAAGTTTGTTTTCCATTTCTGAAGTTCTTAGTCAGACAGTCTGGATACAATCAGTTCTTCTTCGTGCAGTAACACTAATTTTTATTGTTTCATTCAAAAAACATTCACGCTTATTCACAGGTGAATCTTATTTGTTTTTATGTTGTAGTTAAAAGGAAATTAACAATCACGGGTGCCAATACCCTGTTTCGTTGGCAGCTCGAGGGGCTAATGCATGCATGCCGACTCACGTCACCCTCACACTGCCCAACACACACCCTTCAGATGTGGACAGTTTCCAGAGGAGGGTCCACCTGATTCCCTCATCCGTCTGCAGGTTATAAATAGGATGAGTTTGACGTCCCCGCGCAGAGGTTTACGGGGTGGAGTTGAGGTGGGGTCAGAGATAGCTGATATCCTTACGCTTGTCCTCTAACCGCTCCATGAACTCTCTACGCTGCCAGCCTTCCCTCTGCTCGCTCTCTCTCTCTCGGTGTCGGCCCACCATGTGTCCTCCCTCACTCACACTGTGCAACATGTGTCACTCGCACTCTTTCTGGCATGCACTCCGTCTCTCCTCCACTCTCTCTTTCCCTCCGCCCAGCTGACAGCATGTAATTGAAATGGTCAAACACATGAAAACATGACAAATGGCGAGAGGTATTTGTGCTTCATCATCATCCCTGCGTGGCGTCTCCCCCTCTCTCCCGCCTCAGCTGGAGTTCGGTTGACAGCCTGTAATCGAACTGCTCGGGCACATGGCGAATGCTGGGCGGCGGAGGAGAGGTTTGTGCCTCATCATCATAACTATGAGAGCGTCTCGAGATCTGCCCTCCCCGAGTGTGTCTTTCCACACACTTGGCCCCAACACAGAGTGAGTCAACAGGTTACAATATGAATTATAACTATTTGACCTTCGCATGCTGTTTTTCCCAACAGCGAGTCCCTGAGAAATGAGATGTGCAAACAAACAAGACTGTAGAGCAATACATGTGTTTTGAACCTTGTCTCACATCTGATTGTGACATTTTGGCCAAAATAGTGTGATTACTTGAAAAGCACTCTGACGAAAGCAGTCCTGGAAGGTCAGACTTTCCTG
Organism: Salarias fasciatus; assembly: GCF_902148845.1. NCBI lineage: Eukaryota > Metazoa > Chordata > Actinopteri > Blenniiformes > Blenniidae > Salarias > Salarias fasciatus. The sequence goes on along the minus strand of NC_043758.1, from coordinate 8,804,047 downwards.
GTACCACGTTGGAAGGCTGCTTCTGCAAAGACAACAAAGATAAGACAGAAATGAGGATAAGACCGGAGATACCCTGCTGAGCGCCGGTCCTGGGTTTGATCACCGGCTGTCAGCTTTGACAGTTTTCACCACACACTGATAAAACGTGTTGGGCTGCACCACTCGGTGTACCAAGACCAGCCTCACACAGGAAGTGATGGCCACACTCCCTAACAGAAATAACTCTGGAAAACTTTCAAATGTTACTTGTCTCCTATCAGTGTGCACATAAACTGATAAGAATCCATCCCAATTTTTTAGGATAGATTTGTGGAGCTTTGACACTTTTTGGTGCATTTTATTGCGAAAGCTGTCGCGTAAAGAGATTTTTTTGAATGGATGGAGTATGAAGGCAGTTGGTGGTCAAACTGGTGCAGTTGATTCATTTATGTTGATATATATTGAGTGCTATAGCTTTATCACTGTCGAGTTTTTTTTTTAATAAAGGTATCTGCTAACTCACTATCCAAATACAAAGAGCAGTGGTAAAAGAATGACTTTGGCGTTTTTCTTTCTTTGCTCTCAAAGAAAACTGAAAGCACGACGTGCTGCAGGCACAGTGAAATCATACCGTCCTGCTGTTTTACTGTAGCCGGCTCACGCTGATAATGGTTTGATAACACGACACTACAGACAATTACATGCCCTGGAATGCAGGCAGGGAATGCAACGTCTGGTATATCAACAACTGCTGCCTCTTGCCAAATGCATAATGAAGTTGTTTTGGTATCTCCAGCTATCTAAAGCAGCCATCTTTCAGCTATCCGAAGCAGCTATCTTATGTCTCTGTCCTCTCTGACATCTGACGGGACAGAACAGTCAGACAACACTGGATACACTGATAGTGCGGGGGTCTTGTTTTCCCATGCGCGTTGCCAGGATGTGATGTATAAATAGGCACCGAGCTGTTTGTGTGTGAGTGCAGGCTTAAGTTATGCGACTATAGCTTGATAGGGGCCGTGCGTGGCGGCGAGGCCGCGGCTGGGCCGGAGCGACGGCGGGTCAGGGCTGTCGGCGTCTTCTCATGTCCTGAGATCTGAGAGGCCTCTCCCAGGAGGTGGTGACGGGCGGCAGAAGGGCACGGATTCAGAGTATTTTGGTGTTAATTGAGCTTATTGGCCTGCTATTCACAGCCTTGACATGTGATTGATTTAGAGGCCGGTGCGAGATTGTGACAAAGCTGACCTCTCTGGTGGCGGCTCCTTAGATATGGCCTCAGGACCGCACAGCTGTGAGGAATAATCCCCTCCCGTAGTTTTTTTTTTTTTTTTTCCAAAGAGGAGTGAGCAATCTGCCCTCCTTTGCTATTTTATTAGTTTTCCGACGGCACAAAGAAGGACAGAAAGGAAAGGGAGGAGGGAGAAATGAGAGGTCCTGGCAGGGGACCTGGGAGGGTTTTCTAACCGGTGCAAAAGAGCAATTAAAAGTGAATCCGGACCTGTTTACTCTGCTTACCCTGAAAAGATTCTGCACCTAGATTTATGCTGAATTATGAAACTGAATGCCTCCATTTTTATCTGCTGTTTCAGAAGTTTATGTGAAACTTCAACCCACAGCTGTCAGCTCAGCACAATGACTGGAAACAGAGACACGGCGGCTCTTTCCAAAAGGTAAAGATAGTCCAGCTCATAACACCCCATAAAACCGCAATGTGTCATTTCTGACTTATTTATTCCTGGTCTTGTCATTGACAGGGGGGCAAATCAGGACGGGTCAGACGTACCAGTTCAGGCCAGAGATTTACTCATGCTTTTAACCTAAAGCAGTTTTAATATGTATTTTTATCTTTACTTTAGCCTTTAAAAAACTGCCCTGTTTTAGCTCAGACCATCTTTCTTGCGCCACCATTCAAGCAGATTTTACTTGCCATCAGGCCTACAGAAACTCTGCATAATGAGGGTTTAAAATGATTAATAATATAATATCAACAATAAAAGACGGTAGTGGGTGATGCAAATGTGCAAGCCGTTGCATCATACATTCACTCATGGACACACGCTCACCGACGACCAACAGTCAACCAAACACACAGCTTCAGGTTAGTGAAATGAACAATATTCAGGCTTCAGTCAAGAACTTCAACTAAAAAAGGCTGCTGCTGGTATTGTTATTGATTCCAAAAACAGATGGACACATCTATCCTGTTTTTGCTTTTCTGTACTGGAAGCATGTTTAATGTAAAAGCACTGCTAAACAGGGAGCAACTGCGTTAAAATAAACTGTGTTACTAACAGTGTCATTGTTTATAGTAATGTGTAATCTAAGAGAGATGATCTAACTAATGGCTTTTCTCAGCGTTATAATGCGATCGTTACTGACAAGAATATGAGGTGTGGTTCTGTTACTATAATTCATCGTTTTCAGCTTGGTTTTTTTCTCCGCCAGAATCCAGCTGAGCCGACGGAGCGTGAAGCCAGTGTACAGAAAGAAGGAACCTTATTGGTGCAAAAGAGCGTCACATGTGACCGAGGTACACTCACAGACAGCCCTGGTCATTCAATGGAAGCACGGACATCTACTGACAACAGAATACATGTCATGTTTATGAATGTAGAAATGCTATCAACAGTTACAAATCTAAATTGATTGGAGTCTTGTCTCATATTATCACACAGCAACATTTGAATAATTTAGATTAATGTAGTGTTTCTTGTTTATAATTTATTCTGTCAAGTGTCCATTCACTTTATGAATCATATATTCAGATTTCTTAATAAATAATTGAACATGCATCTTAATGTTCAATTAAGAGGAGATACAATTTTTTTACATATTCAAACATGTTTTTTTTTGAGGGGGGGCACTTTCACTAGTAATTAGTTACTTTTAAAGTATTTTAACTCAGTTACTTTTTTGAGGAAGTAACAAGTAACTATTATTTTTAAGTAACTTGTCCAACACTGCTAATAGATCAGCGGATCAGAAGGAAAGTTAAGATTGTGAAGCCACAGGGGTCAGCTTGAGACAGTTTGGACTTTTGTTCAGGAGAGGAAATATTGGACAGATGATCTTTGAAATGAAACTGCCTGGCAGGAGGAGAAGAACAGGATCTTAGAGAAGACTGACGGATGTAGAGAAGGAGTCTTTAAAATCTTTGGGGATGTCTGGTGATCATTTTCCCACAGTTCTCTTGGCATTTGAGTGATTTCCATGATTTTTTAACTTGTCATTACCTGTCCAGTTTGTCTATATGTTTGTATCAGTGTATCAGCATCTTGTAATAATCTTGTAATAATGTATAATAAATATAGTTTATTGTTTTTACTGATAAAACACATGCAGGCGCAGAGAGAAATATGGACACTTCACACGGAAAACGTGCCATTCTGTAACTGGGCACAACACCACGCTGCTGTGACAGAAGAAATGGAGAAAGAGATGATGAAGTGATGCAGTGCTTTGTGCTCTCACATCATACTGAAAATGTCATGAACTGGTCCTTTCTGTGTGGAGTTTGCATGTTCTCCCGAAGTGTGTGTGCCTTTTCTCAGGGTTCTCTGGTTCGTTCCACAGTCAGAAATGTGCCTTTGAGGCAAACTGGTGACCTTAAATTGCCTGTAAATTGTACGACAAATGGTCCAGACAATAAATACTGTGGAATGAGGGGAAATTTTGATATCTTAAAAAAAAAAAAAAAAAAAAAAGAAAAGACATTCTTGTTGGATTGCATCCTCAAGCTTTGTCAGTATTTATCCAGTTTCCCAGTGAGATGTCAGACGCCAACAAAGCAAAGATGTGGATTCAAAAACTGAGGTAAATCTTTGTTTTCTTTTTTCTGCCTGTGCCGTTTCTCCAGCTGATTGACAGGCCTCGACAAAATAAACAGCAACTGCTGCTGTTATTTCAAGGCAGATATGCTACTTGTTCCTTTAACCTTGCTCGCTCCGACACCCCTCAATCCATTTTTAGTCTTTCCACGGCGGTCTGGCTGAGAGCCTCAAAGTCGGTCACTCGCTGCTCTCCGACCCGCAGTGAAATACAATCGATCCCAGCTATTACCCATGCACCCCGCTTTGACAGCGCTCACATTCTCATGAAGAAGAATATAACATATTCTCTGGTCATTCAACGAGCATTGTTCTTGCCCAAAACCTCCCACAGAATTTCTAACTATTTAAATAACACTGGCAACATAATATTGTTGTATAGCCTCACCTCCTTTAAAAACTTTATCATTAAATATTTCAAAATCCTCTGGCCCTGCGTTGTCTCTGTGCAAAGCCTCAGCCATTCAAAACACCCCCCTCCACACACACACACACCCCTTCGCCACTACGGCTGCATGACCGCGCTCTAGTATTGCTTTCAACTCCATTGCTCCCCAAGGACGTCTGAGAGCGGCCGTGTGCACGCAGAAACTTCAGCCTCTAAAAACAAAGTAGAGACATTTAATTTGACACACACACTGCAGAAACATCACAAATCCACCACTATTTTCCGACTTTTGCCAAACACTTTTCATGTAGCCCCTTTTTTTCCACTCTTGTCAGTGAAAATAAACAATGAAGAGACTATCAATATTTACAAAAATCCTTCTGTGAACATACAAAATCAAATTAAATTCATAAAAAGCTCATTCCCTCACAACCTATAACATATTTATAGTATTTGAGAGGCATGGTGATCCATGGATCAAACTCCTGTAACTGAAACAAGGTCAAATATTGGCCTCACTTATGATTTCCTTCCAAATAACTTTGAAAATATTCCTATAGCTATTATAGTGGTGATACTGTATGTTTGTATTGTATATAATGAAGACCTACTGTGTTTTATTTGTTTCTATTTTTGTATTTCTCAGGGTCTTTAAGGTTGATTATTCAGCTGCAGAAGTGAAACCCTGTCGGCCTCTTTCCCACAGGAGCCATTATCAACTTCTGTCACAGTGGGAATGACACAGTTCAGGGCAAAACCAGCTGTTTTCGATCCTCCGAAAACAAAAACATACCTCGATTTGTTAGTTTCCTGTTTAGAAATGAATGCAAATCAGTTAAGAGCAGAAGCTGGAAAGTTGCAAAAGGAAATCTAGTGCTGAAATATGTAAGAAGCAACTGCCCGTTGATTCTCTCTTGTTGTTATTTTAAACGTGAACTATTTTATCAAATTTCCCAGTAGGTCACAATGTCCCGGTGCAGCTGGGAACACTTGTTGGCAGTGTCAAAAATGTTGTTACCTGTATGTATAGGCCAAAAATACAGATAAACTGATATTTATAAAGTCAGTACAGTCAGCTTCTACACATTAAAAAAAAAAGATATCTGGCTAGATGGGTTTGTCTAATGTGGTCTGACTGTGATGAAGTTTTTCTATTACAGATTGCATTGTTAGGAAACAACATTTCTCACGACGTGCATAAATGTTGTATTGAGAGAATGTAACAGTATTGGAGCACTAAGTGGGAAGTTCCCAGTTAAACAGCCTTCACATGTTGTTTTTTCCCACCTTGATGAGACAGAAAAAAGCAACAAGTCTGAAGTTTTATTTGCAGTGTTTTCTAATGAAGAACTGCATTCATAGTGATGGTAACAGCTCCGATTTAAGATCTGAAAATCAACGTTAGAACAAACAAACTATGTCAGCGGAAAAGGAAAAGAAACAAGAAGGGAACAACACACTTTATTCAGATGGAGCTGGATTTTGCACAGAGCAGCTTGGTGGAAGAACTGCATGTAGCTAAACATAACCTGTGCTAATCTTGTTTCTAAACCCAACTTTTCTGTTTGGCAGCCTGTTAACATACCTCACATAACCCTGGTGGAGGCCTAATGATTTGCTTTGCTGCTGTGCTTCAGTGTCAGGCCACTTGTATACTGAACACAGGACGGTGGAATCGATCCTGCTCATACAAACAATCCTCTGGAAACTTGTTTAGGCCTTTTGAGCAACAAGTGACCACTGTCCTTGAAAGATAGCTGCCGGCACTGATAAAATGTAGCATGTGTTGCACTTGCAGCTAAGAGAGATAACTTCTAAATAGTCGGGAGCCTGGTTTCCCGGGGCCAATGTTTCAGTTGACACTGTCACATGCTCAGCAGCGCTTTCATAGATACCGTGTGAGATGTTCAGTTCAAAAAAAGCAATTATGCATGGACTCAACACAGTGAACTCCAGCCAATCCCAGATGACAGCGGGCAAAAAAGTCACAGTCTCTCACACTCACATTCATTTCCATCCATCCGAGTAGGAAAATCCCACTTTGAACCCAAACATGCACAGGGAGACCATGCAAACTCCGCACAGAATTTCCTCAGTCCAGGAATCAAATTGGTATAATCTCCCTGAGAGGCGACGATGCGAACCCCTTCACCATGCAGTCCCTTATTGGCACATGCATGACAAAAAAAATCCAACCAATTTATGAGGAAACTTTAAAAATATCAGCCAAACATGATCTTCAACAAGTATGTCTCTGAGTTTCCAACTATTTGTAACCAGTCATTTTTTCTTCTTTTTTTTTTTTTTTTTTCTTTTTCTTTTTCCAAACTGGAAACACCAGCAGGTCGGTCTCAATTCAAACGACTCGATTATACATTGTGATACTTCAAGTGTGAACAAGCCAACGAAAGTTACTCTTTCTCGTCGTGACATTATCTTGGATACATTCCTTCCTACGAACGTATTTCACCAGCACCTGGATCACTCTGAAGCCGTACGACTGTGAAACCTCCAAACGATCCGCCTGTTTAACTCCAGTAATGCTGGCATTTTGAGGCTACAGCAGCAGCGCCGCTCTTTCTACCTGCCACAGGCTGTAAAGGACATTATCTCGTTTCAAAACAGCGGAGGATGAGGAACACAGATGGGCTGAGGTGATGAATCAGGCCCATTCACTCAGTCACCTAATAGCACTACATAAAATTGCATAACAGGGAAACCGAGACATTTTGTGCACACTGTCCTCTCATTACAGCAAATAACCATTTCAAACGGTGGATCTGGACAGACGCGGACGCCGCCGCTTAAAAAGACATCGTAACTCTGCAGCTGTGATTGGAAAACAATAAAACTACAACTGCAGCTCCAGCTACCTTCCACTCGTGTCCTGCGTCTGCCGAAATGATAGATTATGACTACACAACACGGAGAAGAGATAATTATAGGAAAAAAAACCTCAACAATTTGCCATTATCCTCTCTGTCAAAGGCAGCACAGCGGCCCAGATGTATTGCTTTAAGTGTGAGGTGTCTCTTATTACACCCATAACAATCTCAGCCTCTGGATAGCAATGTCATGCCGAGCCGTGGCAAGGCTGTCCCATTGTTCTCCGCTGGATGTTTATAGCATTGAGCCTGATATATGATAACCAATAAGTAAGAGGTAGTAATTACAAGGCCCACACTCCAGCGGATTGCCTGATGAATGCATGAAATAAAAGACTGGTGGGGGGGGGGGTATGTGCAATGGCTGGTTCATACAAAGACGTAAAGGGCCCTAACATACGGCAGGACTATGGGCAGATTGCAGGACAGAGGGGAGGGAGGAATAAATAGCATATATCTATTTCCCCCACTAAATGGCTGAGTAAATAGAACTGACCTTCTTAAAACAAATCAACTGCAAGCCAGAAAATGGCCAAATCAAAACGCTCAGTCGCACATATTTCTACTCTTTTCTCGTTTTCTGTTCAGGTCAAGAAGAAATAACACAATTAGGTGAAATAAAAACATACTAGGAAAGCACAACAGTATCCTATTGTAGGGCCCAGGAAGCACAAGCAGCAGTGTGGTCAGACCTTGTGGCTCCTACACTAATCGGTGGCACAAAGCCATTTATTCTTTCTGAATGTTGCCCCAAAAAGCAAAGGCAACAGCCACCCAAACTCAATGCACCTAGTGGTTCATTTGTAAATAAGCCCTGTATCGCAGTCTTATCTCTATCTGAATGTTAGAGAATTTTTGGCAACCTTTACTGAAAATATGTAGCTCCATCAGCATATGGTTAGTTGAGTTCCCTCAGCTGTTTCTGCTACAGTGAGCTTCACTGTTCACTGTTCAGTTTTGCAGACTTGTACCCACTTTAGTGCACAAACACAGACCAGGCACGGGAAACCAACAGCACATATATAGACGAACAGGTGAAAACAAATGTCCCGTTATTTGATTTGTGCGTGCACATTTGGCGTGTTTGCTGTTTTTTGAGGTCCACATCCTTGTGAAATCCTGGGATGCGGGCAGATCTAAACAAAGTGACTCACATGGGTCCACTCAGATATGAACAGATGACTGTCGAGGCATGTTGACATAAGGATCCTTGAGCCACGTAACCACAGCCATGAACCGGCCCTCAGAGAGTCGGGCATAGTAATCTAAAAATAGTCACTGTAGTAAATGTAATTTGTTGGATTGTGAAAGATGAGCGACCTGTGCACTGTGTTCCCTGGCCTTCAGCTAATATCGGCTGGGATTCAACCCCAGGTTAACGCAGTGAAAAAGATGAGAGGCCGTTGAAAAGAGAAATATTCACCTGTCTCTGTTTTTCTTATAACAGCAGGTAGAAACTGAGTGACTTGTCTGCTCACCTCCGTACAAAGACAAAGTACTTTTTAGTGTCTCTATAGTCAAACCCGCCAGCACCTTTAGCCCTTACCAATCATAGAACACATGAATACATGTTTGCTGAATGTATTGTCAACTAACAGTACTGTGCATAGAGTTCCTGTTCACTTGCTAACCTGCTAAACTCAGATAAAAGAGTCTGCCAGTTGTTTCTCTATGCTGTACTGCTTGCAGTGCCAATATTCTATGTGAACTCTAGGAAAGAAAGCCAATAAACATATTGCACTATTCTTTAAAAGTATAAAAAAAAAGTCCTGTTTTTCACAGGATGAAGGTTAGTCGACTAAAATCCCGATTGCTTCAAGAGTCAAACCTTGATCCTTCAGCGCTCACATCTTTAGAGGCTTTGTCACTCGGACACTAATGCATCCTGATGTGTGTTGCTTACCTCAGAGAAAGATATCTCTCTGATAATAATCTGAGGCCTTCTGAAGGCACACTCAGGCCTCTCCAGCAAGCCCTCTCCAATGACCCGTCTTTGAAGTGTGAACTTGAAAAACGTTGGTGGAGAGGCTGCTGAGTCGTAATGGAACTTCACTCAAAGCATTTCTGTTTGATTCACCAAAAGCCTCGGCACTGACGTATAACACGATATCATCTCAGAGTCTGGAATGTATTTCCTCCCCCGCTCGATCAGCCTTAATTTGAAGTTGGAGGCCTTTCTTTTTTCTTTTTTTTTTTTTTTTCTTATTTACCTGAAGCCAGATCTGATAACGCTGCCTTCAGCCAGCTCAATTTGTCAACTAGAAAGCATAAGAGAAGACTTTCTCTCACAAAGCAGAGCTAAATTATGTCTGATAATGCAAAGGGCAGTCTTTCTGCTCAAGTATTTTCACACTTCATTGAACGGGATGAAAACATTTGGCTACTGCTGTCATCTTGACAGGTTAATCTGTAGTTTCTGGTTAAATTTCCTTTCCTTGCTTGGAGACAGATATGCAGCCTATGACTGCAGCTCAAAATGAAGACAATTTGAGAGTGATAGCTCTGTATCTTTGACCTGTCAAACATTTTAACCAGCGCAATAATGGTGGGGATTAATGCACACAAACAAAAAATGTGGATGTTTTTTATTAGATCGGGATAAAAGCAGACGGCACTCACTTCAACTTACTTTATGTAGCGCATGACTGGAAGTTCCAAGGGAAAGTTCTGCTTGTTCGGGTTAACAAAATAGGTTAATTGAGCAGGGAGTGAGTCGCAGATAAGTCTGTCTGGCTGTAGTTTTGTTTCACAGAGAACCAAACAAGCCTCTAACCTCTTCATTCTCTTTTACCTGCATTGTAGCTTTCGGTTCCAGCTCAGATGCTACACCTTTAGCCTACATAGGTGACACAGAATAAAGAGGGAACTGCTCCACACCGAAGTGGGAGGATTTTCAGGCAGCTGTTGCTTCCAATCGCAGGGTTGTGGGTTCGATTGCACATTTTACCCTGGCCATGTGTGAAACTGTCCTTGGCCAAGACACTGAACCCCAATGGCGTGTGTGGGCACTTTACATGGCCACTGTCGCTGATGCATGTGTGTGTGTGTGAAGAGGTTAATGAAATGGACAGCACAGCACATGGTGGTAAATGTACTAAGATAAGTAAAAGTCCATTTACCATTAGCAAACGGCGCCATGTTGAGAAACTTCGGTTCAAATTTAGTTTTCTACAGGCTAAATGAATAAAATGTTATGTCTCAACTGACAAGTTGTGGCAGTTCTCGGCTGTTTCCTCCCTTCTCCAGCTTTATTCTAAGTTGCAGGCTTCTGACTCCAGCTTTAACCTGAGTGTTAACATTTTTTACTTGTAACGCACTGAAAGTCAGCAAACAGGCATATTTCTGGAAACTCAATGCCTCAGCATTCTGTGCACTTCCCGGTACATTGAATGTGCTGTCAGCACTGATCCAAATATTACAAGCACCAAGTCATTCTCAGGCCAAAAATGCATAAAACTGCCTTCAGCGGTCAGACTCCGAACACGGGAGCTAATAGAGACAGTATGCAGTTGACAAGCGATTCAGTCCTGCGGGGCGAGAGGCCAAAATCCTCAAGTTCCACCCTTGTTTGAGAAAAGAGCAAATGCTGAGCACAACAGCTGTGGATCAGGCTCTTCCCATTCAGCCACTAGATGGAAACAATACCCTGCTTTGCATGGTCACTGTTGTATCTATTTACTGCAGGTTATTTCTAACTCGGTTCACTGTTTTGACTGTTATCATCTATTCAGTGAAATCATCCTGTGTCTGTGTGTGACTTTACATTATTACAGAAATCTTTAAACCGGTCCACACGCCAGCGGTTACCTCTTTCCAAATGTCTTTTAGCAAGACGGTTGAATCCTGAGTGCTCTGCTGACCTGCAGGGCTCAATAAGGTTTCATGTTATATTGCACGAAAACATTTACAGAAATGGTGACAAAGTAATTGGGAGTCGGCAACGGTGGAGCGCCACTGGAACTATCATTTTACCAGCGGAGCGGGGTATTTTCTACAACCACACCGGGGAAAAATAAACCACCCTGTGTCTGAGTCGGAGGCCCAGAGGGGAAAGTTTCTGCCTCACCTGTTTAATTTTGGTGTTTTTGTTACAATTATATAATAAAAGATAATAATTGTTCCAGTTCCAGTAGGTGAAGGTTATTAAAATGATTCATTGTATTGACATTGTATGGTTTGCGCTTGACACTGCCACCTACCAGCATGGTGAAAAGTACAGCTTCTGGTCTGCTTCAGGTTTTGATAAATTCTGCTGCTTCCAAATGCAAGAATTTCATTTTTAACAATCACTTAAATCACATGCTGCATTTTGTGAATAATAGCGATTAAAGCAATACAGGCGTGACAATGGTTTGGGATTTTCTGGGTATATTTAATTTCAGTAGGCTTCATTAAGTGCATTTTGCTGATTATATTTTTGGTTTTGAAATTAAATATACAAAATAGACAACACCAATAGTTCGTTCTTATTTTGTATATCTTTAAAATAAGCAGGATTGTGTTGAGCATCCTACAAATTACCTTGAGAAATTACATGTTGAATAAAGCAATGTAAGTGAGGGGATATGTCTACCTTAATGCTGATGTTTATCCAAACATCTGTCGTCCCGCCACAGGACAGGTCACCAGTCCATCACAGGGCAGACAGAGAGACAGAAACACATCGTCCTTTCACTGTGGGAGACAACTGAAGCACCTGGAGGAAACCCAGAGAACACAAACATGCAAACTCCACACAGAAACTATGAAGGACTGAACCAGAGGTATGAAATGAGAATACTAACGATCAGTTTTGATCATTGCACCTTGTTCACAAAGAGAATATTTAACTTAGCTGATAAAAGTAAGGTGGGTATCTTAAAAAAAAAAATGCAACAACAGAGCTATTAAAAAGTTTATTTTCACTAACCCCATGTGACCCACCGATTCTTTGGATCCGCCCCTGTAGCTGCTGCCTTGTCCGTTGAATGATTCGGAATTCTGACGTTAAAAGCAACATATAATGAGCCACCTGGTGACTGCGTGACCTCCGAAGCGGTCATTAGTGCTGCTGCTTTCTCTGCAGCACAGTCAGAGCTATTCAGGGCAGAAATGTCGGAGGTATTTGAGCATCCTCCAGCATCTGTCTGATAATTTTCCTAGCGTGGCGCTCGGGTTGTAACGTGAGCGTCACCTCCTCCTCCTCCTCCTCCTCCTCCTCCTCCTCTCTGACTGAAGTCCCACTGAGCGGCTCTCAAACTTCAGTGTGGAGCCTGAGAGCGGAGGACGAAGAGCCGCCGGAGCCCGTCGCCCAGCCCCGCAGCGCCCCGCAGCCCCGCAGCCTTCCGGAGCCGCGCACAGCCGCGTGCAGCCCGGACCGAAGTCTCGGACGGAGCCGCGGCTCTCACCGGGGAGAAACCCCTCCGAAGTTTCCGAATGACACGTTTTCTGCCTCGGACATTTATCTCGGGAGTACTGGCTTCAGTCTCGAGGCTGAATAATTAAAACACAGCTTTTACTTTTGGCTGTTTTTCTCTTTTCATTTTTTTTTTTCCTGGAGCAGCTTTTCAATTCAGCGACGCGCCTCCGGTATGGACATGGGGAAATAACGGGGATCGCTCCGCATCCCAGCCCTCGGTGTGTTTTCCCACTTTCTATATTTTTCATACTCATTTTTTTTCTTCTTCTTTTTGAAAGGCAGACCCGTGCGCGTGTGTTTTTTCGTTTTTGGCGGTGAAATAATGAGCATGGACGGTTGTCCGCTGAAGGTGGTGATCTTCCTGTGGTGCCTGCTGGTGATTTCTGGCTCCAGCTTCGAGATCGGCTCCTACGACCTGGAGCGCGGCAGACCGGCCAAGTGCGAGCCCATCGTGATCCCCATGTGCCAGGGCATCGGCTACAACCTGACCCGCATGCCCAACTTCATGGACCACGACGACCAGAAGGAGGCTGCCATCAAGCTGAACGAGTTCGCCCCCCTGGTGGCTTACGGCTGCGACGTGCACCTCCGCTTCTTCCTCTGCTCCCTCTACGCCCCCATGTGCACGGACAAGGTGTCCACCTCCATCCCCGCCTGCAGGCCCATGTGCGAGCAGGCCCGCGAGCGCTGCGCCCCCATCATGAAGAAGTTCAGCTACACCTGGCCCGACTCGCTGGACTGCTCCAGGCTGCCCACCAGGAACGACCCCAACGCCCTGTGCATGGAGGCGCCCGAGAACGAGACCAGGACGGAGGTGAAGAAGGGGGAGGGCATGCTCCCGGTGCCCCCTCGCCCCAGGCAGCCGGGCGCCGGCGGCGGGCGTTCGCCGGGCGCCGTGGGCTCCTGCGAGAACCCGGACAAGTTCCAGTTCGTGGAGAAGAGCCAGTCGTGCGCCCCGCGCTGCTCCCACGCCGTGGACGTCTTCTGGTCCAGGCAGGACAAGGACTTCGCCTTCATCTGGATGACCGTGTGGTCCATCCTGTGCTTCGTCTCCACCGCCTTCACCGTGCTGACCTTCCTCCTGGAGCCCCATCGCTTCCAGTACCCCGAGCGGCCCATCATCTTCCTGTCCATGTGCTACAACGTGTACTCCGTGGCCTTCATCATCCGCTCGGTGGCCGGGGCCGAGAACATCGCCTGCGACCGCGAGCACGGCGAGCTGTACATCATCCAGGAGGGGCTGGAGTCCACCGGGTGCACCATCGTCTTCCTCATCCTCTACTACTTCGGGATGGCCTCCTCGATCTGGTGGGTCATCCTCACCCTCACCTGGTTCTTGGCTGCGGGGAAGAAGTGGGGTCACGAGGCCATCGAAGCCCACAGCAACTACTTCCACATGGCCGCCTGGGGCATCCCCGCGCTCAAAACCATCATCATCCTCACCATGAGGAAAGTGGCCGGCGACGAGCTGACGGGGCTGTGCTACGTGGGGAGCATGGACTCGGGGGCGCTCACGGGCTTCGTCCTCATCCCCCTCTCCTGCTACCTGGTCATCGGCACCTCCTTCATCCTCACCGGCTTCGTGGCCCTCTTCCACATCCGCAAAGTGATGAAGACCGAGGGCACCAACACGGAGAAGCTGGAGAAGCTCATGGTGAAAATCGGCATCTACTCCATCCTTTACACGGTGCCCGCCACCTGCGTCATCGTCTGCTACTTCTACGAGAGGCTCAACATGGACTACTGGAAGCTGAGGGGCCTGCAGATGAAGTGCGGCTCGTTCGGCGGCCAGAGCAGCGACTGCTCGCTGCAGACGTCCGTGCCCACCGTGGCCGTCTTCATGCTGAAGATCTTCATGTCGCTGGTGGTGGGCATCACCAGCGGGGTGTGGGTGTGGAGCTCCAAGACCCTGCAGACCTGGCAGGGCCTGTGCAGCAGGAAGCTGGCGGACAGGACTAGCAGCAGGAAGCCGTGCAGCGGCGTCAGCTGCGGCAGCACGCACTGCCACTACAAATCCCCGGCCGTGGTTCTGCACATGGCCAAGACTGACCTGCACTCAGACAACCCCACACACGTCTGAGAGGAAGCACACACACACACACACAAACACACACACACATATATATACATAGAGATGTATGCCCTGTGTGAAGAGGAGCTGCTAAAAGGACTTCATGAGAAGTGGTTAAATTGAACTGTCACTTCTCTGCTGCTGCCAAGAGACACACACACACACACACACACACACACAGGTACTGGCGACACCGTGAGGAACCATCTATGAACAGTATTCATTGCATAAAGGGAAATGTTCAGTATTGTTACTCATACTTTCCTGTTCGTAGTGTTCTGTGCAGTAGACATGCCCAGTGTTGCGAAGCAAAAAGAAAACATTAAAAAAAAAAAGAGAGAGAGAAAAAAAAAAGGACTGTTCTGTTATGGGAGGCATCTCGGGAAATATTAGTCTGTTCTCCTCCCTAAAAGTGGCATGATTAACTGTATAAAGCTGTATAAATGTTCTATTTATTGTAAATATATTTAATTTAAAGGTTTTCGTTGGCTGTTCCCCGATGGGTTGTTTAGATACGTTTATTAAAGGTCAAGGAAAAATAAGTGCCTTTTATAAGAACTTCAGTTCTTCGGGGGATGACAATAAATCTGTTGAATTCATGTTTAACTTCATGGTGTTGTTGTTGTTATTGTGGTCTCTCTCACAGTTTGTAATAATGAACCATTAGAGCAACCCTAAATGGTTGTTCATTTCAGTTTTGTCTCCCAGTCTTCTCATGAGATTTAGACAGTTTCTCTCTCCCTCTCCTTTTTTTTTTTTCCCTAGCAGAAATCTTGCCACATGTGTTGTCTTCCAAGTGCATGCCACATCCCAGAGGCGTCCCCAGCAATAATCCTCAAAGAGAATCGCTGATGAATAGAGTGACAAACCATGGCGAGCGCTAATGTTTGCATCATCAGCTTAAAAAATGCAGGAGCAGTTTGCGGAGGAATATATTTAATTAATGGGGGTTTTAATCCTTCCACAGAATCACTGTTGTTGCCCTCTTCGCTGCTCCATTTGATCCTCATGCAAACACTCAGCACTTTGATCTGAGAGCACAAATCTGAAGAGGATTTCAGTCGGATTGCATGGTTTCACTGACAGAATTAACTTGAGCACAGGCACTCAAAACTGTGGCTACTCATTGGGTAGATGGATTATTAATTTAATGCTGGAGTTTATGTGCGGCTGGGGACTGTGCTTCTGATATGAATGGAGGAAATTCTACTACACAAAGTGTTTAGTTTGGCTATAGGAACAATACTTTAGAGCCTTCGGGAATAACGTGAGGTATAAATAACGGCTCGCCGATTCAGAGAGAAAATATGCGTAGCTGAATTTTTTTTTTTATTAAATAAATACTCTAAGTTGGTTCTTGCAGCTAACTTTTCAGTAATAAAGTCAGGTTTACTGTGCACAAGAGCTGCAGTGTCCTCAGACGGTCCATAAAAAAAGTGGAAATAAATAGCTTTAACATTACGGGACTTTGACAAATTTAGGTGCCAAAGTAAATTGCAGCCACACACAGCAAGTCATTTCACAGTAAAACACTGGAAATTAGTGGAGTGTTTCACAGTGGCTGGAGCTGATTGTTTATTATGACTGTGTGTAATTGTGCGCTGTGTCACACCACGAGCAGCAGCAGCACATGAGAGCGGTAGTTTGGAAAAATGTGATGACCAGGAGCTTATTTTCATTACTTTACTGGAACACCAGCCGGATGAACCGGGCATGTGCTGGCCTCACACCTCCAGAGGGCCACATTTATTTTATTTTCATTTTTCTAACATTTGTAGTCCAGTAGATTTACTCAAGATGCATTTAATGCAACTTGCTCCACGCAAATGTTTAGATGGTTTTATGTCACAGCAGTGCTGAAAATACATTTCACCTCTGTTTCCATCTCATTTTATTTTGTTACAGCTCTAAAAACATCCCTTTGTTTTAGTGCATAGAGTTACATATACATCATGGAAGCATTTACATTTTATCAAACGTCTTCTCACAAAGCCCAAACAGTCGAATTTTGATCAGAAAATAAGTGAATTTCCAACATTATGTCATTTTAAACTCTGTATCCTGGAGGCAAACTGAGGGAAAATTCCAAAAATAAAACCCCTCATTGCATTTCATATCATCCTTTGAATTTTGTTGAATCCAAAAATACATAAAAAAAAACTTTATTATTGATAAAAGCTTTATTCTGCTGAAAGATCGCCAGCCCTGCCTGCTACGTGTTTCTCAGAAGCCCAATGTTTTTTTTAAAAAAAACTTCAGTACTCTGGATTTCTGCAGCCTTCATCATGCATATTTTCACAGATCCACCCTCACAGCGTGGCTTTGATGCTAATAGTTCATTAGTAATAAGAGAGCGCGAACCTCTCGGCTCGGGTTCTGCAGGCTGCTCTTATCAAAACAGTGTGGGTAAACCGCAAACAGTAGCAACCTTTATTGAAAAATTGCATTCCTTTTCATTTTTAAGTTGTAAGGTCATCCCTCTGGAGGTCCTGCTTTGGCTCACGGGCAGTGTGTTTCACACCCCTGCTGCAGCAAATCAAGCACAGTTCTGTTCGGGGCGGTGTTCTGCCGACACGTGAAACGCCTCGGTTAACTTAAATTAGTTATCCCTCCCTTTTCCCCTCAGCGAGATGAAGGTTAACGACCAACATCCTCCTCTTTCTGTTTTCATTACTCATCCATTGTAGACGTTGCCCGTTGCTCCGGCAGGCGAGCGCTGCGAGCGCCGGACTGTGGAACCGTGCGGATCACATTTAACCATTAAGAGAGAAAGAGGGGAGGGAGGGGGTGGGGTGGGGTGGGGTGGGGGGTTGGGGAGGCGGGGGCTGTTTTGTTTGGAGCACACTTGCAGCCGGAGACCCTCGGCTGGTGGTGTTTGAGCCACATGTTCCAGTTCATGGGCGCTTGAACGCGGGCGCGTGCTTCCTCCCCACTTCACACTCCAGTGACACGACCCAGAGAGGCCAAACACTTGCTGTGTGGGACACAGAGCGGCCTGTCCCACCTGCGCCAAGCCGCTCTGATTAGATAGGAAGGAAGGTAGCCGCAGAGAATGAAGCACACGGGTGTAGCACAGAGGGAGACTTTACTTCCTGCAGGTACTGTTCTGCTGAAACTTTTTTTTTTCCTCTCAGCAGTTCATTCTTGCTTTTCCTGTGTACTGCTGAATATGACCAGTTCAGGTTTTGAGAAATTCAAAAGGTCAACAGAAAATGACTCGTTCTCGCAGCAACAGGCAACCGTTGCTCGGTTTCTTCTTCTTCTTCTTTTTTTTTTTTCCACCACAAATATGAATTCTATCACTGCATTTCCAGGTCACTGACGGCTATTTTTAGCTCCTCTCTTTTGCAGAGGAAAGGCATCACACGGCAGAGCTTCAGATAGAGGCAAGAAAGCAAGGTTCATTCCAAAAACAGAGTTTGTTTGAGCTGTGGTTCTTTTGGCGCCACAGAAAATGTTGCTGCCGGGAACACCTTCCTCTCCCTCTCTCTCTCTCTCTCTCTCTCTCTCTCTCTCTCTCTCTCTCTCTCTCTCTCTCTCTCTCTCTCTCTCTCTCTCTCTCTCTCTCTCTCTCTCTCTCTCTCTCTCCCTCTCTCTCTCTCTCTCTCTCGTCCATACACACACACACACACCACACACACCTGAGGTCTGCAAATCTGGAGCACCACCAACCAATCAACACACAGCTTGTTTTGACGAATACCCAACCTCATCTCCTCTCATGTTCAATTTCAAGAGTGAGTTAAGTTAAGTTAACTCGGCCTCGCTTGAGAGATTTGGCTTGGCTGAGTCTCCCTGCTGTTTTTCCTCTCCTCTGGCTCTGGAGGTTAAATGGTGTCAGTCAGTCGCTCTGAGCGGCGAGTTTGTCTGGGCCTGAAGCGAGGCTACTCCCACAAAAGGCAACATTTTTCCTCGCAGGTTTCTCAGGGATTCTTCATTGTGCTGACCGAGGGCTTAACAGTGTATTTATTGAATCAAAAGCAACACAGAACGGTTGTATTTATCTGGGATTTGCACAATTTGTTTTTGATAAAGAGGCGTAGAAAACACCTCAGCAGTTATCCCGCTTCGGCTGCTGACACCATGTTTTTGTCTGCCCAGGAGAAATCCCCCCATCTGGTCATGGGTTTGATTAAAGGCGATCATTATGGCATCAATGCGCCTCCCTCATAGACTTAAACCCCTGCCCACCCCTCAGGGTGAAAAAAAAAAAAGAAAAAATAAAGCATCCTTCATTACCCTGCCCTCCCTCCCTCTGCAGTCCCTCGCCCCCCTTGAGCGCTATCCCTTTCCTGTGCTGTTTTGATGTGTAAATGAGCGCATTGAAATCCTGCAGGCCCCCGAAGAGACGCTTTCCATGAAAATGCGGCAGTCAGAGAGCACCAGAGTTCACACAGCTCACCACTCCCCACAATCAGACGCCCAGTGCGCCGCCGCCGCCGCCTCGCCTGTTAGGGCAACACACAAAAGACGGAATCACACAGTCGCACACGCACGCTAACTTGTATCGTTATGCAGGCTTTGTGACCTCCGAGAGGAATCTGCTTAAAAGCACACGGACAACAGAACTGTGGCTTTCCGGAGACTTTGTGAGATTCAGCATGAGGTGGAGGAAGCAGCTCAAGAGAGTTCAGAGGCCGATTTTCACTTCTACAGCAATTAACAAGATGAAAAAAATAGAAAACTATGCGCTGGCAAATTCAAAATGTTTTAAGGAGTAGTGCAGAAGAGTGTGCATCGACTTGGATTCTCAGAAGAACTGATGTTACAAAGTAAAAATATGAGTTCCATTCAGATGTGAGGAAAGAAGGCATAAACAAGACAGAAAGACGAACAGGTAATGCTCTTCTACGTCCTGCTTCATGTAAACATGTCGACCAGAGAATAAAATCTGACAACATCCAGTCAGAATGACCCTTTTTTGACCTAGCAGAGGTCAAATTATCCTTACTGCACATCTGTTACGTAATGTCACTACACACACGCGCGTGAGCGCAACACTTCACACACACTGTTTTGAGTAAAATAGTGCTGGGAGGACTCGGTTGAAGACGGTGCTGTTGTCAATGTTTCTGAGGTGTTGAAGTTTCAAAAGAAACACTACAGCATAGAGGAAGACTTCATGAGTGTTTATAGCAGCTTTTCAGCGTAGCAGAGAAAGCGCTGACACAAGGTTAAAGGAGATGAATGTAAAGTGTGCCGAGTCTACTGAAGCAGTAAACTGATTTTAGAATCTTTTCAAATCTCTTGGTCGTCACCAATTAACCATAATCAATCATTCTAAATTCTTGCAAAGTACAATTTGTTGTCTAGTCCTTTTGTTAATTCATGTTCAATGAGTTTTCTTCAGGCCTGTGTGAAGAATTGGTTTGTGTTGCATGTGGGCTTTTATAGTGCGGATAAAATTACTGTTTATACTGCTCTCTTGCCTGTAATTTCTTAATACTCATCCTGAATATGTCAAATGCGGCTATCCACGTTTCCCTTAACAGCACCGGAACAGCCGCTCGCTCAGTTAAACAAAACAAAACAACTGATTCAACATTTGTGGCAAAACATTAAAGCTAAATCTGTATTGGAGAGTACCGTAATTTATTCTGACCTGTATGAATGTTTCATCAACATGTGAACCAAATTTTAGCTTTAGCCCGACCAGAGATCTTTGTTAGTCTGCAGATACAATCTAAGTTGTAACTGTACTTGATGAGAGCTGAAGGAAACAAATCTCCAGGCTCAATTTCAATTTCCTTTCATCCCCATCTAACGAGGGTAGAAACATGAACAGAAGGAAATGTCCCTTTGAATTTAAAAGAGAATGAAGTATAAATTAAACATTAGCCAAAGGAGAGTCAAATCAAGATTTAAACTTCAATGAGCAAACATTTAAGGATTTCTCCCCTTCCACAGCTGAGAACATATAAAATGCTCCTTTTGGTTTGGTAATAATTATCTGTGCTTCAACTGCCGTTTTTAGGCACATATTGGACGGATGTCACTGGTGGCGATATCAAGACGACAGATTAAAGAAAAGAAATGAAAGTTTTGTTTCATCGACTTAACGAGGAGCGTATGGTCGCCTCCACACATCAGCAAAAATTAATACAGAGAGAGTTTGTGCAACAGCAGCAGAGTTCAAAGACAACAAAGAGGAAAAATAACTGGATATTTTTTACATTGAAATCGTAAGACACAGCGAGCATTTCACTCACTGACACAAACATTTCCAGAAAAGAGAATAAAGTCACTGCACTTTGATAAGCGAAGAAAGAAAATGCATCTTTCTTTTTATTCTGCCACCAACAGACTGGCAATTTATCTATTAATAAGGTTGCACCTAAAGTTCAAAAATCGGAAATAGATCATGGTTGAATCCATCTGCATGCAACCTTGTGAGTTGCATGCAGGGTATAAATTTACAATAATGGTCAGTACAATTAAATTGATTCCAAAACATACATGTACTTCAGTGCCATCTGTGCATCTGATGTAGAGCACTTGTCTTGTCTTAGCAGGAGCTCCACTCAGGTTGTTTTTCTTGCAGATGGTGCTGCAGCCTCACTTCGCTCCACACTTGGTTTTGTTGCCTCTCTGAAGATAAAAGCAAGAACTCAGAAGAGGTTGTCTCTATGGTATCATACATATAGAAATCGGCACAAAACCTTGAGAAGAAATGGCATCCAACTCAATTACAATGATTCATATTGCCAAGGAAGGCAGTCTCTTTATCTATTAAAAAGCTCTAAGGAAAACTCGAGCTACTTCTATGATTCCTCTTTAAAAGAAGAACCAGGTTCCCGTTCAGCACTATGGCCAGGCTGATGGGAAGCCACAGCTCTGTGCAGGCTTGTATCCATAACTGTGAATTTCTTAGAATAGAAACATTTATTTTTCTGTTCTTCGGCAAAAACTGAAATTTGTCTTCAACTAATTGTCTTCCTCACTTAATAAACCCCTTCTTTAAAAGCAAACCCTTGATTCTGATGTTTCAGTGGGGAACAGGCCGACATCCAACCTCCCCTTTGATTTGTAAAGCCCTGGCAACAAGTTATAATTCAGCGATGGGAATATCCATGCAGAAATTATGTAGTTTTATGCCTTTCATGTAGGATTTCGAGCTCATCATAGTGCAGAGATCACTCTAGTCAAAGTTACTAATGAACTTCTCGTGGCCTCAGACAAAATACTTAATCTCTGTTCTGTTCTTTTAGAGCTCAGCGTTGCATTTAAACCCATCATAACGGCTTATTATTCTTATGAAAGGAACAGCATCAGACGCTAATCATACACTGTATATATATCAAACAGATTCCACTTTGTTCATGTTAATGATGACTCTTCAGCTCAGACTAAGTTTAAACATGGAGTTCCACAGGACACTGGTTTAGGACCCATGCTTTTTACATGATGAATGTTTCCTGTAGGAACTATTTACAACAATGCCATTAACCTCCATTGCTACGCAGATGATACACAAATGAATCTATATATGAAATCAGATTATATTGATCAACTTGTCAGACTCGAAGCTTCTCTTAAAGACATAAAGGCCTGTTTGAGGTGTGATCTTTTTCTTCAGAACACAGATGAAGCAAAGGTTGTTATATTTGTCCCAAAACATCTGAAGAACAAATTAAACAGAGAGTAACACTGGACAGTGTTATTTAGACCTCCAGTACCATTATGAGGAACCTGGGAGTTATTTTTAACCAGGAATTATCCTTCCACCTCTGCATCGAACAGGTCTGCAGGACCTTTTTTCACCTGCCTAATATTGCTAAGGTCAAAATCCTGTTGGCTCAAAGTGATGCAGAGAAATGTATCCATGTGTTTGTTACCTTTTCAGATTCCCTTTAATCAGGATGTCCAAATCACTGTTTAAAAAGTCTTATATTGATGCAAAATGCTGCAGCAAGAGCATTAACTGGAACTAGCATGATAGTAATTTTAAGTTCTTCTTTTGAAGCCCTAATCAGGATAAATCATATCTTTAAGACATTTTGGTCCCGCGTCACCACAGCAGAGCACTTGGTTTCATTTCTGGAGGCTAACGCAGTCTCTACTTTTCACATTAGAGCTAAACATTTCCTTCAAATAAAGATGACAGCTGGACTGGTTCAGGCCAGCATGCAGGGCTTTCCAGTTGATCTGCTGTAGGTTTAGACTGCAGGGAGACACTCACCTGTCACCTGTCCTCCCTCTCTGTAACTTCCTACAGATTCTCGGACAGCTAAACTGTGAGTCCATGATCTGAGCCTTGTGTCGCCATCAACTCTGCGGTAAGTGAGCTAGTTTGCCTCCTTTGGATGATTCACTTGATGTTTGTTGATTTCTGTCTTTGTCCTCTCCAATAGCTCTTTGTATCCTTGAAGTGGCTCGGATGGAGCTGATGACCCCTCATCTGGACGGTTATTATTCTTCTGATGAATGAGCACACTTCCAGCAACTTACTTTGTGTGGTTTGAGTTGTGCGAAGTCAAAGATGTCACATGTTCATACAGGTCAAAGCAGAAGAAAAATGAGTGGGAAGTAAAGACTTTGCAGATTGTATCAAGAGAATCACGCAGGAAGTGAAAGTTTTAAGAAGAAGTTTCCAGCGAGCTTATCTTTTTTTAGTGATGTTTTTTTTCATGTGCTTTGATCAATAAGCACAAGACAGAGAAGTAAAGCTTTCTCATCCCTCTGTACTCATTCCTGTACTCCGTCTGCCTGTGGCTGAAGGAGAGATGAATCGGTGAACAGAGGGAGGTTCCACCGCTCGCTCTCTCTCTCTGAAGCCAACAGCATTGCTGTGATCACTGTTAATCTCCTTTGCCACTCTGCTGCCATCTCTTCAAATACATTCATCTCATTTCCAATAGCGTTCACAGCCTCTGCTTCCTTTCTAATTAGGCACCGTCAAGATTTCAGAAGTCACTCTTTTGGTGTTCTGCAGAAAGCGCGTTGGCGCTTTGAGCTACGGGGTCAGCGATGGCAAGTATTTGTTTGAGGGTTAAATCACAGCAGGCCTTTCATCATGTTGTTATGTTGCACGATCAGAGGGTTGGGATTATGTAGGTCAGACATTGGAGAGTGAGAGCGCCCCTTTTGTAGCTGCCATTTTTATTCAGTTGCTAGGCAGCACCCGCTCTAATCTCTTGTACCAAAGAGTGTCTCCCCAGAGAAAAAGAGAGGGAGCAGGAGTTACAAAGGACGAAAAAAAAAAAGCGAAAACAGCGTCAACAAAGAACACAAACCCATCCAATGACTGCTTTTAGAAAGACTCCAAAGGGAGGGAATGGAAACGGACAGGATGTGGGAGTCTGGGCCTGGCCCTGAGACCTGCTCCGGCCCTCCTTAACATCCTTAAACCCCTGTGGTTTGTTTGTGCTGCTGCCTGATAAAGTAAAAGATCACACAACTCCAACAGCAGACATGATTTTACATCAAAATCTGTGCCCCTCTGAAAACTTAAAAAACAAAAAAAAACTAATGCCTTTCTCTTGAGTCGAGCTGTTCCAAACAAGTGTCTGAGCTCCGGTGGGTCAGTCGGAGCGGTACGGCTTGATGTGAAGCTCGGCGCCGATGCCAAGCGTCTGTCAGCCTTTACTGCGACGGATCAGAACCACTCAGATCCGGAGCTCGCCTGGCAAGTGTGTCTGCTGTCACACCGCCGCTGCACCCCCCCAATCCTAAATGTGCTCATGTCACGCTCCGCCATCAAAGGCTCACCCCTCGGCTCTGTGTTCTGAGAAAGGAGGCACATCCCTCCTCACCCCCCACCCCCCTCCCCACGCACCGCCCCTCCCCTCCCCTCCCGCCCCAGCCCCAGGATCAGTAAGGATCCGCTATTCTCCGTTGCATTTCACACTCTTTGATTTGGAGTTTTGAAGTTTGTTCTCGTCTGCCTTTTTTTTCCGTCTTCTGTGTTTCATATTGAGTGTTTTGATTCATGAAGTTTTCAGATGATGTGTGCTCCGCAAACTTGGCACCGTCGCTCCGCCGACTCTGATGCTGCCTTTAATCATCCACCTGCTTTTAATCATTCAGCCTTTTGCGCAGACAAAGAGATTTCTAAACTGTACACAAGGGAGTAAATGAGTCTTATTTTGTGACATTTTGGGAAATAAAGCCGGCGTTCTGTCTTTCTGATGGATGCTCTGAAGAGTGACACCAAGCTGGAGGCAGCAGATAGGTGGCTCAATCAGTCAGAAGAAAACACTTCCCCCTGCAGAATTTCTGCAGTTTCTAAGATGGTTTGATTGACTTTGAACAAATAAACGTGACATAACCTCACGGACCTCAGTTTGTCCTGGCCTGCAGTCCTCATACAGTAGTTTTACATGTTGTATCCCTTATGTATATTGACACGGCATTGTTTCATTATTATAACAGTCACGAAGCGCCATAACAAAGACACCACGTAAACTTATCACAGAAACGCCTCAGGCTCAAATCATCAGACAAAAATGTCGACACAATTTATCTAACGTGAAGCACAACTTTAGTTCAGTTCATTTGGTGTTAGGCTCGAGACCGACTTGTGTTACTAAACAGTCTGAGTTGGAGGATTACAGTTTTGATGGACTCCAGAGTTTAACTCTTGCCTCCTTTTCACCCACAACCATTTTCCTCAGAAAATGCATTTTGAAATGAATAAACCTTCGTAATTCCAACGTTTTTGGTTTTTGGTTCAGAGCTTGTCTGATTTTTAAAGCCTGCAACTCCTGGAAGTCACAAACTAAAGTTAGCTATTTCTGCACCGTCAGTTGATTAACAAACGGGAATGTTAACACGAACCTGGGACTGTGAGAAGATGAGTTTGAGAGCAACATTTGGCTGCTGCTTTTCTTCATAGGTCACACTTGAGTGTAATTGTTGACATATTTTGTGTTGTACGATAAAAACATGAAAAATCTAACCACAGACATAAACAGAACCATCTTTTACAGACACTTGGACAGCAGTTCGCATGAGCTCTTCTTTGTAAATGTGTGACCACACTTTGGAGATGCTCGCTGAGGGAGTTAGTGGACTTTACCCAAAGTAAAGTTCTCCTAAAAAAAACTGAGACAAGTTGACTGCTTCTATTAGAAAATGCCTCCACAGTTGTCACATGAGACCTGAAAAAGAAGCCAGTAAGGGTTTGCTTCTCACATTCAATCAGTCTGAGGAGTGCATTTTGATGCGCGTTCACAATTAACTGCAAAGTGGGAAAAGTACAATTTATGAGCATCATTTCATTCTTCTCTTGATAGATTTGTGTATTGATGAACTTGTTTTGTGTGATTTCTGGACTCTCACTCTAAAGCAGCATGAGTCTTAGTTGTTAATTTCATGTGAAGAGTGTAAAGTGGGAAATTGGACCTTCCAAATGGTAACCATCCCATCTCCCAGCTGAATGAATTCAACATTTCTCCACCAGACTGAACAGGCTGATTAAAGCGGTGCTGTGTGTATTTACTGGTAGTGAATGTGTGTTTATGTGTGTTGTGTATCACCAGCCGTTCAGTCTCGTTTTCTGCTCTGGGCTTCTCGGAATCGAACATGTTATATTTAACCTTGTTCAGAGTAAGCATCTGCTGACTTTCTCCAGGATTATTTGTATTTTGTGAACAAAATGAGAGAGAAAATTCAGCAGGAAGTTCCGGGGCTTTTCAAACACATTGAGCCAAAAACTTTCCTATCATCAATTAAGTCCTTTTTCCGGCCAGCAGTGTTGACTCAGGCTGATCACTGTACATTAGCCAGTCTGAGTCGTAAAGGGAACCAGCTGGGGCCACACTCACTGCAACACTGGCCCTTTTGTCGAGGTCTCAGCCCCTCTACAAGTAAAATAAAAACCTTGTTGTATGAGAGACACTCTTTGTGTGGAAGCAGACATTGTTCCTATTGTGGCGTGTCAGAGCCGACATGCCAGGTCCGGCGCGGCGCTGAATAAACTGTGGTTTGTGTACATACTGTAACCGTAGGCTGTGGAAAAGGAGCGAGGCAGAGGTCTGTGATGATCTTGGCGGCCGGTGGTGGATTTGGCATGCGGGTTAAGAGCTGGAGCAGCGGTACCGCATGCGGCCTTCTCCCTCTGGATAATAAGCGCTTGTGGAGCAGAGCGGGAGAAATCCTGCAAGGATCAGCCTTCCTGTTCACACCCCATCATGCATGAGCTGGCAGTATCCCCGTGTTGTTATGGTCACGAGACATTTCCTGTGTGTGTTTTGGGGTTGCATCTGGCCTTGTTTACAGCCCAGAGTAGAGCCTCATTAAGTGGAACATGGTACTGGGCGGATGTGGGGGGGGGGGGGGGGGGGGGGGGGGCGCTCAAGTGCCTATTAGTGGGGCCAGCGTGTAGCCCCAAACCAGAACCCTACTGGGCCAGGTGCTTCATGCTGTACGGCCTGTTTCCACTGCAGGGCAATGCAGGGCTTACTCCTTAGAAAAATGTGCAACATTCACCTCTAATATCCTACTTTTAAAAATCTAATGTTGTAAATCTTCCAAAAACAATTCATTGAGAATTAGAGGTTTTCTTGATTGTAAGTTATAAAGCGCTGGAGTCGCTGGAACTTTTCTCTTTCTTAATGAGGATGTGTTAACATTGTGCTCCTGGTTGTATTCCTGTAGTGTTGCTGTGACACATTAGCTGAGCAGTGAGCTCTGACTGGCTCCCTCCCATGACTGATTTACTTATTAAGCTCAGCCAAAGTTACATCGGTTAGTTGGAAGTGAAACGTAGGGCCCACATGTTATTTTATCCTGTTTAAGTTAATCAGTCACTGATAGAGTTGTCCATTTCTCTGTTTTAACTACAAGAAGGAGCAGCAGCTGAGACCAACTGCAGAAGACACTTCCTATAAACTTATGTTCATGCAGAGTCACCGATACATGAGTAAAAAGCAAGAAAACAGAAGCTGACCAGAATTCAGTGACTATAAATGAATTCATTTGATAGTAATAACAGTATTCAGGTTTTTATGTGACTGTTTAATCACTTTATTTGACGTATGACTCCATCTCTATTCAATTCAGTCTCAAACACTGTTCAGAGTCATTTGTTCATTCAAACTGTGGATTGATGCATAGCTGACACCGCAGCTGCTGTCTGTGAGGGTGATTAAAAACACATTCGTCAGGTTAATTATAGTGAACTGAGGAATAAGCAATAAGTGTCTTTGTTGTGCAGATCAGACTGGATTTATAGGATCTGTTCACTGTTTGTTTTTATCTATCAAGGAACTTATTGGTGACTGCAATACTTAGTAATATCACCAAATAAATCCCTCATGCACGCATTTCCATTCATGGAGTGAGCATCGCTGCCTGCAAAGCAAGCTGGGAACCTCCAATCCGAGCAGACAAAGGTGTTTCAAAGACGTCCCTCATTTCTGCATGTTTGCGTCCAATTAGAAATTCAGCCCTTGCCGTTGTGTGTGCACAACCGTGAGACCCTCAGAGGCTCTCAGAGATGATGGATTCATGAATTTCTCCACATCTTTAGTGTGAAGTGTCCTGCACAGGCCAGAGCCGTGCAGCGGCGGACAAAGCGGAGGGGGATTAGTGTCCCTCCCGCCTTTCTGCTCACGCACGCCCGCGCCGTGTAACTCTCAACATAATCAAACACTCACCCAGTGTGACACACAACACAACCAAACACTCTTCAGGGGCCGTGCTACTAAAACAAACCCTGCGCTGGAACCCCGGGGGCCGGGGAGAAGCGGCGGCCGAGCCACGGAGACGGATGTGAGGGAGGCCAAGAACTCGCGGTGTTTATGCCGAGCAGCCAGCGAGTGGGAAACGCAAGGAACACGATCCCTGTGTTTTCCTTACCTCAGCTAATCCGACAAAACGACAGAGGGAGCAGATTCTCTTACAGAGAAAGCTGCCACTTAGATATTTATCCTCGCTAAGGCAAACATCTGGCCCCGGCAGGCTGTTTTCGCGGGGCGATACGAGTGGGTGTGATGCTCAGTTGCATTTATTTGGGTGTGAAGTTTTAATTAAAAGTGAAAGCGATGCCTGCCAGCCAACCACCCCAGCTTTGTCTATCCCCCGAGGTTC
This sequence comes from Salarias fasciatus, assembly GCF_902148845.1. Taxonomy (NCBI): domain Eukaryota; kingdom Metazoa; phylum Chordata; class Actinopteri; order Blenniiformes; family Blenniidae; genus Salarias; species Salarias fasciatus. Next base: position 8,775,468 of record NC_043758.1, on the reverse strand, counting down.
GTCTGAGGAGAGCGAGAACAGAGAACAAGACGTCAGAAAATGAAGACGCAGACAAACAACGGCGGAGAGATGAGTAAAAGAAGCGCGGCGGAGGGGAGATAGAGTCATTTATCTGCTTAGGAGGAGGCCAGGGTGTGAAATTTCCCTTCTTGCTGTTTGTTTTCAGTTGCAGTCAGATGGAACAGCCTGAATTACAGACAAAGTGCCCATTGGCCTGACACACAGAGAGAAGGGCGTATTGCTTACAGTGAAGTCAGCTTAGTCTCCGGAGTCCGGCTCTCCAGAAGCAGCCGTCCATGCAAGATCACTTCTGTCAGCTGGCTCCAAGCAAGGCGGGGCTTTCCTACCCGGAATCAGAGGAGGGGAACTCGGGGGCAACTCCTGTCATTCATGTTTACGTCTTCATTCTGTCGTCCCCTCCTCTGAAATGGCTCCTCACTGATATCTGTGTGTTTTCGGTGTGATTCCCGCTGCAGCGTTTTGCATCGCAGTCAAAAGCAGCGGTTTACAAGCGAGACTGAGCTCATGTTGTGTTTACCAACCGCCTCCGGACACAAAGCGCCGGGGCCTCATTTATGAGCTGGCACATGGATCCCCTCATCACTTTAAACTAAAAAAAGCTCCTTGTGCATATACCTTGTTTACAGCAGCACAGGTAATAAAGCCAAAGCTGCCACCGACCGGCTGTAATTGCGTGTAGGAGGCAGAAACCGTGTGAATGAGCTGCAGCGCCTCCCCTGTGATGTTATATTTTTGTAATTAAAAGAACACAGGAGCTATTTGTTTTTCTTTGTTATAGGTTTTTGAGAAGTGCAGGATGCTAGATGGACTCATGATGCTTGTTACGTATTTCTTGACATTGTCCTCTGTAACACTGACGTTTTTACTACAAAACAACAACCCCGTGTTAAAAAAAAAAGAAAGAAAGCCAGCATCGGGTCATATCGCTGACAGATGTCCGGCGTGGAGATTTACTAGTGAGTGTCACAGCACCTGAAAAGGCGGCTGTCTTGTGTTACCTGGCCGTGCTCTCGGCGTGAGAGGACGTTAATTGGCAGCGAGGCGCCAGACCCCCGCCGCCCCTCCTGCGGCGTCGGTCAGAGCCAGGAGAGGTGGCACCGCGCCGGGCCTCGAAGCGATCTAAACCCCCCCCCCCCCTCCGGTCCACAAGGAACCAGGGTGTTTAATTCAGTTTGTGGAGACCATCCCTGAAGCGCACACCTGGCCTCAACTTGTACACTTGAATGGAAAAACCTACCCAGGGAGCAACATTGGAGGACTCAAAGCTTTTTCTTTTTCCAAGGATAAAATTGAGAATTATTTTCAATGTAAGACCCAGAGTGGTTCAAAGAAGAAGAAGGAAAAAAGAACCCTTGAGGAGAGTTCCCTCCTGGCGGACTGGAGTTCACCCAATGTGTATATATGTGTGTGTGCGTGTGTGTGTCCTGGCTCCGGTCTGCCGTCCGTCTGCCTCCCCTGGATTGGACTCCTGTCGCCTTCGCAGTGAAGGGCCACTTCAACCTGGGTGGATATTCTTTCCCTCACATCTGCTACAAATTTAGCGGAGCCAAACCGTTCAAAGGCTCCTTTATGGAGCCGTCAGCAGCCCGGTGGCTGGCGACTGGCTCGTGCATGCTCGCTGCACTCACACACCTTGGCACACACACGCACAGAGTGCACCAAGGTGTGTGTTTATGGACACATTTACACATTTGGATACACACTTTCAAACATGTTGTGTTTTGCTCCCTGACTGTTATTGGTGGTATAAACACATTCTTGGATGAACACAACCGCTGGCAGGTTCTTCCCAAAGCAAAGATAAGAACTTAAGTCAGACCCAACAGCTGCAGTCCCTCTTTTTTTTTTTTTTCCTTCTTTTTAAGTGAATTACCCATGCCTGGTAGAGAAGTGTAGGGGTGGTTATTGCACCATTACACACTTTAATCTATTTATTGCTGACATCCCTCTCACTGGGCATATGCTCACTCCAGAGAAACATCAGCTGTGACAGCAGCAAGGCCATCCTGTAACATCAGATCAGTCTGACCTGAAGGGGGGGGGTGGGGGGGAGATGGGAGAAAATGATGACAACTCCTGTAAGATCTGCACCAAAAGTGGTGGGAAATCATTTTTCATTAAAGAGTTTTTATTTTATCCATCATCTTTAACGCCACTTGTTCAGGGATGCAGGGGTCGATTCAGGCCAGTTGATCAGATGAGTGATGAACTTTATCATTCTCACTCAGTAAAAACTCCAGTAAAACCTGATGGAAATTAAAATGCAGAACCATTAAAATGTTCCATATTGTTAGATATTATTATAGATTTTACAGTTCAGTGTCCATGACCGTAAGTGGGATGAAGAAATATCATAGAAGGAAGAATTTACTTTTTTAAAGAAGCTTTACTTGAGTTCAAATTGTTGATTCCTGTTCCACCTCAGCTGTAATGTATCCACATGTTAAACGTATATTTTCTGCACTACTTTATACATGAAATATAACATTTCCTGGTGCGGTGGTGAAGACCGTCAGAACGACGACGCTCGCGGAGATAAACATGTTGTTGTTACGGTCGGTGATGTGAGGCTCATGTCGAGTGACATGCAGAAGCTTTTCATTAGCAAACAAAGCTGCAGGACGTTGTGGTGAAGCAAGAGGTCAAAGGTTGTGCTTGTCAGTCCCCGTCTGGCTTGAGGTGACACTAATTAACGTCTGGCCTCATGTGAGCACATTTTATCGAGCCAATGAAAGTCGGCTGTTTAAGACACAGGAAGGGATTTTCATGTGGAACTAAACAAAAACATTTAGAATACAATTTATATGCCATGTTCAAAAAGTAAAGTAACTTAACACTGTTATTACTAATGCTAATGCTAACACTGCTAATGTTTTGGCCACTGTGTGGCGTTTCCTTCTTTCTCATGATCCTCATGCCAAACCAAATAAATCTGACCTGGAAATAACTTCATTTCAAACGTTGTAAGCACCGACCTGTTCATTTAAATCTCAGCACGAAAACACATATTGCGAATATTAACTAAGCCATTTAAAGTACGGGCTACGTCTCAGTGAAGAGTCAAATGAGTAAATGAACGAGAGCTCCTTGCATCAGGTGCGTTCAAAGACCTTCTTCTTCTGTGGGGGAGGAAGTTAATTAGTTTTGAATCATTTGCAAGTAAGTTTGACAAAATAATAAAAAAAAAAAACTTATATATTTATATACAAGGCTCTTCAACATTTGGGATCACAAGCTTGACTGAACGATAAGATGAAGCCTTGGTATGAATCATGAAAGGCCTCAGCCCACTTATTACGTCTACAAGTTTGACTGCCTTTCATCTCCCCCCGCAGCACGCTCATCCAATTGTTGCCGCTGCCATATCTGGATCCCCGAGTTCAAAGAAAACTCTCTGGGTGATTCTGAGGTTATTCTCTTCGGTCGGTTTTTTAAAATGCCTTTAACATTTTTCAGATTTGTGCCTCCATGTAGATGTTAAATTAAAAAATATAAGTGGCAGAGAAGAAAGAGACGCGCGGAGGAATATCCAGCCCCCTTTACCTGTGTGATGAAAAGCCAGCCGGAGGATGTGAGCTCTGTAAGCAGGCCAAGTGAGTATCTTGGCACTGATGTGCCTGGTTGCAGTCACGGCTGCCGAGGAGCTTTATGAGTGATATGTAAATGCTGCTGTTTGGTCTACAGGAAGACTCAGACTGTTTCAGAGGAGTGCAGGATTCCCTTTAGGATGGCAGCGCTGCCGTCCCCAGAGAAGCACCAGCCTCTGAACTCCTCCCTCACTCCTCTCCCCTCTCACTTTGGTTATATCATCAAAGGAAGAGGGCGCACATGAGTGGAGAAAATTGGGGGAGAAGGCTCTGTTTTGTGAATAATGCATTAATAATAATTCACTCTTAAAACAAAAAAAAAAAAGAGAAATTTGGGGCACGTGGCTGCTGCTGTGGTCACGAGCTGCTTTTCACACTCCATTTTCAGGGCACCTTTATACTATGATTACTTCACTTCTTTCTCTCCTGGCGGACTGTCACAGCTTCTCTGCCTGTTTTTTTTTTCTCTCTCTCTCTCTCCCCTTGTCCTCATTTTCTCTGTGCGCATCCCTGCAGCTGCCAGCGTGATAGACGACTGCCTGAGCTCCTGCTGAAGAGAGCCGTGATGTGACACAAATCAAGTTTACGTCTCGCAGCTGGAGCGTCCCCCCTCGCGCACACTCCAGCAGCAGAGCTGGAGTCGCTGTTATCGCGGCGCGTGGCGGCTCCGACGGGACAGGTGTCAAGGCGCTGCAGGTACAGGCCTCAATCCGCCCTCGTCTCCAGCTCCCTGACACCTTGAAAGTGCAGGGAGATGCTTATGAAGATCTTATGGCGGTCTCCGGAGTACGACGTGAGCTATTAATGGGTGACATACTTAAGAAGCAGCGTCTTATGGCAGGTGGCTTGAAAGTATAGGAGGATGAGCTCCAGTCTCCCACTGCAGAGGTTTAATCTCATGCTGTTTCTCTGTGCAGGTTTTCATAGAGGATGGATGGATGGATGGATGGACTGATGCACTTCTTAATTGAAATCTTTCCTTTGTTTATTGTCATGTGTATTATTATAAACCACTAAAATTTTCCTTCACGTCATCCTGTCATATGAACTCCATCTACTGAATAATTTAAAAAAAATAAAGAGAGAAAAAGTGCTGAGTGGGTTGCACAGTGTTTAAAAAGAGCTGACATTCACACTCAAGGACGAGCACTGATGGAGTTCGGCATTGTGCTTTTAACTCTTTACTGATGAAAGACTATATTTCATCAAATGAAGCATTAATCAACATCAGTGGTGGCGTGCTTTGTCACAGTACAGTCATTTTCAGACTTTACCCAAGGTTAGCTGGTTTTTATTGTGCAGATTTGTGCAAAATTTAGGCAATGAAAAAGTAGGAGCCTCCAGGTGAGGAATTATTTTATATTTTCCTCATCACAGCTCACTATGAGTGGACTAAAAGAACAGTATATATATGTGTTTATTTTTTTATATCTTTATTTTGTGTAAAAACAAGAAAAAAAACATTTTGTTCCATAAACATTTCAACGTCAACAAGCTCATCATGTAGCCACGGCTCCGTCAGGTAATACCATTTTTCACCACAAGATGGTGCGTTGAGCCACTCAACAGCTGCTCTTGCATTCAGTCCAAAACAAAAGACGAAAAACTAAATTCTACCTTGAAGAAGAACGTGAAATTCAACAATCGCGGCATCTCTTCGGAATAACTAACATCAACAGTGACTCACTACTGCCACCTGCTGCACAGCAGATGATCCACATTTCTATCCTTGAGTGTCCCTTCCTCTACTTGGTGTGGGGTCAGAAAATACATAAACTACCCTTGAGGGGAGCAGTGGAAAGACTGCAGCAGTTTTCTGAATGTTACTGTCACTATGCGGTGTGAGAGTTAATAAATATTTCTTTTAATCCGCCAGTGTCAGGTGGATGAACAGTGGCCGCCGCCGCCGCCGCGATCCAGTGACTCAGCTGTCCTGTCATGTGGTTTCACTTCACGCCTGCTGGAATAAGCGAAACACACTTGTTCCCCTCTAGCCAAATGCCCTCTGCACTGGGGTAAATATTTGCTGGGTGGGTTGCTCCCCTGTGCTCTCACACACCCACACACACACTCACACGGTGTGTATGGATGTGGGTTTCCTCGGGGTTCAAAGATCAGGGCTTGTTTGTTGGAGAGCAGAATCACCTGCTGCCTCTTTTAAAGCGATCGGGTTGAACATAATCAAACAGCGGCGACCGCCTCCATCTTACTAACGGACGAATAATTCAGTGAAAGTTCATGTGTCGCGACTTATTAAAGTGAAATCCACTGGAACAACACTACTCAGTCAACACCAAGTCAAGCTACTCACACTTCATTGCAGCTCTAAATATTTATGCAAATGCACAAATCCGTCTGGACATCATGTCTGGATCTAACATAACTCAGCCATATCCAGAAAATGGAAGTTTTTTTAATCATTTCATACAAGTCAAATGTTTTTCTGTTTGACGGTTGTCCCTAAAGCAATTTATTGACCCATGTTGTTATGACTGTGATCAAAAACAATAGTTTGGCAGTAACATTTTCCAAATGTAATGTAATATGCAACATTTTTGTGAACTTGTGGCTAACTGGACACATTTAAATAAATCAGTTAAATAAGTCCTGTGATCACTTGTTATGATACTAAGTTGCATTTTTGTTAATTTTCTTTTTTCTTTTTTGTTTTATTTAATGCGTTTCAAAGCTGATTCTCTGGTGATGAAAGAAGAAATCCATTTAAATGCCTCCTTTGCTTTTTAATTTTTGTAGAAAATTCGATTACAGACAAACTCTTTTAGTGATTTGGTTCCAAAATCGAAGCAAAAAGCTAATTTACTGTTACTAAAAAAGAAAGAAAACAACAAGAAAAGAAAATCCCAAGTCAAAAAACTTAAATTCTTTTCTAGTTGTTGTCGTTGATAAAGGTTTCAAATGGTAAACTTTTGGTGGGAGGGCATAAGATACATATTTAAAAAAAACATCAGCACATAGTTTGTCCTGCAATCAAATGGGAAAACCTAAACATGTATTATTTAAAACATGCATAGAAAACAAATAAAATACACAGACTTTGTTTGGAAATAACTTGAAATGCTAGATATTGTCTTATTCCTGTGTTTTAGATCTGATTCTGACATAAGAGAAGCATACTGCACTGTTAATGGATATAGTGCCAGTGATGTTCACTGTTTTATTTCTTCACTCCTGTCGAGGTTGAAGCAGGAAAGTTAAAAACCAGAGACTCTGCGAAGTCAAACATTTTCATTGGAGAGATGAATGAATACGGTATCTGTCCAATTCTGAGCCAAACGAATTACAGAAACATGTAATAAGCATTAGACCATAAATAAGGTTATTTCACTGTGTAACCTTGATTTTTTTAGCTCATTGTGCGTTTTCTGGCTCTCCTACCTGTGAGAATATTTTGGTGGTTTGGAGCCAGCGTGCAGTCAATCACCCCTCAGGCCCGAACAGGGAGTGAGTGTGGATGATTAATGCTTGTTTCACCGTGTTGGACATCCTGCCTGCAGAGGAATGACGAGCGCTTGACACGTTTCACGAGCTCGGAAAGAAAGCGGTCATTAAACACCGAGTACATCAATGGCATCCTGTGTTTTACTCAATTCATCACAGATTGTTTAATACTGGAAGCAGACCCCGGTGAGCGAACGCGATCCGCCGCTCAGAGTTCATTACAGGTTCAGATAAATCTTGGAGAGTTCACTGTGGTGGAGAAAACTCCATCGCTGAAAAGGAGTCATTGTTAATTATTGTTGGGAATGATGGTGAAGCGTCACTTCTCCTGGCAGAAACAGACCAAAAAACTGAGGTTACGAAGAGGCCTACTTTGAAAGTTTCATTGTTTTGAGCTGAAAAGGGCTGCAGAAAGCTGAGATAGCTGCTAGTTTTCACATCATTCACAGCTTCCCTTCGTAAAACTGCTGCTTCGTCACGTCGTTAGTTCATTTATCATGATAACTGAACTGCATATATCAGGTGGTGAGGTGTGTGGTGCGTCTGCCTCGAGGAAGGAGGGTTTTGGTTTCAAATCTGGGCCAGGTGTTCAAAATAACACGCAGCCGTGGGGGCTTACGTGACTTTTCTGTCCCTCTGCGATACACCAACTTGTGTCCCCTTCCTCCAGCCACAGTCGGCTTCGTCCAGAGCTGCATGGAGTGGGACAGAAGCTGATGGACTGACCGCCATGTTGGTCACTGATCTGTAGGTTCTTCCCGTAACAGATTCATGAGCGGATCTGCAACATACCGGTAGAAACCTTTCAAATGAAGCCGTAATGCATGTTCGAATTAGATTTTAACCCTCCTGCGAGGATTTATTAAAGCACAATAAAACGCAGAAGGTTTGGGGTTTATTGAGGCTGGATGCAGCTGCCGCCGTGCTCAGACTGTCACTAATAAAGTGCTACGTTTCCACTGACTTTTCACATCCCTGACCTTTACTCCTGCCCATCTCGGCCTCGACACTTGTTGCCAAATTACAGATGGCTCCCAAGCTGTCACCGCCTCCCTTTCACAAGTTTCCGAACGTCCCACTGTCCCCTCCCGTACGTCAGACCTCATCTGGAATGTTTCACTGTGTGACCGCTGCTGCCGCCTCACACCTGCACAGATTGCCCCAAAACCAGCTGAGTCAACACAGACAGATGTAAAAAGTGTTTTAGTCTTTCAGTCTGAACAGTTACAGTTGGATTAATATTCAGTCTTAAGGGAAGAGAAGAGCTGGACTCAACCGACGGCTTCACCTTTTCCACACAAGAGCGTTTTCATGGAACGGCTGGCGTCCAAGCTGCTCATCTTCCCCTGAATAATGAAGCCATTTATCCTCCGTTATGTCACCTCTGGCGTTCGCAGATAAAACCGGCTCCCAGAGAAGAGAATCAGACACACCAGGGAGTTAGACAAGTGATATTTTATTAAAAAGTCAAAGACATGGCCCCGCTTGTTTTCCTCCCCCTTCGCTCTCTGATTGAAAGGTTCACAGACGGCAGTGATTTCTGACACTCTTCATCTCAGCAACGACAAAAAGAACAGGGAGACCTACAGGCTTCGTCCATCGCCTTTATTGGAAATTCTTTACAAGTGAATCCTCAGCACCTGCCCCGACCCAGCTTTAGAGACTATAAATATATATATAAAAAAGGAAGTGAAAAAGAGTTTTGCAGTTACCCCAAGAATAAAGAAAGCATTTACAGTCAGGTCTCATTTTGATTTGGGCAGTCACTTTTTCTTTTTTTTCTTTTTTTTTGCTCGTTCGCTGAGATCTCAAACAGTTATAGCTGTGAATTTCATCATGTCAGGGACAAAGTCGAATTTAAAAAGAAGAAGAAAAAAAAAAAAGGAGCTACGAGGGGCTTAAACAAGCAATGACTGAACAAAACTGAGAAGAGTCTGGAACAGCACTAGTAGAAACACAGGTGAACGGCACAGCACAGTACAGACAGACGAGGGCGAGCCAGCCACTGTAAAACCAGTATACATATTTATATATACACACAATGCTGGAAACCTCATCGGAAACGACACAGGAGCTTCTCCAGCTTCACATTTAAGTGCAGCGGATGTGCTGGTCTTAAAAAAAAAAAAGAAAGAAAAAGAAATAAAACTCCAGATTTGCTGCACAGAGTGTTTCAGTTGGAATAAAGAGCTGGTGAAGTGAAGGGCGGAGAGTCAGGTGTTCGGCACAGCAGCACTGTGGCAGAGCGACCTGGGAGAGAGCCAGGGCTCTCAAAGTGCAGGCGTAGATCGCCGCCTGGTGGTCACACCAGGACGTGGCGCGCTCCAAAACCTTCAGTCTGCAGAAGTTTGACTTCGCGAGAGCTGAACGACCGGATCGTTGCACTCCGAGATACAAAATGACTGCCGAAAGCCCCGCTTCAGTTCCTTGCAATTTACTGGGTGCGAGTACGATCCACCGACGAGCTCTCGTGTACAATACCAAATAAAATGTGCAAAAATATCAAATATTCAAAAAAATGCCCCGTTTTTCTTAACAAACATCACATTTGCTGTTTTTAAACACTGTTTACAAATGTTTATGCACATAATTTCTTTAAAGTATGGTCCTGCAGCTGCTGGCATCAGAGGTGCTCTTTACACTGAAAGAGTGCAAATGGATCATTTGAGGTACCGGTTCGTTTAAAGTGGCAGGGCACTACAGAGGAGGAAGAGGAGGAGGAGGAGGAGGAGGAGAGGCAACTCAGCTCTACAAGCCAAGAGTCACTTCCCTGAAAACATCTTGGCACCAAGAGCTGAGATCAAACTCTGTTCTGTTGCGTTATTTCCTTAAAAGACAGAACACGATAAGAAAGATCTCCACTCCTGAACCCAGGCTCTGATCTTTTAAACCCGGGATGGAGAGAACCAAAAAGAAAGAAAAAGAAAAAAAAAAACTACTACAACTAGCAAAATCCTACAAAGTTTATCTATTGACTTGCTTTAAACCAAAGCATGACTCTGGAGGCAAGACGTAGGAGTAATTTACAGTGGCAGCCATCAGAGTGGTTGTGCAGCGAGGGGAGACCAGGTGGAGGGTTCCGGGTGTGAAGACGCCGCCTCCGGCGGTCCGCAGCTTCACGGTGACTCGTAGCCGAGAGGCGGGAAAGACATCCGACATCTTCCCCCGAAACGAGCCGGTGAAGCCACGCCGGGTCGGCGAGTGAAGACGAGACGAGCGGCGCTCGGGGAGGAGCGCGTGGGGAGAATTATAAAAAAGCTGCTCAACGAGACGACACGGGTCAAATTACACTTGAGTGAGGTTGTCATGGAGAAACGGAGGAGTCCCAGGAGCACCAAACACCTCTCCTTTAGTTCAGATAGGTTGTTGTGGGTTGTTTTTTTTTTGTTTTTTTTGTTTTTATGGTTTTTGTTGGGAAAAAAAAAAAAAATTCTCACCAATATTAAACATGTTACAAATATAAAGCAGTTTTCTTCTGTTTGTTTCCAAAATATGAACAGAAACTCTTAACACAAAAAAGTCCTTCTGAGGATTGCGTCCCGCTGGCTGGAGGAGGAGGAGGAGGAGGGGTCGGTTTGTCGTCAGAGGAGCGGGATCGATTCAGGTTTTCACTTTAAAGCGAATTTTAACGACTGGACAGCAAGTGAGCGCCCCGGGTTTCACGAGCGTTTCTGCCTCTTGGAATGTCGCTGCTGGCTGGGGCGGTCCTCGTCACTGCTCGCGTCGCCCCGGCCCCCCCGCTGGCGAGTTCTCCTCGTGTCCCGCTCGCCGTCGCTGTCCTGCTCCCTGTAGTCCTTCCTGCTCCTGGACGCCTGGCTGCGCTTGCTTCTCCTCGGGCCGCCGTCCTCCTCCTCCTCCTCCTCTTCCTCCTCCTCCTCCTCCTCCTCATCCTCGTCCTGCTCGCTCTCGCTCTCCCGGCCCTTGCGTCCCCGAGCGTTTCTGGCGCTCTTCCTGCTGGATTTTCCATTCTGCATTTTCTTCTTGGGCTCCTCTTCCTGCTCCTCGTCGTCTTCCTCCTCCTCTTCGTCTTCCTCCTCCTCCTCCTCCTCCTCGGACGTTGCGGGCTGCTGGCTGACTCTCTTCCGTGAGCGGCGGCGGAGGTAGGTGAGGCCGGGCAGCAGCTTCTGCAGCAGCTCCGTGAAGGCCTGCTCCGTCTTCACCATGCAGGAGAGCACCGTGCTGCCCTGCTGGTTGTACTCCTCGGCGTTGGAGAAGACCAGCTTCAAGTCTTCGAAGAAATCCTGAGCGTGGCGGTACGAGCTTTGGCCGAACTTCCCCAGCATGGTCTGGAAGTCCATGGGCTGGGAGATGATGTCCAGGTAGTCCTCGGCCTCCTCCAGGGAAACGGGCTCCCTGAGCGACAGACAGATAGGAAGCATCAGACCGACGGTTCAGGAGGAAACTCGGCTCACAGACACTCTTGTTGACAAAATCTACTGTAATTTAAATAACCTCATTGAAATCATGAAACATTCATGTGTTTTGGGAAGATTATTCTTTAAATGTTTTAAATATTTACATATTTCACACGGCTGTTCAGAAAAGCTAATAAAAAAAAGACAAATAAGCTTTCATTAATGTAACAATATAGACCCACAATAGATAACATCTCCCTGATCATAATGTCATATATTTTATGAGTGTGTGTGTGTGTGTTTTTGTTCTCCTTCATTCAGCTCCAGCTGTGTGACTTGTTTAGTTTTCTCCCACACCGTATGTCATCCATGCTGTGTCTTGAGACTTTAAGTCGATTAGAAAGAGATCCACATATTGCAAACATGAATGTTTAATTCTTAGACACGCTAAATTTTCATCCTCAGATCTTATCCATCTTTAGACTAAAATATCTGCCATAGAGGTCACAAAGATCATGTTTAATGTGCGACCTTGTTCATGTGTGAGAAGACGATGTGTGACGGCTGCAACTGGATTCCTCCTGATGAAGACGATTAAATCATACTGAACTGTATTTCATCTGAGGAAAGGCTTCCTCCCAGTGTTCCCCGTCTGACATGAACTCTGCCGCTCACCTGAAAGGCCAGCTGTAGCGGAACTTCATCAGTTTCTTGAGGATTTCCTCGCACCGCTCCAGCTCTAGCACCTGTCGGCGCACTCCCGTCTGGGAGCTCTGCCGCACCTGCAGGAAAACACACACCAGCTCAATCAGTCAAGCAACCAAAAGAGGATTTTTTTTCCCCCCATTTACTAAAAAGTATGGATCATGAAAAACAGCCGAGACGTGTGTCTCACCAATTCATCGATGTCTGCAGGGCTGTTGGGACCCGTTTTCTGTTTGCTGCCCTGAGACGGCTTCTTGGATTTACTCTTTGAGCTTTTTTGTCGAGTTGAAGACTGCTTGTTCTTCTTCCTTGGTCTCACTGCAGAGGATAAAGTAACATTCATCAGCATGACGGCAGACGTTAGACAGGCATGTGAACTACTGGCTCAGCTTATGTTCATGTTGGTACTGCATGTTCAGATTCAGCCCAGGCCGAACCGGTAGTCAGATCATCACAGCAGAAATGAGAGATTATTGATGTCTTAGTTGAACACCCTCTGGTGAAATCCTTCATTCTCAGTTTTGATCCTTGACTCAGAAGATGAGCTGACAGAGGGGATCAACCTGCCACATACACTGAGTGAAGCCAGGGAGACACATTCAAAGCCTGGAACAGGAGTCCAGGCCTGAGCTGAGCTACATGACAACACAGAGACAAAGGGGACGCGGAGAAGACGGGAACGCTGTTAGCATTCCTCTCATTCCCATCAGGACCTCCGCACGAGGCCCACCGCCTCCAAAACCAACACTGGTCATGTGCTGGGCAATTTAGCATATTGGCCTTCCTCTTTTTTGATTTTAATTCAGTGCCACCTTTAAGATGAATACGGCACGAAACGTGTTAAGCGTCTGAAAACCCGTTTCCTCTGGCCGACACTCACAGCTGTGCCCCATGGCTTTGTAGTCGTTTTCCTCCTCGTCCTCTTCATCTTCGTCGGAGTCCTCCTCTTCAGAGTCCTCCTCATCCTCTTCTTCATCCGTGTCCTGATTATAGTTTCTGGAACAAAGAAGGGAAATTTTAAATTTAAGCACAGCCGGTTTGAAGAAAGAAACTGAGGTCAGGACACGAGTTTGTTCAGAGTGGAAATAAAAGACAAACTCTGTCCTTTACCTGGAGCGGGAGCCTCGCCGGGCGATGGTCGGCTGGCAGGCCGGGCACAGCCACTCCCCGGTGGGGATGCGGTACAGAGCCGGCCGCAGACAGAACAGGTGGAAGGCCTTGTTGCATTCGTCACAGAGGATCAGTTTCTCGTCATCACCTGGAACGAAGCAGCAGCTTCACCATTTAATAAGAGTGTCTGTGATGGAGCGCCTCTCTAACCTGGCTGAACCTGCTCTTCACTCCCTAAAACCAGTTGCACATTTCTTTCGTGACTCTGAGTGCATGTTTGAGTTGGTTTCCACTCATCACTACAGGTTCACCTGTTGCTGCGCGGATCTGTGGGTTCTGAAGGTAGACCTGCCTGACACCACTATTCTGCTCTGCTCTGCTGCTGCAGCTGCTGCTGCTGCTGCCCTGTCTGGACCTGGACCTGGACCTGGGCCTAACATCCATCACCTGCAGCACAGGCGGCTTCATCCTGAGCACTAGAGGGGGAGCACAAAACCACGTTGCCTGAGCAGCATTCAAATAGACTCCACAGATCTGGATCCAGAAATCAGGTTCTCCGTGGAACCCCATTTAAATGAAAACCAAAACATCTACATGTTCATATCATCTCCAAATACTATAGCAATTAAAAATGCAAAAAAAAAAAAATAAATAAGAGATTAGAAACAGTATGAGGAAGGAGTTCACTGTTCTGTATTTTTGAGCTGCACCTTCTGACTCCTCAAACATGATCGGGACAAGTCCTCACCTTTCCTGCGACAGACTTTGCAGCGAGCGTTCTCGGCCGACATGTCCCACTTAATGCACGCATCCAACATCCCCAGCAGCACGTGCATACGGGAGAAGGTCTGAGCCTCTCTGATAGCCGTCTTCCACTTCTCCACCGCTGTCGCTACCTAAGAAGAAAAATCCGATATCGTGCAGTGACTCACGATTGACATTCACTCAGGCTTCGTTTGATGAGTGCGCGTCTTACACAGCTGTTAGAGGAATAACAATCTTGTAAGGTTTTCTCACCCTGGCTTCTTCTGCCAGCCTCTTCTCTTCGTCCACTTCTTCAGCTTTGCTGCTTTCTTCCCCTCCCTGCTTCTTCTTCTTCTTCTGCTTTGGGGCCATGAATCCCTGCAGGAACTTCTTGATGACACAAGCCTGGATGGTGATGACGCACTCGCCAAAGTCCTTCAAGCTCTCCATATGTTCCAACTGCAGACAACAGGGCAAACAAAAGAATTAATAAAACCACGAGTCAACAATCATCAAGACCAGAACATGTAATAAACAGAAAGGAAAATAAAAAGTCTTGGACCATCCTCACGCCGACTTACATCCGTTCTGTTTTCAAGACTGATCAGCTGTCTGCATATTCAAATGATCATTTTCTTGTGCTAAAGTCTGATAAATAGTGCAGAATAAACACGTCACATTTAGATCAACAAGCTGAATGACCTGGTCTTCGATGTCCGTGTTGTCGTCCAGGTATCCCAGGCCTCCCTTCTGGAGTCGTGAAGCCACCTCCTGGATGTCGCTGCGCATGTATTTGAGCAGCTCTGAGTAGCCGTCGCAGGTCCTGAGGCCCAGCTTGGCTTTACGGCTCAGGTGGATGGAGTGGACGATCTCCTGGTACCTAGAACAGTGAAAGCAAACGTCATTCAGCTTCATTGTCCTTTTTCTCCAGACTCTCATAACTGTTTTGCCATCTGCTGTTAAATTCAGGAGCACTCCAGTAACGGTGTGTCATCCCAGGAATGTTGTCAGAGTCATTACTTGAAGAAACGCTGTGATAAAATGCTCTGCAGCTTCTGTCAATCAGTAAAGTCTATTTACTTACAAACTTCCACCGTACAGCACTAAGTGAGCATCTTTATTAGCATTTGTTTCTTTATTTTGTCTTCATATTTAAATCTCCCATCATTCTTTTCTGTAAATGTCTTTTTCCTCAGTAACCGATTGCAAAGTTTAGTTTGTAGGTATGGGTTAAATAAGATTGACACAATGTCGTATTTACAAGACTTTGATTTGACTGTTATTTAGTCTGAGTGTGGGAATGGGTCTTGACCTGCTAAATCTTTCAATTTGTGAAAAAAATGAATGGGAAGAATCAACATATAAAAACAAAAGGCTAAAAAGAAAGTGCAGACCTCTCAAAGCATGACGAAAGATTATTCCAACGGACTGCTGACAGCTCATGAAATGTGTGTTAAAATAATCATCTCCAACAATGATGCAGCACTCACCTGCTTTGTATATTTCCCTTGAGCTCGCTCTCTCTGACCCCCTGAGGATGAAGGCTTTCCACCAGCTCCTCCAGCTCCGCCGGGCTGCCACAGATGAACCTGGACAGGAGCGGAGAGGGTAAGAATCAACCGAGAGTGAAGTAGTAGGCCTAATGGAAGAGAAAACACACAGGAGGAGTCTCACCAGAGGTTCTGTCCCTGTTTGGGAACCGTCGTCTCTATGCAGACATCCACTGCTGGTCCCTGCTGCAGCCCTTCGCTCGCCGCACCATCGACACTCCCGTCATCCTTCTCAGCTTCTGCAATTCAAAAAATAATTGATCACACAAGCAGTAACTCTGTATGAACAAACAACAATTCATATTATTTCGCAGTGCTATCAGGAGCTACTGATGAGTTGAACATGTGAGGATTTCTTTCTGGATAAAGAAAAATCTGCTATACCCTGTGAATCAGGGGCAGCGGCTGCTTCACTGTCCTCCTCCTCCTCGTCTTCCACCTCGGGTTCGGCTGGTTTGTCCTCTGGCGGGGGGGTGAAGTTGTAGTCGATGCCTTCATGCACCCATCCTTTCTCTATGTACAGGCCGGGGACGACGTCGGAGAAAAGCCAGTACCTGAACGGAACGTCATGAGCACGGTTCAAATTTATCCCAGCAAGCTGCAGAGTTCATTCCCACTTATTTGTCCCCTCATTTGCAGAACACTAATTTCATGTTTGGTTCATCTGTGTAGAAATGTTTCCTCTCTTGCGAGCAGCACCGACCTGTTATGATTCCTGTCCGTCCCCAGCGGCGTCCGGCGCATCACCAGCCTGGCTTTGGTGATGCCATCTTGGAAGGCTCTCTCGGTGGCGGCCCTCTGTTTACGTATCCGCTCCTCTTCGGCCTCCTTCTCCATCCGTTCTGAGTGACAAGAGCAAAATGTTGTGAGCATCTGTAACATCCGTAAGCACGTTTATTTTGAAGGTGGAGCAAAGCGCCATGTACCTTTGTTCTGTCTGTCCATCTCCTCCTTCTCCTTCTTGGCCTGCATGGCCATCAGCCGCCGGTTCTTCACCGAGCTGATCATGTCCTCTGGCTCAGGCTCGGCCTTCACCGCTTCTTTTTTGTTTTCTTTCTTTACACTTGACTCTTTTTTCTTCTCTCCTAATGAAAAAAGCAAAAGCAAGCATTGACACTTATTTAATTTGTAACTTGGCAAAAGAAGTGTGAGAAAATAAAAAAGAGAAAAGTTTTACTGATGAGGTTGAATCTCTCCTCGTACCTTTGCTCTCCATCTCCTTCCGCATCTTCTTCTCGGCCCTCTTGCGGTCGTTGACCTCTTTCAGCATCGCCAGGCGCTCCTTCCACAGCTCGGCCGACCGCTGCTGCTTGGCGTCCACGTGGTCCACCACCGAGTACGTCATGAGGATGCGGTGGCACAGCGCCACCAGCAGGGTGACCTTCTCCTCGGGAGTCAGCTCGAACACCTCCACCGTCTCCAGCTTCTCCAGGTACTCCGTCGTCACCACGTCGTCGAAGCCCCCCGGGGCCCCCGAGTCCTCCGACCCCTGCCCGCTCTCCTCGCCGTGGGTGTCGCACGGCCGCAGGCACAGCCGCGCCAGCTCGGAGGCGGAGTGCATGGTGAGGGGGATTTCCGACAGGGGCATGTCGAGCTCGCTGTAGCCTTCGGCCAGCTCGTCCTGCAGCAGCGTCTGGAGCAAGACCACCAGCACGCGGTTCAGGTACAGGAAGCCGGACCTGTCTCCCGCCAGCGCCTCTATCAGAGCGACGGCCGTGATCGGGTACTGGTCGTCCGGCATCAGCAGCCCGGCGTAGCAGTGGAGGAAGTCCACCACCATGGCCACGTTGCCGAACAGGGTGTTGGGCAGCCCCTCGGGCATGTCCACCAGTTTGAACGCTGGCAGGTTTTTGCCGCCTTCGATCTCTTGGTCTTCGTATCTTCGCGACTGCTCGCGGCGGACCAGCATCTCCTTCACGCGTCGCTCCTTGGCCTTTTCTCTCAGCTTCTCCCGGAGCTCCTCGCGTTTCTTCTTCATCTCCACCTTCCTCTCCTCTTCGCTCATGGCGGCCCATCGCTTCTTCTGCTCCAGAAGCTCCCAGCGTTTCTGGACCAGCTCTCTGAGCTCCTCCGGCAGCCGACCGCGGTCGTCTGAGGACAAGGCCTTCGCTGCTTTGGAGATGAGAGAGGAAAGGGAGTTCTTCTTATCCTCTTTGCCCTTGTTCTCTTTGTAGTAGCGAAGGAGGTGGAGAGCCATGGGGTGCAGAGGCTTCCCGAGCTTCGGCGTGCCCATGCCTGTACTGCGGGCTCTCTTCTTTGGACTTCCTGCAGGGGGGCTCTTGGCCAAATGTAGCAGAGTCATCTGCTTCATCTTTGGTGTTTTCGCCCCGGCTTTTCCGTCCTTTTTGGAGGCTTTGAGAACGTTGAGCTTATCGTCACCTTTTCCTGTTTTCTTTCCTCTCTTCTTGTCCACAGACTTTCGGCCGGATCTCGGCGAGGCGGGAGAAGAGCCCTTGCCGTCCTTCTTAGGAGTCCCCGAGTTCTTTACCTTGAGTGGAGAACCATTCATTTTAATCTTCTGAAAAACAGGCACAACAAAACCTTCGACTTTTAGGGAGACCTCATGAACAACGTCTCTACTAAAAGGGTGTGATGGCCAAACGCACTGCTAACCTGCATGTGACCCCAAATGGTGGGACTGAGGGGCATCCCCAGGCCGTCGCTCTTCTTTCTCCTTTTCTTTTCCCCCTTCTCATTTCCCGATTCCTGTCCCGCCGTGTCGCCCGTCTTCAGCTTCTTGCTTGATCTCCCATCCGGAGACGTCAAACTTTTACGCTTGGCTGAGGGATTTTCTGCCAAAAACTTGAGACAGACAAAAAAAAAAAAAAAAAAAAAAGAATATGTGAAACTGCAAAGCAAACAGCACGCAGGGATGTACGGTGAGTAAGTTACCTTGTGTGGATCAAGCAGGAAGTCACTGAATTTGCTGGGCAGACTGTATTTTTTCACCAGTTCGTCTTCAACCACCCAGGGAGCGTTTTCTGCCATGCCCAGCCTCAGAGCGTAGTGCCTGATGAAGTAGCGTATGATCTCCTTGGTGGGAGGACGCTCTGTCCTGAACAGACTGTCTACTGGCACGTTACTGATCACCTTCAAACACAAAGGAGGGAGAAATTCAGTCAGTTCAACTGCAAATGTATTTAAAAAGAAACGAGCCACTTGTAATTTCAAGCTACTGATTCAAGGCAAATAAATAAAACATTGAATATTTCTCGACGTGAAAAACCAACCTTGTCCTCATTGATGAGCTTCACGTCGTACTTATGAGGGAGGAATTTGGGCATGACCCATCTCTTCTTCTCTTCTTTCATGGCAGTAGGAAGTTTCCTCGGAGAACGTCGAGCCCGATCACCTGAGAGCAAACAAGACGAGGAATAATATTTTAAAGAAAAAGCAACAAGGTGATAGAAGTGGACACAGGGGAGATAAAGGTTTTTAACTGGGAGCTTCATCGGGTGTTTTTAATCTACTTTTAATCTACTAAAAGACTGGGTGTTTTTAATCTACTAAAAGACTGAATTGACTCACTCAGGCTCTCCCTCCTGCTCTCCTCCTCTCGCAGTGGAGGCTCTTTCCTCTGGTTTTCCTGGCTTGCGTTCTCCTTGTCACTGGAAGGGGAGTCACAGGCTCCTTCGAGCTTCTTCTCCCCAGGCTCACCCTCGGGGTTTTCTAAAGGATGGACCTTCACCACCTTGACTCGCAAACTTTTGTCCTTCCCCACCTGAAGTGAAAAAGCCCATGAGTTAGATTAAACTCGCATTACCATGACAGATGGGTGTAGATTCTACATTTTATTGGATAGTTTATTGCATTAAAACAAAATCTTAGGAAATGCCTTCGATATTTAAAGAGCAAAGGATGTCATAGGATGCAGAATAATGACTTGTATGGCACTTTCCAGCAAGTTTTTTGAATTTCACAGCTATTGCACATAGTCTAGGAGTTCTGGTTATGTGAGATTCACATAACTGCCAGTAGAAAAAGGATAAGAATACGAGGGTTAAAAAAGGTTTCAAAATATATCAAACTGATTGTAATTCCCGTAATGATAGCAAGCACTGTGCTAACATGGAATATACTGAAGTCACCTCTCAACAGATGGCATTTCAAGAACAAATCGTTAAATGTAAGAAGTCAAACTGACCAGAAAGTCACATTCTTCACCCACGGCGTACTTGGTGAGGATTTCCACCCAAGCCATTTCCACCAGTTTGTCCAAAGACACTGTGTTGTGGTGGACCATCTCCAGGACGGGCTTCTCAAACCACTCGTTATACTCCTCCTGGAGCCTGCACACAGAACACGATCGGCCATTAATTTCAAAACACAGAGCCAAAAACATCACGGTCCATCTCCCCTTTACTAATCACATGCTGTCTTTCAGTGTTTGTGTGTCTGTGAACCATCGATCCACACTAGTGTTGACTAAAAGTGTGACAAAGAGCTGACAGTGGCCAGTAGGGGGCGGAGCAGCTGATGGCAGATATAATTAGACAGTGCTTAAGCACAGATCTTGATCCTGAGGGACTTGAGCTCTGGCCAGTTGAGCACCGCTCTGTGGAGACATCTTCTTGATCCTTTCATTTCAAGTGGTATGTCGCTGCTAATGCTGAAGGCGCATATACATACAGTAATATGCACGTGCGTCTAGGCAGTGGTAGATGGACAGACTTAAAAAAAAAAAAAAGTCAAATACTCGGGGGTTTTGTTTCTTTTGCAGATCAATCTGAGATAAAGAAACTCGTCAAGTCATTGTAGATTCAAGGATGACTCAATCACACACCCTCAAAATAGAAAGAGAGGAGGAGCACCACATTCACCCAATCACAGCAGAGCAGTAAGCCTTGTGACCTTCACTGGGAGAGTACGCTTTTCGCTGACAGTCCTGAACCACTCCTCTAGCTAGAGCCTAATCTGTATTGTTGTGATATAGCATATCTAAAACCTTAGAATAAGTTTATATACTCAAAAATCCAAGA
This sequence comes from Salarias fasciatus, assembly GCF_902148845.1. Taxonomy (NCBI): domain Eukaryota; kingdom Metazoa; phylum Chordata; class Actinopteri; order Blenniiformes; family Blenniidae; genus Salarias; species Salarias fasciatus. The sequence goes on along the minus strand of NC_043758.1, from coordinate 8,754,958 downwards.
ACCTGAGCCATGAGCCAAGACAAAACAGCGGTATTCATCACTCACACTGGACTGGCCTTGAACTCTTAAGTGGCAGAAATGCTTCTTGTGTCTTGCTGAATATGAAGAAATATGCCCATGAAAAACATTGCAGGCATTACTCACAGTTCAGTGACTTCTTGTTCCTCCTCCCATGCTTCTTTGTGTGTGAGCTGGTTGCTTCCAGTGCTCTTACACGTCCAGATGCGCTCGCTGTACCTCTCCAACCGCGCCTCGTACTCTCTGTACACAATTAGTCAAGGAATTTCCACCGAACCATTCGTCTACTTCATCTGTAGCTTATAAATAAGCATGATAAATATCACACATGGTTAATATATCATTGGCATTAATGACAGCATCATGAGAGCGAAAGACACCCACCATACACAAACACACACACAGTGTGAAGTCGTCAGTGCTGTGATTTTACGGCTCTCGACTAAACCTGCACTATGTTCCGTATATATGCAAAATATGAGAATGCTGCTCAGTTTTGTGATAACGTGGTTTTACACAAACAAAACTATTTAAGTAAATTATATTAAAGCCTTTGTACTTTGTTTATCCAACGAACGGCACTCTTTCACTTGCCCCAAATTGACAGCAGATGTGAATGGGCCTGTTTTCCACTCTTTTTCCCCCTCCAATCACATGTGCATCTAAAACTCCTTCAAGCAGTATTTCAGACGTGAACTGGTTGTTCCTTCATTGTTGTGCTTCTTACATGTTTTCTACAATGACGACTAAGTATAAACCATTATGGCTGAGTTAATCACACAACTTTGTAGCTTTCTTCATATCTAAACGTGTGTCACATTGTCAGTGGAAATATTTATTAGTCTACAGTAAGTGTTTTCAATATTTTGGAGATCTATTCTATATTATATTAGGGAAATTATCACTAACATATAGTTAAGTAGTTCTGATCAATTAGAATCTTTATGTAATGGTTACAGAGATTGCATGAAGCACATGTCTCCTAGTTAGTTGTTACACTGTACAGGACTGACTCAGAAACCAAGATGTGATCATAGTTGCATTGTTCAGTCACCAGCAGAAAACAGACCCCTGCTGAGTGCGGGGATCCACATCGCTAAACTCCGTGGAAGCCCGATAAGGACATTTTCATGTGAATCGGGTGTGTTAAAGCAGTTTAAAACTTGAATACACCTTCAGTCATGAACCAGTGTTGAAAACACACCTTTTCCACTGACAAGATTTCGAGAAAATTACTGAGCAGTGTTAAATTAATTATAACTAAACATTAGGGCAGCAGCTGTGTCCATTAATGTTGTTTGGGAGTGGTGTATACAAAGTTTGACACGTCCTGAGATGATCAGAAAAGCTCAGATAAAGCTGGAGAGTTTCCACGTCAGAGTAACAGAGTCAGAGAGGGTGAAAGGTGGATGAGAGGCCTGCGAAGAGGACAGGTCACGGAAACAATCCACATCAAGACCCAGTCACTGCACGGATCCCACTCTACTCCAACATCTAACAACGCGGAGAGCCAAAACTGTAGCTTCTCCAAACGCCGCTGGCTCTGGCCGAGCACTTCTCGTTAAGTTTGCACTGTTTCATAACGCCGCTGACAGTTAACGCGCCCGGTATAAACACCTCACAAACAAGCAGTAAAAGCCGCTTGACAGTCACGTAATTTGCCAAAACACGCGTTATCTCCAGTCAGTGGCGCGAGCTGTCACTAACTCGGTGTGCTGCTTTTGACGAACTGTAAGGTACAAGGAGAACCCGGAGTTCGCCGAGCAGCGGCTTCAGTGGGAAGCGAAAAAAAAAGGAAAAGACGACGAGCTATTGTGACATAATGGGATACCCAACGTTAGCATAGCGCTAACAGCTAGCACTGTTAGCATCGTTAGCTGACAGCGGCGCTAAAAGATGAAAGTGAACATCGTCTCTGCTAGAGTTTCTCTCTTTTTAGCATAGTGTGAGATTTAACTAGTTCACAAGTCACGTCTTTAACGTTACGTTGAATGACCAGCGGGAGCTCCAGTGAGCTGAGTAGCATAGTTAGCTTGCTTGTCACTGTAAACTGTGTCCATGCGGGGAAACGCTTAAAGCTGGAGAAACGGCTGTTAACATCAAATTGAGCACTCTGGTTTACTTTAGAGTCCCGAGCATGTGACCACTGGGATTTCATGCATCAGCAACAAAGAGCGGTAATCCAGCACATCCAGCTGCCTCGATAAATCGAGAAAGAGCATCAAGCATCACGTTAAAGGATACTCTTTGTTCCTGAAGGCCTCCTTGGTGTGCTCGATGATGTAGACCTCCTCTCCCGGGCCTGGTGGCTCGGCTAGCGGCTTAACCAGTGGGTACGGTTTCCGGCCCAAAAGCGGTGCCATTTCAAATCCAGAGATGGCACGACTGCCGATGGTGTGTTTAGGTCTTCTGGCGACGGACTAGCACAATACACGATTATATGTCCTTAGCATGTATCCAACCGGCAGAAATGTCAGTGCCGAGCGGTAGCACGTCTCACGTTACCGCCGGCAGGCCCGGCTCTCAACGTGTAGCAGCTAGCCGACTAGCTCGTAGCTCGGATTGCTATGTCGTTACAAAACAATAACAGTGCGCTTCTCTCAGTCTGCCTCATCGCATCATTCCCAGCTCCTCTGGATGCGCTGTCATGCTGCCCGTAGGTACTGTCTTCAAACACGCTGCTCAACCAGTCTCCCGGGATAGTTGGTAAACTTTTGGCTCCTTCGGATGCACGTCAAAGGATGCAAAACCCCACAGAAATGAAACTCGCGGCAAAAGCACAAACCCAGTCCGCGGGAGGTCTGGCGCGTGGTTACAATTCCAACCAAGTCTTTTAAACCGGGTTCGCTGTCCGCTGAACTGAATCCGCTGCGTGTTCGTTTGGTCCGAGTTTCAAGTGTTGAGTAATAGCATCAACGAGTGTTGCGAGAAAGTAGCCCGAATCAATCAAGAGGTTAATTCCTTGTCGAAATGGCGGGAGTTTTTAGTCCACCGGCACAATTCAGCACACCCTCAAAACTCCGTTTCCCCGGCAGCAAGCGGCGTCGCACGTACCGCCCTGCCTTCTCCTCACGCGCATTGGCTGCATGACAGAAAAGCCCGCCTCCAAGGGATAGGACAGTTTCTGATTGGCTCATGTAGCCTGTCTGTCGCGAGGGTGGAACAGTTACTTCAAGTACACCACGCCCTCATAAAATATAAACTGAAGACAAGAGGTCAGCTGATGACTGTAAAAATATGACACCTTTACCATATGAAAACATAGAAAGACTCTTTTTAATATTGCTTTATTGAAAACTAATGTGTCACCCATTCCTTGTTAAAAAAAATCTTATTTTATGAGCTCTTTGTCTCGGCTCCATTTTGAACATGTTACTAAACAATAGGTTTCCCTATAGGTGGATGCTTTTGTGACATAGTAGTAATTATTATATATTCAATTCATATATATTCAATCCATGCTTTAGCCAGGGAATGGCTGTGAGAGAACAACTTATTTCAATGAACAAGTACAAAGCTTCCAAACACAACAAATTGAAATGGAAAGTAGCATTTATTATGGCATACAAAACATTTTCAGTTATAAACATGGGCAAATCATATTATAAATATATTTTTTAAAAAGCATTGCCGCCTTGTCTGTGAAAGCCAAAAGATCTGTTCCAAAAAGGGTGAAATATTTAATGGTACATCTAAACATCAATCTGCAGAAACACTTAACACGTTTTCAGAATGTCCAATCAAATCACCCCCCCAAAAAAGCAAAAGAATATATAAACATGCAATACGTCCACTGCAAAAAGAATTACCCATAAAAAATGTCATTAAGAGCATGTGAATGGAGACACACATCATCTGTTACCTGCAAAGCTCTGAAAATGTTCTCCATACATTTTAAAGTCACTTTGCAAAAACAAGACCTTTTTTGCGGTAAGCACATCAGCTGACATGTAATGGAAATATTTGCGTGAATATTTCAAGAAAACCGGACTAAATCTGAACCCTTTGCTAATGTTAGAACAACCGAGAACAGGTATCATGTGCAGTTTCAAAAAAAAAGGTTATAAATAAGCTATCTGAGCACAGCATTTTCCCCTGTGCAAATCTTCTTTAAAGGAGGCGCTCCTGATTCATCCAGTTCCTCCTGTTGATGAAAAAGGAATACATTAAATCGATTACTCAAATATTTACATTGCTAACATCCAATATGTAAAATGCAACAGCCTCCACACATAAATAATGTGGCTGTTGAAAATGGCTGATCTATTTTTCCAGTGTGAACCTGTGTGTCAGCAGTGCTCCTTCTGACAGCTCCTGATGAGAGCAAGTCTTCTTTGATGAGAGTCGGTGGCTCATCTGCACCATCCTGCCCTGAATGACCTGGCTCTGTATCAAAAATAATAGAATAAGCACTTTATTATCATTGTTTTGAACAACTAAACAGACCTATGAACACCAAAGCACTGTACTGTAACTTACATGATATTTGCAGTGTATTTTATTTATATCCCACAGAACTCTTTCTATGTTGTTAATATAATGATCGACTTAGGAATACAGGTCATATGGGTGACAACTTAGTGGTGTTATATAATTATGGAAATTCATACATCACTGTTGCTTTGTGTGCGTTACTGTGAAGGCATTCAATTTGTCTAAAATGCAGTGACATAGCATTGCAGTAGTGGTGAATTTATTACTCACTTTACAACATTTAAACTGCATTTGTGTTGTTAAATCAGCTCCATTTACTTCTTCATTTCGCTAAGTGGCTTATACTTGGTTTTGATAAGAGCTCATTGACAAGTGTTACCATGGGAGGCAAAGTGGAAAAAGGCTGTGGTGGCATCCACAGATTATGAGGGTGGAGGCTGTGCCAGGACTTCTAATTTGTTAAGCAAAAGAATAATAACCTGATGGCTAAATGCAACTTTTGCAGACAGATAGGTTTTGTTCCTACTGCCAAGTGGCATGATTAAAACTCATGAAAAGAACACTTTCATGTATGTTCTATTTTTCAGGGAGGAGATATGTTGATATGTGAACATACTAAGGTTTAACTTTATGTTGTCCAGTTGTTATAACAAACACAGCATCTCCAGAGATGTTTCCATAAAAATGCAAATACAACAAGCAGGGCTTCAAATGTCAACAAGGTGAAGAAGCAGAAGCACATGACTTTTGTAATGACCCTGATGTTTAACTTACTTGTGCATTTATTGTATCTATAAAAGCATTTTATAAGTGAAATCCAATCCAATTGCAGGAGTAATGTACTAAATCCGAACAAAATGTAGCTTCACAGCCATCCACATACCGTCCACAATCTCCTGGCCAAGCATTGGTGGCTGTGAGTCTTCAGCCCGGAGGCTGGAGGTGTGAGGAGGGCTGACCTGCTGCGAGCTGGAAGTGCTGCTGCTGTTATCCATTTTAGGCTGGTAAACATCGGACAGAAAGCTCTGGTTGCTGTTTTCATCTGTAGTAAAAGAGTCACAGGAGAATCACACGGCGACAGCTTGCAGCGTTTCCTCTTGTTTTATTCAATCATGTGATATCTCTTTTTAATCGTATGCAAAAGAAAACTAGACACAAGCATTACCAGTGAAATCCAGTAAAGAGTTGGTGTTTTCCAGGACCACATCTTTCAGCCCTCTCACGTCTCCTCCGGTGGATTTGGTGCGGTATATCTGATTACAGACAGAGGAATGTTAAAATGATGGGGTGGATGCAGAAAGCAAAAAAAAAAAAAAAAAAAAATTACCTGCTTAGTTTCTGTTACTGGCACCCATTTAAATATACGTAGGGATGTGTCACCAACTGTCACCCATTTCTTCTCCCTGGGGATGAAATAACTTTGAATAACTTCAGAGAAAGGCTCAGTACACGCCTAGCGTTGCCATTCGCATTAATAACAATAATCTGTGTCATGACACACAGCATTAAGCTCGTGTTCTCTGTTTGCATGGACAGCAGACATGACAGCTGATCGAATATGCTACTATGCTGACATACGGCCGTCGCTGATGGCGTGGAAACATGTAGAAAATCAGGACAACGTGTGCGATCGTGCTTATTTGAAGTCGTCGCAGTGTGACTGACAGCACAGCCGTCTTTATATCCGTAAGCCGCATGTGAGGCTGGAGCCATATTGACAGCTCTCGGCGGAAAAAAAAACTCATCTAGCCCCGCCCCTTCTCCCAACCCGGAGCGCCGATTGGTCAGCAGCCCCGTCAATCATCTAACTTTTCCGACTGAAGTTTTGTTGAGCGACGCAGCAGATATCAGCCCGCAGTCTACTAACACATTTCCCTCCATATTGTCCCCCAGACAGCTTACGTACCATTTGCGCACTTTCTCGATGGCCGCCAGGACCTTTTTAATGTCGTCTTTGGCCCGACTGCGGGTCTCTGCGCGGCCTGATCGTCCCGACATCTTGATGCTGTTATGATTCATCTACAGATGCATCTGAAAACTTCAAGACCAAGCCCCAGTACTCCGTTACAGACAAAGTCTCGCGAGATTTCACCGTCTCCTTTTTTTTCACCTTCCTCACTCTGTTCATGACCATTCATTCTCAGGGACATTACATTACATTACATTACATTACATTACATTTTATATACACATATGTATTATATGTGCTTGATTTCATCTTCAGCAGAAAATCTCCGCTATTTTTTTGCTGTTTTATTTCAAATGTTTAAATTGTATTACAGAACAGGTGGTTCCTAAAATACTTTCCACCCTGTGCCCTTCTCCAATCACGATCTCACAACAAAAAATTTAGCATATAAAAGTGATGGAATTTCACCCTGAAATTAATAAGGTATTTTCTATTTCTATTGAAAGTTACTCTCCACCCACCTGCTCTGGACAGAGATAGGTTACTACACAAACCTCATGAGAATTATAGTGACAAGCCTTGGCAGATCCTATATTTGCAAATGTTTAAAGTCTTAAAAGCTAATATATCAATATGTCACAAAATCCAAAGACGGGAACAATTTAAGGCATGTTTGACTCTTAAATTGCAGTTGTGTGCTGGAAAAGACAGTCACAGATTAAACCCGAGGCATCTAAAGGCTGCCAGGTAGACACATGGTATATTAAACACTATCAGGAGAAGACTAGTCTGTTTTACTGAAGGAACAAGAGGTCAACATAGAAACACCCGATCACAGAATTAAACGGATAAAATGGCTATAGTACTGACCACAGTTTTGAATGTTTTTTTTATTTTTTCAATATTCTTTTAAATGTATTTCTAAAATAAACCTGTTACTGAGTGGATTTTTATTGTGAAGAATAGCTTCCATCATTTGAATATGTTAGCACTACACTGCAGTGCTGAGATAAGATAATAAAATGAATGACCCATGATCTCACCTTTACAGGCCGGTGTGGCTCCAGCACCGCCTGGAGCCACACTGGCTAATGTTTATAAAGTATTCATACAATCTATGGTGTGATTTTGCTAAAATATGCAGGGCACATGGACCACATGAAGGACCTTCTTTAAAATGCAGTGGTCTACTGAAGACAGCCTTAAATTCTGGGTATCATCTTTAAACAACAGAGGGCAGTCTTGAGTCAGGCAGTCACCTGAGCCTTAGTCAGGGAGCAAAGGTTGCTGTAGAACTGATTTGTTGACGTGATAAGCATAATCTATGAGAGGAAATTGTCTGTTTTGTGTGGCACTTATCTTTGCACGTGCACAAACAA